>NC_041233.1:91072394-91115569 GCF_002837175.3 Physeter macrocephalus
TGGCCGCTGGGCCTGCGCGTCCGGAGCCTGTGCTCCGCAACGGGAGGGGCCGCAGCAGGGGGAGGCCCGCGTACCACAAAAAAAAAAAAAAGATATCCAATAACAGAGTGCAATTAAAATAGAATAAGAACTTGTACAGTTTTTTTAAATGTGACAGAAAAATGACCAAAAGATTTGAACAAGCACTTCGCAAAAGAGGATATTGAAATGGTTTATAAATGTACAAAAATGTGCTTACCCTCAGTAGCTACTGGGGAAATGCAAATGAAAAAACAAAGTGAGATATTACTTTACCTCATCAGAATAACAAAATGAGAAAGAATGCCAATACCAAGTATTGGAGAAGATGGGGAGAAATAGAAATTCACGCGCTGATGGGTGAGAGTGGAAACTGACATGCCCGTTTTGAAAACCTATTTGGCGATATCTATTCAGGCTGAGCCCTAGACATACCACAGGACTCAGCAATTCCACTCTTAAGCATATGCCAAACAGAAATGCAGGCAACATAATATTATGTAAGAGTGCCAAAAACTAGAAGCCCCCCAAATCGTCATCAACAGTAGAATGGATACGTTGGGGTATAATCACACTATGGAAATTATATAGTAATGCAAATAAATAAGTGAACTACTGTTACCTGCAAAAACATGGGTGAATTTCACAAGCAAAAAAGCCAGAGTACATACTATATGATTTCATTTACATGAAGTTCAAAAACAGACAACACTATGCCATATGATCCAGCAGTCCCACTCCTAGGCATATATCCGGACAAAACTATAATTCAAAAAGATACATGCACCCCTATGTTCACAGCAGCACTATTCACAATAGCCAAGACATGGAAACAACCTAAATGTCCATTGACGATGAATGGAAAAAGAACATTTGGTATACACACACACACACACACACACACACACGCACAACGGAATACTACACAGCAAAAACAAATGAAATGATGCCATTTGCAGCAACATGGATAGACTTAGAGATTATCATACTAAGTGAAGTAAGTCATAAAGAGAAAGGCAAATACCATATGATACCATTTATATGTGTAGTTTAAAATATGACACAAATGAACCTATCTACAAAACAGAAACAGACTCACAGACATAGAGAACAGACTTGTGGTTGCCAAGGGGGAAGAGGGGGTGGGGGAGGGATGGAGTGGGAGTTTGGGATTAGCAGATGCAAACTCTTATGTATAGAATGGATAAACAACAAGGTCCTTCTGTATAGCACAGAGGACTATATTCAATATCCTGTGATGAACCATAATGGAAAAGAATATGAAAAAGAATATATAACTGCATCACTTTTGCTGTTACAGCAGAAATTAACACAACACTGTAAATCAACTATACTTCAATTTAAAAAAAAAAAAAAACAGGCAACACTAGTCTATGGTGTTCGGAGATAGGATTGTGGTCATTTTAAGGGAGGATGCTGGAGGGTGGCGGGGAGAGGCCAGAGAGGGGATTCTGGGATTCTGGAAACATTATAGTTCTTCATTGGGGTGGTGCTTACATGAGTGTGTTTACTTTGGTATAGTTTGTCAAGCTGTACTCTTAGATACAGGCAGTTTTCTGAATGTACTTTATACACGGATTTTTAAATATTCATGTCTTACAAAGGTCAGAACTATACAATATGATACATGTAACTATCCCCAGATATTGTTATATTCCATTACATGTGTGACTCTTGAGGGCCACCCAGGTTAATTGATTTCCTCAAAGTCACACAGGTAGTTAGTGGTGGGCCAAGTCAACCTAGGTTGTAAGACTCCAAGGTCAGTACTCTTTCTACTATATTCTGATGCTTCCATTTATATACCGAAGCTTCAACCATAACGCCCACTCCTGCCAGGACTGATCAAATAGGCCTCCACCTCACAGAAAGAAGAAACAATTGGTATTGAAGTCTTTTGTGGAGCCATGAACTAACCTTGATGTTATTTCAGCTCTCTAGTGGGCATTAGCCACACTCAATGCTCAATACTTCTGCCTTGCCTATAAAAGTCACTCCTGCAGAAACACCTCATCATGGAGCCACCAGACCAAGGGGGCCCTCCTTCCACCGGCCTCCCCAGACAGCTGCTGTGCTCTGACCTCATGTCTGATGTTGCAGCTTTGGCAAAGACACCCCAGTGCTCTTCCTGGTACCATTGTGGCTTTAAGGATCTGTTTGGTTCAACTTCAAACAAAAAAAAAGAAAAAAGGAGAGAAAATGTAAAATGGGACTAAATTAAGATAGGACAGAGAGTCAACTCCCTGAATTGCCCCTGGACCTGGGGCACCCCTTGGGATTGTGGTGTCTCATGGGAAGAAAAGAGAGCTCTGTCCCAGGAAGAGTTTAACATCACAGAATTCATCACAGTTGAAAGAGGCTTTGAAGACTTTGAAAATTCTGACAGCAGAAAATGATACAGACAACACTTGGAGAGTATTTTACAGATTCCAAAGCTTTTTCACATTTCTCTGTTGATTCTCCAGGCAATCATTACAGATAAGATAGTATCATTATCCCCATTGTAGAGACAAGGAAATCAAAACTCAGGCTATCTGCAGAGTAACTAAGTGGTGGTCTCCCATGATTGGTCTCAGGTTGATTGAGTCCAAATTCCGAGTTCTTTCTACCCCCCATACTATAAACCACACCCCACTCCAAGGGGACACCTGAAATTTGTCCTGACTACTTCTCAAGAAGTCCTGGAACCAGAAACCAACATGGTTCCAAGAAACTCAACTGAAGGATGTGTTAGCCCAAGACCCCGGCTGAATATGATCTTAGATGTTTTCTCATTTTCTATGTCAGCATCAAGAGGCAAATCTGAATTCAAAAGAAAAAGTTTTAAACAAGAAACTATTCACAGTCTGGATATATTCTCGAATTCCCTAGTTTTCTAGAATTCTTTAATTTTAAGATGACAGGGAAGAAAACACCACGAATAATTCTATAGCTATCTCAACTGACTACATGGGAAAAGCATGACACACAATTATTATCTTATTTCACTGCTCAAATGAATCATCTGCACTGTATGACTGCCTGTTCTCTATAACAATAAGGTATCAAGCCATCTACATTATAATCATCTACTGCTAATCTACAGATCTGATTATGTGAAGCACTCAGAAGTTCTGCATACCAAGTTGAAACTAGTTTAGAATAAAGTCCAAGTTCTCCAGTAATGAATATACTTTTTTCATCTCTGCAAAAAAAAGACCCTGGCTGGTTCCAGGCTGAACGTCTATGGATTTTCATAGAGACACTGTGTGCCCATAACGCACCACATCTGTACAGAGTACCCCTCAGCCAGCATCCTAAGTCTGCAAGGTTGAACCACTTCAGAAGGTTTATCCAGCTTGGTTGCCGCCCGGGTCTGCATTAAGACATTACAAAGTTAACAGAGAGCGAGTGGAATCAGCATAAAGGGTGCACCCCTAACATCTTGGGTTATTTCTCTCCAGAGATGAAAGGCCATGCTCATCGTGACAATTTCTGCAGTCAAAGAAGGACCCACTTGCCCCTGGGTTGGCTCCCACGAAGCCACGGAGCTCATCAGCTGGACAGCGCGTCCCAGGAGATGGACGGTGAGCCACACACAGGTCCAAAAAAGCAACGAGAAGGTCCCGCAAATCCCCTGTATCTCCCCAGAGCACCTCAGAGCCCGGCCACTGGCTTCCCAGCGAGGGGCCCACTGGCAAGAGCCTCAGACTAGAAGATTCTCTGCCCAGATTTCTCCCAGCAGCAAAAGCAAAACCACCAGGAGCCCATCAGGAGGCCCCTCACCTCCCAGCATCACCCGCCCTCCCGAGGCAGGAGCCATAGGACAAGGGAGGTCACCCAAGATTTATAACATCCGGTGCATGCACCAATTTAAAAACCATTTGCTTTTGAACAGTGAGCTTTCCTGTTCATAGTCTAGCCCTAAACAACATAAGGATGAAGGAGATTGCTGTTTACACAAATGAGGAAGCAGGACTCAGAAAGGGCATCTCCCTTGTGTTAGAAATCTGGCTGCTCTGAAGAACTTCCTGTTCTCAGAATCACCTCTCTTTGCACACGTGCTCTGATCGCCCCATAACAAACCCTCTTCGCTGGGCCAGTTGGAGGTGAGCGAGGGTTTAAATATTGCTGCTGCAGGGCTGCCACCACTACTTTAAAAAGCGCGCCCAAGGAGCCACCGGGGCGGGGCACAGCCGGCTGGCTGGATGCAGTTGCAGGCCAGGAGCCGAACACCCACGTAGGCACTCACTGCCTTCTCCTCCTCTCAAGTTGCCTGAAGTTCTGCTGACTGTTCCCCGCAGGCCCCAGCTCTTCCTGAAAGTAGCACGAGCGCACGCAGCGGCCACAGGCTTGGCACGAGGGGTGCCGCTGAACCTGTGGGCCCGTTCCCGTGGCCGGGAGGACTGGGCCAGGCGGGCTTTCAAAGGAGCCAACCCAGAGAGCTCAGCTTCCACCCCTCTGAAATACCTCCCTGTAGCAAGATGACTATGGCCTGGTCATTTCCCCGCCTGCTGCCGCCCCTGCCATCAGAGGGAAGAAGAATCTGGGCCTGGAAGAGGGGTTGCCGTGGGCTGGAGCCCAGCCCTGGAGGGCAGGCAACCAGACATCCGTCAAGAGTGAGTATTGACGTCTATTGACTGTCTGTGGACGGAGGCTGCATCAGGAGCTTCGGGAGTTACGGAGGATCAGCCTCAGAGGAAGGCCTAGAAATACCACCTGACCCGTGCGGAACACGCCCCGAGCCCTAGCCCTGTGCAGAGGCCTGGCCTACACCATACCAGACACAACGCAGTTCCCTCAGCTGAGAGAAGCATGTATCATAATCAAGCGTCCCTTGGTCCGGGGGTTCCTAACAGTACACGCTCTCCCATGGGCTATTTGGAAATTCGGGCAATGGGGTTTGGGTTGTCATAGTACGTGCGGTATGCTGGTGGTCCTTAGAAGGTAAGAACCGGAGACGCTAATCCTCCAGCAACCCAGGGGATATTTCTGCGCTAAGAGTCACCCTGCTCGAAACACCAGCAGTGTCCTTGCTGAGAAAATTCAGCGCCTACCATCCCTCCCCTTAATTCTCAGCCTGATTTTGTCTTGTCTCCCTCGGATAAATTTCAGTCTCACGCGGTGCCCTGCAGCGTGGGGACTCGGGAGAATCTGTGCAAGGATGCTTCCTCAGGCAGGGTGCCGGCTGGCACGGGAAGCTGGGTGGGATAGTGTCACAGGCACGGACTCGGGGGAGCTTTCCAGGGTGAAATCCTGCCTGTGTGACAGTGGTCAGGTCCCCATCTCTACAGGTGGTCATTGTCTCCTCCTTCCTAGAGTGGTTATGAGGATTTACTGCCATCATGTATTTACAGGGCTGTGTTCCCTACGTGTAGCACTTTCTGCTGTTTAGGAACTGTTAGCCCAGGAATCTGGATTTCAGTTGTTCAGGAGCCGACATAGTAGGACAGAGTAGAACGAAGACCGATTGGGACGTAGAAATGGAGCTTCAAACCCCAGATCTACTTTTTTATTCATGAGGTCGGAAGCCAATCAGCTGACCTCTCAAAGCCCCATCCTTTCACACCTGAAAACATTCATGTACCAGTAAATCTTCACAGGCCTATTGTGAGGATTAACGGATATTAGGAAGTGAAAATGATTTGATCGCTCTAAAGAGAGGCTGAAATATAATGTGTTCCATTCACATATAAGCATCTAAAACTAGAATATCCACCCATGTATTGATATTTTCTCCTTCACTTTAGATGATATCATTTCCTCTGTGACTAAAAGTAATCAACGTGATGACATATAGAAAGATGTTCAGCCTCGCTAATAATAAAAGATGCATATTAAAATATCAAGAGACCATTTTTCAGAGAGCACATTGGCAAAGATTCAAAAGGCAGACGACACTCGGTATTGGCAAGGGAAACAGGCTTATTATATATAAACATCGTGGGTGGAAATATAATTGTTACAATATTTCTAGAAGACAATATGGCAAGAACTACCAAAAATTATATATATGCATACATACTTATATATAAAGGAAATAATTAGTACTTACCCCCAAAAAACTGTACAAAAATGTTTACTGCCACATTCCTTACAAAGGATAAAAATTGGAAATAGCCTAAATGTTTTTTCACTGGAGATTGGTTAAATAAATGATGCCACACCCATATACTGAAATATAAGCAGTCATGACAAAACATAAAATAGAGCTAGATGGAGTCTTGTGGAAAGAAGTTTGTATTAAATTATTGAGTGGCAAATAGCAAATTGTTGGACACCCTGGTACAATCCCATTGTTGTGAGGAAAAAATATAAATATTTTATAGCTACATTTCAAAAGTTTGAAAGAAAATATGCTAGACTCAGGGGTTACCTCCAAGGAAGAGACTAAGGGTGAAGGAGAGAAAAAAAATTCAGTTTACATCTAGAGGTGCATTATATTCAGAAGTACGTTCCACCTGAATGCCAAGCGGTCAAATGCTTAAGTTCAGCCAACGAGGACGCCAAAACCAACACACACTTTTATGCTAAAGCTTTATTATTGCAAATTTTAAATATTTTTTTCTATTCTTTTCTTTTCTTTATTTCTTTGGCTGCGTCAGGTCTTAGTTGCGGCACACGGGATCTTCACTGTGGCACCCGGAGTTCTCTCTAGCTGTGGTGTACGGGTTTTCTCTCTCTGGTTGGGGCGCGCGAGTTCCAGGGCACGTGGGCTCTGTAGTTTGCGGCATGTTAGCTATCAGCTAGCATATTCTCTCCTGTCATTCATATTATGTATCCGCTATTCCCCCTATTTATTTATCTATTTGAAAGTTCGTAATTTTTGTGCATAAAAGTAACACACATAGTTAGTGCAGCACTTCACTCCTGCAATAATAAATGCACATTTTTACTTCCACTGATTGATAAGATTCTGATATACAAAGCACAAAAGAGATTCCCACTCCAAGTTACATCTAGAGGGCTTGCCTTTATTTCAAAATCAATGTTTAACTATTAATAAATCTGAATGCCACACCTTGTTCATATCCCTGCTGTCATTATGATTACATATGATGCAGTCACACAACCATTGATCACACACAGGTTCAGCGAGGCCAGAAATGATGTTGAAGTCGGTCTCAACTGTCTGTCCCTCCAAAGGCAAAGCCCAAAACTGAGGCCAAATATCAGATCTGGCCAGAATACTAAAGCCAAAGTGGCCTCTGGTCCGTCTTGAACTTATTCTTGTCTACGTTGTTTGATTTCCTTTTTTTTTTTTTTACAAGAAGCATCTATTTCTTTCATGATTGAACGGATATTTCTATTAAAATCACACACACAAAAACTAGCACCCCATCCTCGAAAAAAAAAAAAAAAAACCAGATGGGTGAGAACTTTGGATTGAAACTCTAAGCAGTTCTCAACCTTAGTGAATAGTGGGTGTTATTTGGTTATTATTTGATGCTGGATTCTATGGTCTGAGAGCTTGCAGTCCACTCAGGGATCAGCGTGACCTCTGGCACCGCCCACTCAGGAGTCCCTGATGGAGTCACCTGTTTACCCAGCATCAGACTGCCCTCCCTCTACACCATGCTTTGAAGCATTTGCAGAGGCAGCATCTCGAACACAGATCTGACTACCTCAAGCGCCCGTGCAAAGCTTGCTAGGACTTCTTTCACTGACAGGATAAAGCCTAATCCCTGGGGCAACACTTAGCATCTTCCAAAGGATGTCCCCACCCTACCTCTTCACTGCATCCTTCCCCTGCAAACCATGCTCCTGGCACCCTGGGCTCTGCTCCTCTGTTCCCTTCACCTCAAGTTCTCCTCCTGACGAACTTGTACCCGCCCTTCAAGATCCAGTGCCAACATCGTCTCCTCAGTGAAATTCTCTTCCTCCGCATCCCAGCAGAATTCATCTGTCCGTGCTGCCTGCTTAGACAGAGAGGCCCCCTTCCCAGTCTGCAACTTCCTGGACACAGTTACCACATCATTGTCACCGTTCATCCCAAGCCCCCTGCACGTAGCAAATCCGTCCTTCCAGCAAACAGAAGGACCTTAGCAAACGGTGAAAGAAAGAATGAATAGATGAGTATAGACCACTGGTCCCAATTTTTTGTGTGAATTTTACGCCCATCCCTTGATATTCATGGAAATGTTCTGAACAGATTGCAAAGCCAGAGCTGGGAATCACTGGACCGTTGGTTTTCAAGCCCCATTCTCCGGAGACCCCAAGTTCAAGGCAGCGACTGAGGGCAGCTGTGAGGTCCCAGGAGAAGCAGGGGGCTCCCAACTCAGTTATTTGGTACAGCACAGACCCTCACTGGGCCTTATGTGCAGGATCCCAGGGAGAGTGTGTATGTCGTATTCCTTTACATATTCTTTTCCAGTATAGTTTATTACAAGACACTAAATATAGCCCCCTGTGCTATACAGTAGGACCTTGTTGTTCATCTATTTTAGAAATAGTAGTTTGTATCTGCTAATCCCAAACTCCCAATTTATCCCTCCCCCTCCTTTCCTATTTGGTAACCATAAGGTTGTTTTCTATGTCTGTGATTCTGTTTCTGTTTTGTAAATAAGTTCATTCATATTATTTTTTAGATTCCACATGTGAGTGATATCTTATGACATTTGTCTTTCTGTCTGACTTACTTTACTTAGTATGATAACGTCTAGGTCCATCCATGTTGCTGCATATGGCATTATTTCATTCTTTTTTATGGCTGAGTAATACTCCATTGTAAATATGTACCACATCTTCTTTACCCATTTATCTGTCAATGGACATTCAGGTTGCTTCCATGTCTTGGCTATTGTAAATAGTGCTGCTATGAACATTGTATGCATGTACCTTTTTGAACTAGAATTTTTGTATTTTCCAGATATATGACCAGGGGTGGGATTGCAGAATCATATGGTAGCTCTATTTTTAGTTTTTTGAGGCACTTCCATAGTGGCTACACCAATTTAAATTCCCTCTAACAGTGTAGGAGGGTTCCCTTTTCTCCACACCCTCTCCGGGATTTATTGTTTGTAGACTTTTTTTTTTTTTTTTGCAGTACGCGGGCCTCTCACTGTTGTGGCCTCTCCCGGAAGCCCGGTAGACTTTTTGATGATGGCCATTCTGACCAATGTGCAGTGGTACCTCACTGTGGTTTTGATTTGTATTTCTCTAATAATTAGCGATATTGAGCATCTTTTCACGTGCCTGTTGGCCATCTGTAGGTCTTCTTTGGAGGAATGTCTGTTTAGGTCTTCTACCCATTTTTTTGATTGGGTTATTTGTTTTTGTTGTTATTGAGTTGTATGAGCTGTTTGTATCTTTAGGAAATTAAGCCCTTGTCAGTCCAGTTTTGCCTGCTTTTAAACTTCATACAAGTTGAATCCTAGAATATGTGTCCTTTTGTGTCTGTCTCATTTAACCTCATATCTGAAGTTTCACCCATGTTACTGTGTGTTTTCTTTAGTTGTTAAGACAGCCAAATAAAATACTAGGGAAGGGCTTCCCTGGTGGTGCAGTGGTTGAGAGTCCGCCTGCCGAGGCAGGGGACGCGAGTTCGTGCCCCGTTCCGGGAGGATCCCACATGCCGCGGAGCGGCTGGGCCCGTGAGCCATGGCCGCTGAGCCTGCGCGTCCGGAGCCTGTGCTCCGCAACGGGAAAAGCCACAGCAGTGAGAGGCCCGCGTACCGCAAAAAAAAAAAAAAAAAAAAAAAAATACTAGGGAAGAAAAGAATTTAGAAACATGTGTAGTATTATTAGCTGAGTCTCGGGCAGTCTGTAGACTGTAAGCTCCTTGAGAGTAAAAATGATGTCTTATTCATTTTTTCCTATTTTCATCCCTTAAAATTATGCCTAGCTCATAATCAGGGCTCGACAATTTTTTGGTTGAATTGAAAATTATTATTATTGCATAGACCATCTGGCCTTTTATATCCCGTGTTTTGGGGTTTTTTTTAATCCACAGCCTAATTGCCCCTCCAGCCCCATCTCCCCAACACAAGCCTGCCTGGATGGACTCGTCTGCCCTTTGTCTTTCCTCTCACCAGGCTGTGCACAGGCTCTGTCCCCGGTTTTGGCTCCGTTACTTCCCTCTCCAGACGCTAGAATGACTCACGGGGGCGGAAAGAAAGGAGCAGGGAAGGAGTATGGCTGAGCGTCTCAAAGATCTGGACAGAAAACTGTCAGTAGAGGATCGTGGCCGGGCCAGGAGAAGAGCTGGAAGCAGCCTAGATGCAGTGGTCAGACAGGAGACAGAGGCAGGCCCGGTGAGGGCTCCCCACCCGGCCTGGGCTCCAGACACCAGCTCCGTGGAGCTCCCTGGTGTGGGTCTTTCCTCCTGGGAGTGCACCGCGGCCAAGTTCAGAGCTCACCCCAGCTGTCAGGACACACTGTCACTCCAGCTGTTACTGAGCAATGGATTCCTGTTGTCAAGATATGGATTTGGTTTTAATAACAGTTAGTGCAAACACTGTAAATTTACTGCTGCGAGAGAGAGTTTTTGAAAACGTCCACTCTGGCTATAATTTTTCAGCCGTGCCAGCTGTTTGCGCTCAGCTCATACCTGACGTGGTGCTTTGAAATAGCAATCACTGTATTTATAAGAAGGCGAGGACTCATAAATATGTCACAAGTGGAATATACAACGCCATATTTCACCATTTTCTATTTCAAAACCGTGAGTTATGACTGCAGAAATGCGCGCCCATTAAAGGTGATATGATGTATTTTCTGCCCTGTTCAGGAGTCCATCCATCATCGAGACAATAAAGAAAACCGCACTTACTTTTTTCATGTCGTCTGTAATTTATGATCCCCAAAAAGCTGTAACCTTTTGGCAGGCTTTGCAGAAACCACTGCACTGTTAGCAACTAAATAACCTTTTATAAGGTTTCAAATGTGTTGCTACAGTCTCAATGCACTTACTGTATTGATCCAGAAGATCTTGGGGGAGAAAAAAAGGAGTGGGAGGAATGGAGGAAGATGATCTATAAGCAGATCGATAACGGCATATAGATTGTTGAAAGATGCTTCTAATGATTTTTGCGAGCCATCATCTTCTTTCAGCACGCCGTGCCCCATCTCTTAGGCTTCGGTCTTGGCTGGAATTGATTGACCTTGCTTTTTTGCTCCCTCCCTCCCTCCTATTGAGCAGCCAGACGGGAAAGAAGCAGAACGAATTGGCCACCACAGGCTCTTTGCAGAAAAGCTCTGAGAATCACAGGGCTGGAAGGTGCCGTCAAGACTATCTCAGTGCCCAGATGAGGAAACCGAGGCCAGCCCAGCAGCTGTGACTTGGCCAAGGTCAAGTGGAGATTTAGGAGCAGAGCTCTGATGCAGATTCCTGGTTTTCAGCCCATGCTTTCCCCAACTCTTCCACTCTGCTGTCTCATGTTTGCCCTGGAGGAAGAGGGTGTGCCCGGAGCAGGTGAAGGCATTTCTGCTGAGCTCTGAGGACCCAATAAATCTGTCTGGCAGTGAGGTGTAGTGGGAAGATGATGAGCTTGGAAATCAGACAGAACCGGACTGAAACCGGACCCACCTCTCACTCCCGTTGGCAATAACCAGCCTATCTGGGTCTCTGCTACTCCACCTCACCTACAACATAGCATCATCCACCTTGTAAGGTGGTGGGAAAGATTAGATCTGGTGTCCGGGTGACACCAAGCTCAAAGCCTGTCAGTGACAAGGGAACAGTAAAAGAGAATGATTCTCTGCCCTGCCCCATTCAGCCTCCTCCCATCTCTAGCATTTTCTGCATTCTCCTCCCTCTCCCTTTGCCCCACCTTATCCTCCAGGACGGTGGCAATGGAAACCCTCCAGAAAGAGCCAGCTATGGGAGAAAGTTGGGTGAGCTTTTCGACCACAAAATCTTTGATGCAGAGGCGTTACCTTAATTATCAACAATGAACGCAGTGGGGGGCGGGGGAGCGGGCGGTGAATACAATTAATTTCCTCTCCTAAACACAAGTGGAGCCAGGCTCCTGGAGCTCAGAGACCAAGCCTGGTCAGTTCCCTCTAGAGGGGCCCACAGGAGGCCATGGGTAATGGAGCTTTTAATACTATATTCTTGGTTGGGAACATTTGCAGGGAAAAAAACCTCCTTGTGAAGCAGCCAGGCTGTGGTGCAGTGACTGTGTCTCAGGGGACCCTCTCACCAGACAGCCCTGCGTTCTCAGAAGCAGTGCTTTCAGCCCCAGGAACATGCTGCTTGGGAGCAGAAGTGGACAAATGGCCTGCAGGACAAATCCGGCCACAGCCTGTGTCTGTATATAAATTCCATTAGAACACAGCCACGCCCGTGGAATTGTGTATTGTCAAAGGCTGCTTTCAGCTACAACTGCAGACGGGAGTGCAGTGTCCAAGGGGGACTGCTTCCAGGACCCCCTCAGATACTAAAATCCACAGATGCTCGAGTCCTTTATATTAAATGGTGTAGAATTTGCACAGAACCTACACACATCCTCCCGTATACTTTAAATCATCTCTAGATTATTTATAATACCTGGTACGATGTAAATGCTACATAAATAGCTGCCTGTGTGTGACAAATTCAAGTTTTGCTTTTTAGAGCTTTCTGGAATCTTTTTTCCAAATATTTTCCATCTCTGAGGATGCGGAACCCAATGGATAAGGAGGCCCAATTGTAGTTTCAACAGAAACCAGAAGACACGCCAGGTCTAAGACAGTTACCAGCTAGCTCTTTCCCCAAAAAAAGTTGCAAAGCCCTGCACTGAAGTCCACCCAGCTATGCCACAAGCCAGAGGGCCTTCCCAGCAGCAGGTGATGGATAAATATATGTGCAGTGATTTATAGTTTACAAAGTACTTTCACGAATGTGATCTTGAGAAAATCTCCCAGCAATCCCCTGAGTTGGAGATTCTGATTATTCTTGGGTTATGGAGACACATACTGAGACCCAGGAGCCAGAGAACTTACCCAAGTACCCACAGATAGTCAGGGGCGGAGCTGAGCCCTGAACCCAGGCGGGGTGACCTGAGATGCCCGGCCTCCCCACTACCCAACCCAAAACAGGAAATCGGATCCCCTTCCCACGCCCCTGTGTGCCACTGCCAACCAGCTGGTGACCTGGGAAAGTCACTTGGCCCCTCTGGACCTTAGTTTCCTTACATCCAAATGAAGAGTCACTTCACAGACTTGGAGAACAAACTTATGGTTACCAGGGGGAAGCATGCGGGGAAGGGATAGTTAGGGAGTTTGGGACTGACATGTACACACTGTCATATTTAAAATGGACCAACAAGGACCTACCGTAGAGAATAGGGAACTCTGCTCAATGTTGTGAGGCAGCCTGGACGGGAGGGAAGTCTGGGGGAGAATGGATCCCTATATATGCATGGCTGAGTCGCTTTGCTGTGCTCCTGAAACTACAAAACATTGTGAATCGGCTCTACTCCAATATAAAATTAAAAGTTAACAAAAAATTAGGAGTCGCTAAAACACTCATTTTGAAAGATGCTAAGGGGCTCTCCAATGATGCAGGTACACCATGAAATAGTTCCTGGAACCCTCGGGGAACCCCCTTCCTCACTTCCTTTGCCCAGTCTGATCCACCCATGGACAGGCCATAGGGGAAGCTAGTGAGGCAGACCTGAGGGTGGGGAGGAGGAGCCCCACTCTGTGGACTGGCCCCCCCTAAAGCCCACGGGGCCCCTGGACCCCATTCGCCACGTCAGAGGATGGACACAGTACGAGTGGGCCCAGAGAGGCTGCCCACACACACAGGATGCCTCGCTGTTTCCTGGTCATTAGGCTCCAGGCAGAGAGCCTCTGCTGCCTGTCACTGGAGGGCTGCCCCCCACCACTGTGGAGTAGGGCGGGTCAGGGCCGGGTGATGACAGAGGTAAGAGCGGTCTCCACTTTGTCACAAGCCCTGCCATCTCTCCGTGTCGAAGTAACCATGTCTCTCTCTCTCCCTCCTGCTCTCTCCCAGAGCAACCCCCCCAAATCATTATTAACATTATAAATAAAAACGAGCAGCAAGTTATTAAATATAAAATATGCAGAGTTCCTTTCAGAGCTCGCCGGGCAGTTCATAAACGTGACGGCTTAATTTTGCTGCCGATCCAGGCAGTTGATGAAGCATCGCTGGCTCCTGGGCTAATTGAAGCTGTTAACGAAGTGGAGGGGAGAGATGATTGCAGGCAGCCCCTGTCCTGCCCGCGAGGAGCAGAGGGGCGTCTCCACCCTGTCACCGCAGCCACTGCATCAGGGCCTCGGAATCCCCCAAAGCGAGCTCCTTCCCTGAATCCACAGCTCTGCAACTCGGAATCTCCATCTGGAGTCACTTTAAAAGCCAAAAGAGGTCCCTGAGCCTCCCATGGAGGAAAGCAGTTTCAAACACAGATTGGGGTAGAGTCGATATAGGGTTGGTTTTAGGATAATCTGAAGGATTCTGGCTCTCAGAGGCCCTGGCCCTCAAAACCCAGGCTGTGTGGAAACAACCCAAATGTCCATCGACAGACAAATGGATAAACAAACGCTGGCATATTTATACCATGGAATATCATGTGGGCATAAAAAATGAAACAAAGGCCTGACACCTGCTACACGTAGACAATCCTTGGACACATTATGCTAAGTGAAAAAAGCCAGGCACAAAGGTCACATGTGGTATGGCTCCATTTCTATGAAATATCCAGAATAGGTAAATCCCGAGAGACAGAAAGTAGATGAGTGATGGGCAGGGGCTGGGGGAGGGGAGAGTGGGAAGTGGCTGCTCACCGGGGACAGGTTTTCTCTGGGGCGATGAAAACGTTTGGGAGTAGATAAATGTGGTAGCCACACAATATTGTGAATTACTAAATGCTACAGAACTGTTCACTTTAAAAGATTCATCTTACGTTTATATGTATTTTACCTCAATGTAAGAAAAATGAAAAAAGCAAAACAAAACCGAGGCTGAGTTTAACCTGATGCCTTTACACCAACAATACTGGCACCTCTTCATAGGCTTCTGGTTCTGCAATCCAGAAACCCAGTCAAGACCTAGCTCCATTCTCCTGGTATGACAAGGGGTGACCATAGGCCTCCAGCTTCCTCTTCAACCCATCCAGGCATCAAAAACAACTGCCCACCCTTCGCCCCAGTTGGGGGTTTTCGGCAGGAGCAAGGGAGCCTGCGTGAGGGAGAGCTCAGTATAGCAGAGAGAGCAAGTGTTTGAAGTCAGGAGAAATGTACTGCAGTCCTGGTTCTGCCGTGGTCTAGCTGTGAGATCTTGAATGACTCCCTTAAATTCTCTGATCGCCACTTTCCTCATCTATCACACAGGGATGGCCACGTCAGCTTTGCCTTCTTCACAGATCTGTTGTAAGCGTCCAATGAGATACTTTGTGTTATCATTATTGGTACCTCTTTAAAAACCAGCGTATTATGCTCAACATCACTAATCAACAGAAATGCAAATCAAAGCCACAATGATATATCACCTCACACCTGTCAGAATGGCTATCATCAAAACGCCTACAAATAACAAATGTTAGTGAGGATCTGGAGAAAAGGAAACCCTCATACCCTGTTGATAGGAATGTAACTTTGTGCAGCTACTATGGAAAACGGTATGGAGGGTCCTCAAAAAACTACAAACAGAACTACCATATGATCCAGCAATCCCACCCCTGGGTATATATTTAAAGAAAAGTAAACACTCATTCGAAAAGATACATACACCCCAATGTTCATAGCAGCATTATTTACGATAGCCGAGATATGGAAGCAAGCTAAGTGTCCATCAACAGATGAATGATAAAGAAGATGTGATACACACACACGCACACACACACACACACACACACACACACACACACAGAGTGGAATATTACTCAGCCATAAAAAAGAATGAAATTTTGCCATTTGCAACAATGTGGATGGACCTAAAGGTATTGCTTTAGGTATATATTATGAATATATAATGTATGAAATATTATGAAATAATATTTTATTATTATTTTATTCATATATATTATATATGAATATTATATATTCATATATAATACATAAAAATTCATAATATAAAATATGAATATTTTATATATTTTTATATGTGAATATATAATATTCCTATTATATATATGAATATAATATTTCGTTTATATAATATACGAGATATTATGAATATTTCATATTCAGGTGAAATATGTCAGACAGGGAAAGACAGACACTGTATGTTATCACATATATGTGTAATCTAAAAAAATAAAACAAATGAATGAATATAACAAAAAAGAAACAGACTCACAGATACCGAGAACAAACGAGTGGTTACCAGTGGAAAGAGGGATAGGGGGAGGGGCATGATATGAGATTAAGAGGTACATACTACTATGTATAAAACAAATAAGCGGGCTTCCCTGGTGGCGCAGTGGTTGCGCGTCCTCCTGCCGACGCAGGGGAACCGGGTTCGCGCCCCGGTCTGGGAGGATCCCACATGCCGCGGAGCGGCTGGGCCCGTGAGCCGTGGCCGCTGGGCCTGCGCGTCCGGAGCCTGTGCTCCGCAACGGGAGAGGCCACAACAGAGGTAGGCCCGCATACCACAAAAAAAAAAAAAACACACACACACACACACAAAAAAAAAACAAATAAGCTACAGGGATACGTTGTACAGCACAGGGAATATAGCCAATATTTTATAATAACTGTAAATGGAGTATAATCTATAAAAATATTGAATCACTATGTTGTACACCTGAATCTAATATAACATTGTAAATCAGCTATACCTCAATAAAAAATAAACAGTGTATTAACTAACAAGTATTTATTAAGCAACCACTCCATTCCTAGCCATGTGCTAAGCCTTGTGCAGGAAGCAGGGGAAGGGAATCGGGCACCAGTGAGGGTAGATAGAGAACAGGAGTAAGAGACCATCCCTGCCCTCCAGGTAGGAAGGCAAAACCAACACAAATTAAGCCATTGGAAAGCAAAGAACAGCCATGTACAATCAGTACTGATGTGATGCTGGAGAAAACACTGTGAGTTTCGGACACCGAGAGCCCAGGGTCCTGGGTTCTAGGAATGTTCTGTGACCAAGTCTAGGAGCCATTTGGAAGTCACTTAAATATTTTGGTTTTAGTTTTCTTGCTTTTAAGAGGAAAGAGTTAGCTTTAAATTCCTCAGAGATCCTTTCTGGCTTTAAAAATCTGATACTAAGCAAAATTAAAAGACACACCAGGAAATATATTTTTCATAGATATATCAGAAGATGGATGCTCTTAATACATAAAAGGGTTTTGAAAAATCAATAGGAAAAAAGATGAATACCCCAAAAGGAAAAAAATAGATAAATAACACAGGTTTCTGTACAAAAATTTCCTACTAATTATAATAAAGAAAAACTAGAAACAGTCTAAATCCAAAGCATAGTTTTTGTCTTAACCATGACCAGTCATATCACATAGTCATTGATAATCATTTCATAGTATTTAATGATAAACTGTTTGTAATAAAAGAGGAAAAAAGAATGAAAACTTTCAGAATTCCAGTTTTATGCCTTGTTTTTCAAAAAAAAAAAAAAGACATTTATAGATAGATGATAAGTAGGCTAGAAGGAAATGTACCCAAAAGTTAACAGCAGTTATCCCCGAGTGTAGGTTAATAATTTTATTTCTCCTTTACTCTTTTATATTTTTCTGCATTTCTACAATAAGCACATTATTTTCTAATTTAGAAAAAAAATGTTTAATCTATGATGCAACAAAATAACAAATTCAGGGTTTTACATTCAGCTCCATTAAAATTTCATTTTAGCCCCAAAGTGATAAAACCTTCACTAAAATAAATTTTCGAAGGTTATTAAAAACAGCCTTTATTATTCTGCAACTGTTTCTCCATAACACCATCTGTCTCACTCGATTGTTGATTAACCTATCTAAATTCTCAACTATTCATTAAATATCTTGAGGACAGGCATCTAGTCAAATTTACTCCCAACACCAAATACCATAATAGGTGTTCAGGAGATGCTGGTTGAACCGAGGGCAAGAATTGAGAGAGCATCTTTCTGGAAGACATTGAGCAAGAAGCGATAGAAAGTGAGGTGGGGGGCCTTGAAGGATGGGTAGCCATGGACTATTGATAGGTTCATTCATCTATAGAGTGAACGTGCTAGGTCTCGAGTGCTGTGCTGACACTGAAGTTCCTGAGGTAAACAGGACCCAGAGCCTCGCAGCTTAGGGATCAAGGCAGACTCGCCGAACGATGATGGGGACAAAATAATAGGGCTGAAACAGGAGCACAGAGGAAGAAGCTGTTCATCCTGCTGGTGCTGGAGGGCAGAAAGAGAAGCAGGGAGAAGGGACAGCACTGTGAGGACAGTCTTAGAGGGACACAGAGAGGGAAGGCAGTGATCAAAATCAAGGTTGGGTTGCTGTGAGGAGAGTTGGGTTTGGGAAACCGCACATTCAAGAATATCAACAAACTCCACATACATCCCCATCACCCACACCCACACAAAGCTCACAGGTGGGAAGCCAAGGCACCGGGAACATGCACGCCTTCTCAGGAGGGCTCATCCTGCACCTGGACCTGGGTGGGTATCCCAGCAACCGAGCCATCGCTCTCTCCCTGTGACCAAGGTCTTAGACCTCAATGCCCAGCTCTGCAGAAGTCCTGTTTCCCCGCACACTGGCTGGGGTACATGCCCAGCTCTATGTGGGAAATATTTTTAACCTTGAGAAGAGGCATTTCTGAAAGTGAGGAGCCCATACCATGCCATCTGCTTCACAATTCCATCACCTCCTGGTGATAAAGGATGAGTCTCTTTTCCTGCATGGCTCCCTGGTGTTAAATGGGGTTACGCTCCCTGGAAAACTGGTGGAGCGTTTCCCAAGGAATGTCCTGAAAACACACAGAGTCTCCCGCAAACAGGGAAGGGTTTTTTCCATCCAGGAAATGCCAGCATCTCCCTCTGAGTCGTTGTTGCCGGCTCGGATCTGGAATGCATTATTTGAAAATGGGCAAATGTAAATTAATGTCATCTTCAAGTTGAGCTTCTCAGCAAAGGTAAGAAAATGCTGACATCAGCCTGAAAGTCAAATTAGGCTCTATGTGATGTGGTGTGACCTGAGGTGTTGACACCCTGGCCGGGTGCCTTTCGAGCTTCAGGAAACCACGTGATTGGGAACAGAGCTCGTGACTTCAGCTGCTTCCAAGAATACCCCTGGACAGTGAAGAATCCTTGGTGAGCAAATCTGTGGTGTTGCTTCAGCCTCTTCCAGGAAATATGCATGATGCATTCATTCTTCACACCATTACTGAGCAGCTACAACATGTCTGACGCTGGGATGGGTACTTGGGGGCAGCCGGTGACCTCCAGCAGATGTAGATCCAGCCAACAAAACCTCCCTGGGACCACTGTCGCTAGCTATCACCCCAGAGCTCTCCTCCCTTTCCTGGCCAAGTTGGTTTTACCACGTGCTTTCCCTTCCTCACCTCCCAGTCACCCCTCAGTCCACTGCAGGCTGCCTCTGCCCCCACCTCTCCTTGGAAACCTCTTCCCCTGAGGTCACCAGAAATCTCTCACTCTCCAACCCAATGATGGGGCTCATTCTTCTGGTGACCCAACCTCCTTCCAACGTTCACACTGTTGACGCATCACTCCTTTCTGAAATTCTTCTCTCTCTTGCCTTGTGTCACTGTTCCCTTATGGTTTTCACCAACCTCTCTGACATATAATTCTCCCTAAGGCCATTGAAGACCTCGCCATTTCCTACGACTATAGAATCCAAGCTTCTTGGCATGAAAGACCTCTTGGGATCCAGCTCCCACCAGCCTCTCCAGACTGGCTCCGTCTCCCCACACCTAATGCCACAGCAACTCAAAATCATGTGTGATATCCCTCCAAAGACCATGCTACCTCACATACATGCTGCGTGCCTGCTCCTCCCTAGAATACCTTTCTCCAGCCCACCTGGCCATCCACCTGGTGAACCTGGACCCTGTTTCAGAACCTGGTCAGTTGTCACTTTCTTGGTGAGGTCTTCCCTGACCAGCTCTCCACTACTTACTCCAGAAAAAGCCATCTACCCCTCCTCTGGGCTACCTCTACTGTCGGCACTCAGCTCCACTATCGCACGTGTCACACTGTCTTGTAATTGTTTCTGCGTCTGTCTCACCAGGTTCTAAACTTCTTGAGGCTAGAGATTATGTCTCAGTGCTCTCTGTATCACTGCTCCATGAGCAGTGCCCGGCACTTAATTGAATTTTGAAAAATATTTATTGAAAAACCAAAAGGAGCTCTCGGTATAAGGGAGATGTGATCAACACAATAATGCCTTCCCCCAAAGGTGTCCTTGTCTTAATCCCCGGAAGCTGTGAATATGTTACACCGCATGGCAAAGGGAATTAAGGTTGCAGATGTGATTGAAGTTAAGGACTTTGAAATGGGGAGATTATTCTGGATTATGCGGGTGGACCCAAACCATCATGTGAATCCTTTAAATTGTAGAAGCTTCCCCAGCTGTGGTAAAAGAGAGATGTAACAATGGAAGAAGGGTCCAGAAAAAGGCAATGTTGCTGCCTTTGAAGATGGAGGAAGAGGCCACAAACCAAGGAATGTGGGCCTCCTCTAGAAGCTGGGAAAGGCAAGGAAATCGATTCCCCACTTGGGCCTCCAGAAGGAACACAGACGCGCTGATTTTAGCCCAGTGAGACCTATGTTGGATTCCTAACCTCCAGACCTGTAAAGTAATACTTCTGTGTTATTTTAAGCCACTAAGTTTGCGGTCGTTTGTTGCAGCAGCTGTAGAAAAATTAATACAAAAAAAAAAGGGAGTTCATACACAAATATCATAACTAAAATGAGAAAGTGAATGGTACCATCAAAGAGATGAAAATAGATGCCAGTGGGGTTCAGCGAGGGGAAAGGGAACTTTCAGCTGAGGGACTGGGCCACACTTTCTGGAAAAGTTGACAGTGGAGCTGACTTTTGAGGGATTTGGATTTCAGACACAAGGCATTGGGGGACCTAAGTGCTGTAGCTGGAGAGAGAAGCAAGGAGAAAAGCACAGAGGCCAGGGCTCCCGAGAACAGGTATGGGTGCCAAGGGAGACTTGGAAACCGGAGGGAAGGACCTCCTTGTGTCCAGGCTCCACAGACTCTGCCCAGCAGGTGGGTGCACCCCATTCCTCAGGAAGGCTGGCACACACCCAGCCTCAGCCCTCAGCCCTCAGCCCACAGCCCAGACTCCAGTTTTCTCCCTGCTTCAAATAAGCATGAATTCACTGAGGACCACCCTCCCCAACACTGCAAGCCCCTGGACAGGGGTTGGCATTTATAGCCTGGCTGGACGATGAGACTTACCCACAGGAAGTAATTAGAAAACAGAACAAGACAATGCACAGTGAAAGAGCCAATGGTATATTTTAAGTAATAAAGGCAATGGGAGGCCGATGAAGAAAGCCATCACACCGTTGGCTGGTTTTTGGGGGGACAGTTTTATGGAGGACGTGGGACTTGAGCCGGGCTCTGAAGAAAAAGAAGCTTCTCCCTAGAAGGAATGATGTGGGATCTCTTGCTAAAACCCACTTTGAGCTCTTGCTATTGGCAGTTTCTAGAGGTGATGGCGGAAACCTGAAAGAAGAATGATATTCACCCTCCATGGTGCTCCTCAGGCAAAATTGGGACCGTGGCAGAGCATCCTTTCTAAGCTGCTGGCAGCCACCTGGGAGGAGCTGATCCACCTGGAGCACGTTGCCCTGTTTTCCTCTCGGAAGCACAACCAGGAAAGAGGTCTCATCACTGGGCACTCGGGTGGCCCTTCCAGGCTCTGCTTGGAGGCTGAATTAGGAGCAAACCAGAGGATTGCCTCAGAGCTCGTCTAGGGAGGGCCCAGGGTCCCCACCAGTGCAGGGTCCCAGCCTCCCTCGGCAGGGCAAAGGGGAACCCCACGGTCCAGAAAAGAGACAGGATTACCTGGGAAGTGAGTTAGCAAGTGAGCATGGAGTAAGCCCAGGCCCTGCAATATCTGAGCATGAGCGGTGAGTGTGGGTCTCAGATTTCTCTGACATGGTGTCACCGGTCCGTCCACGAGATGGAAGGCTGAATATCCTGTTGGTCGAGTTATACCAAAGGGCTCCTAGCTTTTCTTTATTCTATTTTTTGTCGTGGTGAAAATTTTGTTTTGTTTTACACTGCCACGAGATAAAGAGACTTACGTTTCACAATTTACACGGTGACGTCATGTGCATTTGAGAGTCGGGACATGTGTCCTGCTGCTGTAATTTTTCTCCCATCTGGAAAGATGAGGGGGGCGCATTCACACCCCCTGCAACCGTGGCCTTCCAAAGTTATGATTTTCCTGCTGGCACTCCAACGCACCACCCAGCCCACTAAGGGTGGTAAATCATCCTCTTGGGTGGGTACCAATAAAAACTAAAACCAGCTGTGCTCAGGGCCCCCAGGATACACAAGAATGGACCCCGTCACCTTGGCCATGCTAATACATCTCCTTCCAAACGTCCTTGAGAAGGCAAAACCCTGAGCTCCGGGAAGAGGCCGGCTGACTCAAGACACGAAGAAGGGCTTTTCGAAAGTGTCATGAGAAGCGGGGGCGGGTAGAAGAGGAAAGCAGGAGTCCAGTGCATAATGGTATGTTTTAAACCATGTGCCTCTTTCCAGACTGGGTTATTAAATTAATTCAGAACTTATGCTTACACTTAAAAGATTTCTGTCATATTTTATGAACACGATGATCTCAGAGTAATTTGCACTGGAAATGTGTCATATTAAATCAGGGGCACTAATAAACTTTATGACTTAAACTCCACATGGATCAGATGTGGCAGATAAACCATCCTATTTTTGCACTCATATTCATGCCATTGAAATACAGGTCCTCCTATGGGAAAACATAAATAAATCTGATAACATTCCATCTACCCCAACATAAATGTACCTGTCGGGCATTACCTGTCCTTCCTGCTCTTCCACACCGAAGCTAGTGATGCTGGTGGGACGGGTTGACCCAGGCAGAGATATTTCTTCAGGATTTTAAAACACTTTGTCTCCTATGGGCTTATGACCTTCCATTCACTCTGGCACAGTCTTTGTGCTGGGCTGTGTGTAACTGTTCAGAAGCGTTTTACAGGTACAAATGCGGTGTAAAAAGTGCTGGATGGTGAGTTATGACACCTGAGTTCTTCTGGTTCTGCTTCCGGCTGACTCTGTGATCTGAGCACAAATCAGACAGGACGATGTAATAGAAAGAGCCCAGCACTGGAATCAAAGGTTTATTTCCATTTAACAGATGTTTTTTGAAAGCCTAACGTGATCCAGGCCCTGTGTAAGGCACTAGAAATACAAGAATGAATAAGAATTCAACTAGAACCCCGACAGGGTTATTTGGGAAACTAAATTAAATTATTATAAAATTCGTGTTGATCTGTACACACCTATAGAAATGCTTTGTAATTTTTTTGTTTGTTTTGTTTGTTTTAATTTTTATTGAAATATAGTTGATTTACAATGTTGTGTTAGTTTTAGGGGTATAGCAAAGTGATTCAGTTATACATAATGTATATGTATTCTTTTTTAGATTCTTTTCCATGATTTTTTTAAATTCATATAAATAAATAAGTGTCTGAGACTAGCCCAGAAAATTCAGAAGCGTGAGGAGGGACTTGCTTCACCAGATATTAAATACAAAATCAATACATTCAAAGTGTTGTGGTGTTGCCAAGCTTGCATGCAAACTTCCAGCCAACAAACCTGTGGATGTGGGAGTTGGGGTGAAAAGAAGGGAAACAATTGAAAGTCTGTATTTGGAACACGTGGACTTCCCAGGAGTCCTCACCAACATGAGCAGCCAAGCGTCTGCCTTCCCTATTACTCAAGGAAGCTAGAAGTCTTTTCTCTGAAAAAAAATTAAACCAAGGAGATTCTAAATTCAGGAAGATGGGTTCATCAAAGCACAAGAGCTAGGCAAACAGTGAAGATAAGAGAATTCCATGAAAGTCTACTCTTTACATATGAAGGACCCTCCACCCTTTCCTGCTCTGTTTCCAAAATGCAAGCAGCCAAGTACACCCTCACACACATCAACAGAATTCTAAAGCAGGAGACTGGATGGCATTTCTCTGGTAGGAAAAAAAAAAAAAAAGACCCCCCCACATACTGACACTAGAGGGATACAGTGAAAAGAGTCACTGGCAACCTGATCCTCCTCCCCCAGTAAATCCCCTCCCCCAGTCAAAAACAACTCCAATTAAACATAGACAGAGAGCTTTAAGGAAATCATCAGACCCTTAAGGAAATCCTTTTCATAAAAGATACAATGGAAAGCAAACATGAGAAAAAGAATTTGGAAGGAAAATAGACAAGGCCGTAATATTCTCAGAAAGATAACATGATTGTTTCATCCATAAAGCAAAAGTAAAATGCTCTTTAAAAGGTATTAGTGCTATTAATGCCCAACCTGAAAACAAGAAAGAGCTCTTAGAAATTAAAATTGATAACCAAAATAACATTATTCAAAAGGATTAAAATTAAAAAGTAAGGAAGTCTCCCATAAATTATAACTAAATGACAATAAAGTAACAAATAGAGGGACTTTCCTGGTGGTCCAGTTAAGACTCCAAGCTTCCACTGCAGGGGGCACAGGTTTGATCCTGGTCAGGGAACTAAGATCCTGCATGCCATGCAGCATGGCCAAAAAAAAAAAGTAGAAAATAGAAGTAGAAAAGATATGAAGACTTGTTGTAAACTCAAAGAATAAGAATCCAAATACTAAGAATTTCATAAGAATAGAAGAGAAAAATTCACTGGAAGGAAATTATTGATGGAAAAATTAAATAAAATTTTATAGAACTAAAGGACATGAGGGTTCTCCAAGTGACTAGCATAGTAAATGAAAAAAAAATCCACATCTAGGAAGATCATTGTGAAATTTCAAACAGTAAGATAAAGAGATAATCCATAAAAAGTCCATGGGTCAAGGTAGAGGTGGAGGGAACAGGTGCATATAAAGAAATGGGAAGCAGAATGGATCAAACTTCTCAAAAGAAATCCTAGATGTCAAATGATGGTGGATCAATGTCTTAAAAGTTATTAAGGGAATACAAAAATCAGTTGCATAACCATACACTAACAATGAACAAACTGAAAAAGAAATGAAGAAAACATTTTCATTTACAATAACATTAAAAAGAATGAATACTTAGGAATAAACTTAACCAAGGAGGCAAAAGACTTGTATACTAAAAGCTACAAAACATTGCTAAAAGAAATTAAAGAAGACACAGAAATGGGAAGATGTTCCTGTTCATGGATTAGAAGACTTAATATTGGTAAGATGTCAGTACTACTCAAAGCCATCTACAGATTCAGGGCAATCTGTTAAAATCCCAACAATGTTTTTGCAGAAATAGAAAAAAAATCATTCTATATTCATATAGAATCTTAGAGGACCCTGAAAAGCCAAAACAATCTTGTAAAAGAATAACGAAGTTGGAGAAGGTCTCACACATCCTGATTTCAACACATACTACAAAGCTACGATAATCAAAACAGTGTGGCCCTGGCATAAAAACAGACATATAGACCAACGGAAGAGAACAGAGAGCCCAGAAATAAACCCTAGCATGTGCACAAATGACTTTTGACAAAGAGGCCAAGACCATTCAACAGTCTTCAGCAAATGTTGCTGGGAAAACAGCCACATGCAAAAGAATGAAGTTCTTTACCTTACTCAATATACCAAAATTAACTCAAATAGATGAAAGACCTAAATGAAAGAACTAAAACTATAGAATTCTTAGAAGAAAACATAGGGAGAAATATTCATGACACTGGATTTGGCAATGAGTTGTTGTCTATGACATCAAAAACACTGGCAACAAAAGAAAAAATAGATAAGTTGGACTTCATCAAAAATTTAAATTTTTGTGCATCAAAGAACACTATCAACAGAGTGAAAAGAAAACCTATGGAATAGGGGAAAATATTTGGAAATCATATATCTGATAAAGGATTGATATTCAGAGTATATGAAGAATTCCTACAACTCAACAACAAAAAAACAAACACCCCAATTAAAAAATTGGCAAAGGACTTGAATAGACATTTCTCCAAAGAAGATATACAAATGGCCAATAAGCATTTGAAACGATGCTCACTATCACTAATCATTAGAGAAATGCAAATCAAAACCACAATGAGATACCCCTTCACACCCATTACAATGGCCTGTATAAAATAAATCTTAAAAAAGCAGAAAAAAAAGTGTTGGCAAGAACATGGAGAAATTGGAACCTTTGTGCATTGCTAGTGGGAATGTAAAATGGTACAGCTGCTATTAAAAAACGGTATGGCATTCCTCAAAAAATTAAATACAACTACCATGTGATCTAGTAATTCCACTTCTAGATATATACTCAAAAGAAGTGAGCTCTCCAGGCAAGATGGCGGTGGAGCGAGGCTGGTGTGACGTTAGTGCAGCCACACCTTTCTCTGCAAGATCTCTCCACTTTGGATGTTACCAAGTTGATGCCACTTTCACATGAAGTTATAAGCAGACAGGCCACAATTAATATAGGTACAATTGGTCATGTAGCTCAAGGGAAACCTACAGTTGTAAAAGCTATTTCTGGAGTTCACTCTGTCAGGTTCAAAAATGAACTAGAAAGTAATATTACAATCAAACTTGGCTATGCTAATGATAAGATTTATAAACTTGATGACCCAAGTTGTCCTCGGCCAGAATGCCATAGATCCTGTGGAATTAGTACACCCGATGAGTTTCCTACAGACATTCCAGGGATCAAAGGGAACTTCAAATTAGTCCGACATGTTTCCTTTGTTGACTGTCCTGGCCACGATATTTTGATGGCTACTATACTGAACGGTGCCACAGTGATGGATGCAGCTCTTCTGTTGATAGCTGGAAACGAGTCTGGTCCTCAACCACAGCTTCTGAACACCTGACTGCTATAGAAATCATGAAACTGAAGCATATTTTGATTCTACAAAATAAAATTGATTTGGTAAAAGAAAGCCAGGCTAAAGAACAGTATGAACAGATCCTTGAATTTGTACAAGGTACAGTAGCAAAAGGAGCTCCTATTATTCTAATTTCTGCTCAGCTAAAATACAATATTGAAGTTGTCTGCGAGTACATAGTAAATAATATTCCAGCACCCCCAAGAGACTTTACTTCAGAACCCCGACTTATTGCTATTAGATCCTTTGATGTCAACAAACCTGGCTGTGAAGTTGATGACCTTAAGGGGGGGTGTAGCTGGTGGTAGTATTCTAAAAGGAGTATTAAAGGTGGGCCAGGAGAGAGAAGTCAGACCTGGTATTGTTCCAAAAATAGTGAAGGAAATCTCATGTGAAAACCCACCTTTTCCAAAATTGTACTGCTTTTCGCAGAGCATAATGATCTTCAGTATGCTACTCCAGGAGGGCTTATTGGAGTTGGAACAAAAATTAACCCCACTTTGTGCCGGGCTGACAGAATGGTGGGGCAGGTACTTGGTGCAGTTGGAGCTTTACCTGAGATCTTCACAGAACTGGAAATTTCCTATTTCCTGCTTAGACGGCTTCTAGGTGTACACACTCAAGGAGACAAGAAAGCAGCAAAAGTGCAAAAGCTGTCTAAGAATGAAGTGCTTATGGTGGACATAGGATCCCTGTCGACGGGAGGAAGAGTTAGTGCAGTCAAGGCTGATTTGGGCAAAATCACAGAAGTAGGAGAAAAAATTGCCCTTAGCCGAAGAGTTGAGAAACACTGGCTTTTAATTGGTTGGGGTCAAATAAGAAGAGGAGTGACAATCAAGCCAACAGTAGATGATGACTGAAGAATTAAATAACAGATTTGGATGAAGTCAGAATTTCTCTTAACAACCTAGGGGTATATTTTCAAAGCAACAGTGAGGACAGCTCATTACCTTAGGAGTAGCTGTAAGATTATTATCGTTTTTTGGTGATGAAAATTTAACCTCTAGTACTAAAACAAGGTCTACGATAAAAGTAAAAATTGGCATAATGTTGGATGGAATCTACATTTTACCAGAAATTAATCATTCCCAAATAATGTCTAATTTATACATCAGTGAAGGTTTGAAAGGAAACTGCTATAACCAGCCTTTGCTGTAGCACACATACCACTGAACCTGTTCGAAATAAAATTTTTCTTCTTATTTAAAAAAAAAAAAATAAGGAAGTGAAAGCAGGGACTCAAAGAGATATTTCTATACCCATGTTCACAACAGCATTATTCACTATAGCTAAAAGGTGGAAACGACCCAACTGTTCATCAATAGATGAATGGATAAACAAAATGTGGTATGGCCATATAGTAAAATCCTATTCAGCAATAAAAAGGAACAAACTACTGTTATCTGCAACAATATGGATGAATCTCGAAAAATATGTTAAAGAAGCCAACATAAAAGAGTAAATATTATATGATCCCATTTGTAAGATATTTCTAAAGAGGGCAAATCTCTAGAAACAGAAAGTAGATCAGTGGTTGCCTGAGACTAAGGCCGGGAGTTGGCTCTAAATGGGCACCAGGAGACTTTGGGGTGATGCAAATGTTCTAAAACTGGATTGTACTGATGGTTGCACAACTGTATAAATTTACGAAACTCATCAAACTGTACACTTAAAATCAGTGAACTTTATGGTAGGTAAATTATAACTCAATAAATCTGTTTTATAAATTTAAAAAAAAAAAAGGTGGCATTAGTTACTCCTCCCCACACTTACTGTATGACCCAAAGAGATATGTTCTGAAATCCTGAAAGTGAGCAGGTGAGGCCGGCAAACTGAAAAAGATGAAATTGTCCGCTGAAGTACTTTATGACACCGAAAGAAAGAATTGCAGTCGTTAGGGGCTACTTGGTCACAATCTAAGGAGATGGAGACAAGGTGGAGCCAGAGTTCCTCTTCCTGCAAAGGGAAAATCTTGGGCAGCAACGCCCTGTGAAAGTGCCAGGCACTGTTTCCCACCGTCAAACTGGGACATCAGAATCCCAGGGAGAGGGACCATGTTTCTCCATCTCCCAACATGGAGAAGAAAAGAGGGAAGAGTTATTATCAGGTGGTTGGAGGAGAGGAGCAGGACTGGATCTCTGTGCATGTGTGTATGTGTGTGTGTGTGTGTGTATGTGTGTGTGTGTGTGTGTGTGTGTGTGTGTGTGTGTGTGTGTACGAATGCACCAGCACACAGTTAAACCCCTACACAAACACAGACCCATTTGTATGTATGACATAAAATGCAAAGTTTCATTACAATCATATCACAATTATATTACATATTTTTAATTATAAGGAAATGATAAGAAGGCAATACACTCAAATGCTGGACTCTTGGTTGGTTGCTCATTTTTAACTGAAATGAGAAAAGTTTTTTAAAAAACTTCCCTTTTTACACGGGTTGGCCTTCATACGTATTAGCAGGCAGCATCTGCACAGAGAAAGTCTCTTTGTCTGGAAAGGTAAATGCTTAATTCAACCTTTTGTGTCATGAAATTAATGCTAATATAAATAAGATTTTAAAGGATAAAAGCAGTCTGGAGTGTTAATGTAAAAATGTGCACTGTTATTGAAAGAACAGACTTATTAGAAAACAAGGAAACAAATTAAAAACCCTTGCATTGGGTTCAAATGAAAACTTTTACCAGCTTCATTAGTTTGGGGGTCAATGTCCTTTATCCCTCCAGAGCCAGCCATGTAGTTTTTGCTGTCATGGTCGTTGTTTAGTATGTCAGAAGGTGAGGTAGACCAAAAAGGCAGAAGGTAACTCTGGGCAGAGAAAAAAACCTAAATAACACAGGTCTCCAGAAATAATTCTTTTGCTTGTATTTCCACAATGGCTGGTTCTGTAATCAGATTAGCCAAATATTCATAGAATTTCTACTTTCCCACTATGCTTTACAGACATAAACAGTGTGACTCGTTTGTGTGGAAAAGTTCATTGAGGTCAAGGGTGGGAACTGCAAGTGACTCTGCCACTTACAGGCTGTCCACCTACATGTGTACCAGCTTATGCGTTTTTAAGACACGGAGGATCCTTCCTGCCCTCAGGAGTGTCTTGAGAATTGAATGGTGTGATACCTGGTAAAGCAGTTGCCACCAAGAGGCCACCCAATCAATGGTGGGTCTTTTTCCGTTCCATTCCACGTGTTACCCACTGTTCACCATCCTGCTCAAACACACACACACACATACACATCACAAGTCTTACTCTGAGAAGTTTTGTTGACATTTCCAATGGAAAAAAACAAACAGAACCATTTTCAAGAGGAAAAACTCAACAGCACACAAGATGAAGATTGTAAAGGGCACCTCTACTCCCAGTGAAGAAGGATTGGGGACTGGATGCAGCAAAGAGACACCTATTCCCCTGTCCTCCCCCGTTCTGACAGGAATAGGAGTAGAGGACACCAGAGCACCCAAATCTGGCTAGGAATCTGCTGAGTGAAAGGCAGAGCCTAGTACCACTGGCTGATTATGAGGTCAAGGCTGCATATTCAAGCCCCATAAGGAGATTGATCCTGGCAGCAATCTTATTCCTGGCCCTGACCTACTCACTGTGCTTCCACTGGATGGAGGAGCTATGTCTGGGTGCTGGGAGGAGTAAAGGCTCATTGCATCCATTCCCATCATCAGAAAAAAAATTCAAAGCATAGATCCTATTAACAGATGTCCTTTTAATATCAATTCGTGAGAGATACCACAAATAAACAGGGCCCTGGAATGTAAAGAAGAACTGTATTACTTAGATAAAACATTCAGCTGCTATAACAAAAGTCAAAATAAGAGTGGCTTAAAGCTGAAGGTTTATTTCTCTCTCACAGACGAATCCAAGTGCAAATAATCCAGAGCAATAAGGCAGCTCCACAATAGCAGGAAGCCAGGTTCCTTCTAGCACGTGGCTCTGAAGGCCTCAACACACGATTTCCATTTAGTAATCTCAGATGCATATTTGGGCCCCATTATTTTGCATACATTCCAGCCAGAAGAAAGGGGAAAGAGCAAAGTCAAGCCCCAACCTTCCCTTTTGTTTAAAGATACAACTAGAAAGTCGTGCACATTACCTGAGTTCATATCCCAATGACTAGACCCTAGTAACAAGGAATTTAGATACCTAGCTGCAAGGGAAGCTGGGAGATACAGTCTTATTTTGTGTGGCCATGTGCTTAGCACAGTTGGGGGTGGGGGTATTTTGGTTTCCATAACAAAGTACCACAGACTGGGTGGCTTAAAACAGCAGAGATTTATTCCCTCATAGTTTCAGAAGCCCGAAGCCCAAAAATCAAGGTGTTGGCAGAGTTGGTTCCTTCCAGAGGCTCTGAGGGAGGACCCATCCCATTCCTCTCTCCTAGCTTCTGGGGGTTGCTGGAAATCCTTGGGGTCCTTGGCTTGTGGCTGCATCACTCCAATTTCTCCATCCACCATCACCTGGCCTCAGTATCTCTGTATCCAAATCTTCTTTTCCTTTCTCTTATAAGGATACCAGTCATCTTAACATGAGGTCATACCACAAAGATTCTATTTCTAAATAGGGTCACTTTCAGAGGTACCAGGGGTTAGGACTTGAACATATATTTTGGAGGATACAAGTCAACCCACCCCAGGGGGTTACTACCAGAATAAGAAGAGGAGAATGGACATTGGTGAACAATAGCACCCCTGTCCCAAGACACCAGGAAAGTCTATCAGGGGACATCTGCCAAGACATCAGAATTCACCTCCCTGGTCCAGTCTGCCTAGAAGTGAACCCAACCAACATTTCTCCTCTGCAGACCCTTCATCTTCTAGGCAGGTCATTTCTTGTGTCCCCCAGACTCATTTGTTCTGCCTCCATGGATCCACATCATCTGGGAATGTCCTCGAGGCTCCTCCCCTCAGCCAAATCTTAACTGGCTGCTTCCAAGGCTCTTCCTTCTGTCCCACAGTGACTGACAGCTGCCACTCTGGGGAGCAGGGCCACATCATGACCCTGTGGAACTTAAACACTTTGCCTTCCTGGGCCCTCCCCTCTATGAAAAAATTATTATTATTATTATTAACTTTTTTTTAAATGTTTATATTAAAATTCTATTTTATAACTGCCTTGGTATATGTACTAATATTATATAGGAAAACATTTTCTTCAACCTAAATGATTTTTTTCTCATTGTTTTAGAAAAACTAAAACATTTTCTGAGTCCTTAAAAGCACTAAGGACACTAGGCACTGTCCTACTGGCTTAATGGTAAGTCGCTCTTGCTGGGGAGGATGGTAAGAGAGACAGTAGAAATAGCACCCAGCCACCAGATCTGAGCACAGATTCTGAGCAGAGCATGGGAAAGACTGCCCACCACTCCACACACCCCCACCAGGCCCTAAGACACTCTATCTGCTCTCACCACAAGTTAGGAATATGGAACAAGGCACCGGACACCTCATTGTTGGGTTGGAAAGGCAGCCTCCTCTCAGGGTAGGAAACAGACTTCCTCACTCCAGATGTGTTCCCACCACTGCTGTCAACACAATGTGACTTGGCAGAAGTGTGGCCACCCCATCCAACATGGTGGATACGCGGGAGGATCTGCCCGCTCTTCAACGTCGTGAACTGCTCCATCCTGCCCCACAAATCTGACCAGTCCCAGAATACCTTTCATCCCACACTAGTCTCCTTTATTTTATAACCCACGTGGATTTCAAATCTGTTATTTCCTGATGCATTAGTTTCAACACATAAGATTTGTAAGACCCATTTATTAGGGTGACCAACTCATCCTAGTTGGCCCAGGACCTTTGTGGTTTGGACACTGAAACCCGTGCAACCTGCAAAACCTCTCAATTTGGGGCAAACCAGGACAGTAGGTCAATGTTTAATGATATCCAAGCTTCATCATCCTCTGCTGACATTTGTGTGTTTAGACCAACAAGATGAAAAGCACGGAAACAAATGTTTAAGTAGCAATAGTAATTCTGGAAAGTTCTAGTAGGGTCCAAAGTTACACTTGGCAAGATGGACACAGGCATTGAATCCTTGGTGTGGAAAGGGATGGCTGCAAGTCAGCCCCCTCTTTTCTGGGCTCCCTGGAATAGTCTCTTCCATAAATATTTTAAATGATTTGCCAAAGGAGAAAAGAAATTTGGGCAGTGGTTCTCCAACCACAGTGCACTTAAGAATAACCTGAAGAACATGTTAAAAATATGCCTTTCTGAGCCCTAGCCCCCCCACCCAGAGAGTTTAGCTTGGGAGTGTCCAAAAAGCAGTCTTTTTAACAAGAACCCCGAGGGATCCTGATGCACATAGTGGGTGGGGCAGACTTTTCAAGGGTCTGCAGTAAGGGGGAAGGTGTGAGAATTACTTCCCCTCTCACTGCAAGTAAGGCAAAACCATGCAGCAAGGAACACTTAGTGTCAGGACAGCTGTTGTCCAAAAGGCACTTTCTTGTAAATCTTGAGATTGTCAGAACACCTAAAGCAAAGCACATCTGAGTTAATCCAGATAACTATGGTCTACGTACATACACGTGCTGTGTAGTGTATAGACCCATATAGCTATCAATATAATGTATACATGGATAATGGCATACATAAGATCACAGCTGTTAAAGTGACACTAGGGAACAGGTACCCATTAAGCCTTTATACATAGGAATGCTATGGTGGTGTTGAACACATGTATATTAACACATCTGGAGTCCTGTTCTGACTACATTAAATCTGAGATGGCCATAAGATAACCAAATAGAGATGATAAATGGACAAGTTGGATCAAAAGCCTACAGCTCTGGGGTTTGGTTAGGGGTCAGGTTAGGTGTAGAGATAGATTTAGGGAGTGACCCACATAAGGCTTCCAGGTCTTCAGTAAAACACAGGCTACAGGGGCTGGGGTTTTAATGCCAAGGCAAGGTCACAGACTCCATAGCCCCAGAGGCAGGAGCCCGGTTCCCTACCTGGAACCAGGAACTGGTAGAACTTGGGCTCTCTATCTACCAACAGAAATGAGAGTGTCTGTTCATCAGCTCAGGCTACAGCTCAAAGGCCAGGTGTGGAAGTCCTTTGTCTCTTGAGGCAAAAACCCTAATTCATTATCCTTCAGTACAGAAACTCATGGAGGAAAGCATAGATTGTCCTGTGGGCACTCCACAGCCCAAGACATCAACAGGAAAAAAATTCCCACAGAGAACATCCTCAAGGGAAGATGCACTCAGGCCAAAATCACAGAATATATGAGGAAGGCCAAAAGCATGGCAGGCAATCGACATACCCCACCCCTCCCACCCCCATCCCAGGAAAAGGAAGAATTCACACCTGCAGATCTAGAGATAATAAGACAATCTGAAAGGGACTTTGAAATTGGTTCAGCTGGAAATAGAAAATCATTTAAGGGTTTTGAGAAAAAGCCAGACATGCTGAAAGGGGTGTTTTACAATGATTAGGGTGGCAATGACATGAAGAATTAAACAGAGAAAGGTGTGATTAGAGGCAGCAAGAATAGATAAAGAGGCTTCACACTATCTACCTACAAGTCGTGTTCTCTCCTTCTTCTGAACACCCCTAAAATTTAACCTGCACATCTCTTATGACTTTATGACCTCACCACTTTATTCCATCTTTTAAAGCTGCTTTCACATATATAAGCCATATAAAGGAATTTGCCGAGGGTTTCCCTGGTGGCGCAGTGGTTAAGAATCCGCCAATGCAGGGGACACAGGTTCGAGCCCTGGTCCAGGAAGATCCCACATGCCACGGAGCAACTAAGCCCGTGCGCCACAACTACTGAGCCTGCGCTCTAGAGCCTGCGAGCCACAACTACTGAGCCCACATGCCACAACTACTGAAGCCTGTGCGCCTGGAGCCCGTGTTCCGCAACAACGAGTAGCTGCCACTCTCCGCAACTAGAGAAAGCCTGAGTGCGGCAGCAAAGATGCAACGCAGCCAAAAATAAATAATAAGTAAATAAATAAACAAACATGTCCATTTTTTAAAAAAAGGAATTTGCTGAACTCAAAGACCTCTCTATATATACACATGTATATACTTCTGTATCTCCCGCAGCACCTAACATAGTGTGCTGGGCACACGGGAGAATCTCCATAAATGTTTCATGAATAAACGATCCAGCACATGAACAAGCACCATGTTAGAAGGTGATTGATCAGAACCTTGCCCCGTGGACCTCTGACTTGAACTGGAGCACAAAACCAAGCTGATGGCACATCATTAGCTCATCTCCCTGGGACCGGCTAGGTTCCCTAAACTGGTTCTCTTCTTAGCCTATGTGGACATCATCTGTCAATGTATTTAAAACTCAGGTGGATTCAGTGACAGACTTAAGCCCTGTCACACTGAGGAAAATCTTTTGCTATGTGTGGATTTCCCTGGTGCAGATGGTTGTATAACTTGTCTTCCTCTTCCAATTGATTGTCAGCTTAGAGACATTTGACTCTACATGAGAGCAGGCTTTGTCCTAAATCTGACTACCCCATTCCTAATCAGTTAGAGCCCTTCTCCTTCCCTCTTTGAGGAAAAGGTCCTACTGTAATGACCAAGCCCTGGGAAACAGCAATAACACGATCCTGCACAGGAGCACAAACTTACCACATTGCATAGCAGAGAAGCAAAGATTGCAGGCCCTCCTGAGGGGACCAGAGCCATGCTCATTGCCAAAGCTTTCCTGTGTGCTGGTAGTGATGGGAATGATGATGGCAGTGATGACAATGACACAAAGCTATCTTTTATCGAATGACTAATATTGCCGGGCATTAGCCTAGCCATCTTTAATATAACTTGGCATAACATTCTCACAAGAATCCAATTAAAAAGGTACTAGCGTGCCCATTTTACAGATGAGAAAATTGAAGAGGAAAGAAGTTAAATAAGTCATCCTTTGTAAAAAAATCTAGTCGGTGTCAAAGCCGGGATTCAAACCCAAGTCAGCCTGAATGTAGTTTGTATTCTTTCCGCCTCCCCTCACTGCCTCCAAGTGCCCAGGCTCCAACGAAACATCCAGCAGCAGCCCCCAGCCACTTTGAATAACTGTCTCGAGGACTTCGGATGATGTACAGGGGTTTTGGAGCTGGAGCTGTTTCCCAGGAGACTGGAAGCAGGCACCAGCTTCCTGAGTTTTTATTCCAATTTCATTCATGGCCTCTTGAAGAGACTGACTAAATAAACCTGGTTTCACCATGCTGTCCCCATTCCACTCCGCAGAGAACGAGCTGATCCTGCCCAGCTCCTGATTTTTGTGCCTCCAATGCGAAGCCAACTACCCACCCACATGGCCAAAGCAACTGCAAATAAATAGCCCTGAAATTGTAATGGGCTTCTTTTGGGATACAGAGTAAGGCCATAATGGAGAACTAGTATTCACAGCACATTCTGGTACTTACATCATTGAAAGGGTCCATTGCCAACGTGGTCAAAGCACACTGTACTGGCTAGCTCTCTAGCTCAAAATAAGTGCAGAATTAATTATTTTAAAGGGTTTCAAGAAACTTAAAATGAGTGATTTTTTTAAATGATTCTACAAAACCACATGACCATCAACAAGCCAATAGGAGAAATAAACTGTGGTCCAGGCACACCGTGAACTATTAGAAATTAGTAAAAATAGATGCATTGCATTACAGCTACTTGCAACAACATGGATGAATCTTAGAAACATAATAACCAGGCAAGACATAGGATCTAATGACTCAAAATCAAGAAGAAAAATAAATAAATAACAGAAAAAACAGTGATGCAGATATTAGTTATCAAATAGGAAATTTAAAAGTTATTATTAATGCATTCCCCCAAAAAGGAAAGGAAAGGATGGAGAATTTTACCCAAGAACTGGAATCTGTTCAGGAAAGGGTCAAATGGAAATCCTAGAATGAAAATAATAAAATTACTGAAATTAAGAATTGAATAGATAGGTTCAAAAGCAGATTAGATGTAGCCAAAGAGAGGATAATAAAGCACAGAGGAAAAGAATGAAAAGGGAGAGGGGGGCAGAGCATGAGAGATCTAGAGACATGGTAAAAACATCTAGCACGTTCATAACTGGAGTCCCAGGTGGAGAGGAGAGAGAAAATGGGATAAAAGCAACTGTTAAAGAGGGACTTCCCTGGTGGTGCAGTAGTTAAGAATCCGCCTGCCAATGCAGGAGACATGGGTTCGAACCCTGGTCCAGGAAGATCCCACATGCCGCAGAGCAACTAAGCCCATGCGTCACAACTGCTGAGCCTGCACTCTAGAGCCCGCGAGCCACAACTACTGAGCCCTCGTGCCACAACTACTGAAGCCTGCGCACCTAGAGCCTGTGCTCCACAACAAAGAGAAGCCACCACAATGAGAAGCCCGCACACCCCAATGAAGTGTAGCCCCTGCTCATCGCAACTTGAGAAAGCCCACGCACAGCAATGAAGACCCAACACAGCCAAAAATAAATAAATAAATAAGTGTGTTTAAAAAAAAAAAAAGCAACTGTAAAAGAAATGCTGGCTGAGAATTCTCCAAAAATGATGAAAGATATTAAGCCACAGAATAAAGAATTTCTACTCCAGTATGGAGATTTCTCAAAAAATTAAGACTAGAAATAACATACAATCCAGCAACTCCAGTTCTGGGTATTTATCCAAAGAATACAAAAAACACTAATTCGAAAGATATATGCACCCCAATATTCATAGCAGCATATTTACAGTAGCCAAGATATAGAGGCAACCTAAGTGTTCATCAACAGATGAATGGATAAAGAAAATGTGGTGTATACATACAATGGAATACTACTCAGCCATGAAGAAGAGTGAAATCTTTCCATTTGTGACAAAATGGATGGACCTAGAGGGTATTATGCTAAGTGCAATAAGTCAAAACCAAGAAAGACAAGTACTGTGTGATTTCACTCATATGTGAAATATAAAAAACAAACAAAGAATAATAAAAAATGACCAAACCAAACAAAAACAAACACATAGATACAGAGAACAGAGTAGTGGTTACCAGAAGGGGAGGGGGAGGGAGGATGAAATGGGTAAAGGGGATAAAGTGAATGGTGACAGATGGAAACTAAATTTTTGGTGGTGAGTACACTGTAGTGTATACAGAATTCGAAATATAATGTTGTAAACATGAAACTTATATAATGTTGTGAGCCAATGTTACCACAATAAAAAAATTTTAAAAATGTTTTAATCTGAAAAAAAAAAGATTTTCTACAAACCCCAAGCAAGATAAATACAAAGAAATAAGCACAGAAAAATTGCTGAAAACCAAAGACAAAGAGAAAAACATTAAAAGTAGCCAGGGGAGGGGTGGGGAACCCACATTTTTTCAAAATAGCAACAATAAAGCTGATAGCTAAAAGCAATAGAAAAAATGGGAACCAGAAGATAGTTAAAGGAAATTTTTAAAGTGCTGAAAGAAAGTAATTGCTAACCTAAAATTCAATGCTCAGTGAAAATAATCTTCAAAAGTGAAGCCATAATAAAGATATTTTCAGGCAAACAAAAACTGAGAGAATTTATCATTAATATATCTGTGTTAAAAGAAACACTAAAAGGATTTTTTCAGGCAGAAAGTAAATAATTCCAGATGGAAGCATAGTAATGCACAAAGGAATAAAGAGCACCAAAAATGTAAAATGTATGGATAAATCTAAATTAATATTTACTGTATAAAACAATAATACTAATGTTTTGAGGGGTTCAAAATATATAGAGAATTAAATATATGTTAACAATAGCACAAAGACAAGAAGAAGGTAGTGGAGTTAAAGTGTTGTAAGGTTCTTTCATCATCCAGGATGTGAAACAAATACTCATTTAAGGTAGGTTATAATAAAACAATGGTACATGTTGCAACCTCTAGGGTACTCACTAAAGAATAATAAAATAATGTACCAATAACAAGCTAATGGAGTAGGAAAATTGAATAATTTTTGAATGCATGATTAATCCAAATGAGGAAAGAAAGGAGAGCAAATTTAATAAAAACCACATGGAACAAAAAGAAAGTAAATAGTAAGATGATCAGTGTAAACCTTAATATCAATAATTACTTTAAATATAAATGGATGAAAGTCTCCAATTAGAAGACAAAGATTGTGAGACTGGATAAAAATAAATAAAATCTGACTACATGCCAACTACCAGTAACACAACTTAAACATATGGGTACAGAAAGAAAGGTTGTGCAGCAGTTTCAAAACACAGCCACAAATCCTTTGCCACTCCTCTCATTAAGAAGTGGGGGTTTAACTCCCCTCCCCAATCTGGACAGGCTTGTGACTCTTTCAACTAATAAAGAATGGCGCGGCACTTCCCTGGCGGCGCAGTGGTTAAGAATCCAGCTGCCAATGCAAGGGACACAGGTTTGAGCCCTGGTCCGGGAAGATCCCACATGCCGTGGAGCAACTAAGCGCATGCACCACAACTACTGAGCCTGCGCTCTAGAGCCCGCGAGCCACAGCTACTGAGCCCTCGTGCCACAACTACTGAAGCCCGCACACCTAGATCCCGTGTTCCACAACAAGAGAAGCCACTGCAATGAGAAGCCCGTGCACCGCAACAAAGAGTAACCCCGGCTCGCCACAACAGGAGAAAGCCCGTGCGCAGCAACAAAGACCCAACGCAGCCACAAAAAAAGTGCATTTGGAAAAAAAAAAAAAAAAGAAAGAATGGCAGAAGTAACACTTTCAAACACTTTCAAAAATCTAGTAACACCTAGATTTTTCAAAGCTAGGTCATAGAAGGCTATGCAACTTAGGCCTTGTTCAGTGAAATTCTCACTCGCAGAGCTCTGAGCCACTGTGTAAGAAGCCTGACTGCCCTGAGGCTGTCAACATAGCCCAAGCTACAAGGGAAGTCTTCACTGAGCCCAGTGTCCAGTTATCTTGGTCCAGGTACCAGCCAGGTGAGTGAAAAAGTCTTCAGATGATTCCAGCCCCCAACCATTCAAGTCTTTCCAGCCACGATTCCAGACATCACAGAGCAGAGATAAGGCATCTCTGCTATGCTCTGCCCAAATTCCTGACCCACAAAACCTATGATGGAGACAAAAGAGTTGTTGGTTTATGCCACTACGTTTTGAAGTGCTTTGTTATACAGCAACAGATAATTGGAAAAGATTTGAAACTAAAAGGATGGATGGAAAAAGATACTCAAAGCAAAGATTAATCAAAAGAAAGGTGGTGTATCTAAACAAGTATCAAACAAGATAAACTCTAAGGCAAGCAGTTTTACTGAATAATATTTCCTAATGAAAAAAGCGTTGGTAAAACAGAAAAATATAGCAATTCTAAACTTGTACACACATAATAACATAGCTTCAAAATATATAAAGCAAAAACTGACAGAATAAGGGGAGGAAAATACAGATCCACAAGTATAGTTGGAGATTTTCACATACTTCTACGGGTATATCTTAAAGGATTAACATCATTCAGATACATTCTCTGATGACAGTTAAACTGAGCAAGAGGTCCAAAACAGAAACATAACTAGGAAACCTCCAGATGTTTAGAAATTAAGAAATATACTTTTCTGAATAATCCATAGATCAAAGTAAAAAAATTACATTAAAATATCAAGCTTCTAACAAAACAACAACGACAAAAATACCATCAATAAAGAAAAAAGGCAAACACGGGATGGGAGAAGATGTTGGCAATACATATGGAGATGAGAAAATATTTTGAACTGAATGGCAGTGAAACATATGAAAAATTAATGGATGCAACTGAAATAGAGATCAAGAGAAATAGCCCAGTACACCCACCAAAATGGCTAAAACTTTTTTGCTTAACTAACAATACCAAGTGTTGGCAAAGCTGTACAGCAACTAGAATTCAAACATATTGCTGGTGGTACAGTATGTAAATTGGTACAACCACTTGGGAAAATTGTTTGGAAGTTTCTGTGATTATTTGTTCATACTCTATGACACAACAATTATATTCCTGTTATACACAACAGAAATGAGTACATACATGCACCAAAAGACATATACAGGAAAGTTCATGGCAGCTTTCTTTATAATAACTGAAAAATGGATACAACACAAATGTCTATTAACAGTAGAATGAATGAACTGGGTGGTTTATTCACACAACAAAATATCACTAAACCAATGAAAAAGAATGAAGTACTAATACATATGGTTAGATGAACATGGATGAATCTTACAAATACAATGCTGACTGAAAGAAGGCAGACACAAGAATACATACCTAATAATTCCAAAACTAATCTTTGGTGACATGAGCCAGAACAGCTGTTACCTTGCAGTGAAAGTGGGTGAATAACTGACAGGAAAGGGGTGTCAGGGAAGCTTCTGGAGTACCAGTAATGGGCCACATCTCGATCTAGGTGTGGTCACATAAGTGTACACTTTGTAAAAAATAATCAAACTGTACACTGAAGTTCTGTGAATTTTACTGTGATGTATGTTATACTTTAATTTTTTTTAGGTTTTTTTTTTAAAGCAAAGGGATAATAAACACAAAATTCAGGATCGTGATCACCTCTGGAGGAAAGACCAGGAAATAGGAAAGGAAAGAAACACAGAGATGCTTTAAATTTACATACATGACGCAAACCTATACCCTTTTGTATGTATCAAATATTACATTAAATGTGAATAAAAATCATTGTAGTAAAAAAAAGTATTCAAATATTTAAAACGCCTGTGCTGAACTCAGGAAGAATTTTTAAACTAAATTCATATAAATGACTTTCAGTGTTATTTAAATACAGGAAGACAGTGGCATTACTTGAATAAGTGTCCTCCTAGCATCATGCTGATTGTCCCTTTAAGAGACCACTTTGTATGAGGTCGAGCAATAATAATGACTGGCATTATTGAGTACGTGCTATACTGTCTGTTGAGCACTGTTGTGCATGCTTTACATGCATTTAATTGTCATATAATCCTATGAGGCCGATACTGTTATCACCCCAATTTAACAAATGGGGATACATACACAGGGAGTTCAAGTGATTTGCCCGCGGCCTCACAGCAGGCAAGCGGGAGAGCCAGCATCTGAAGGCTGGTTTTGAATTGCAGACCAGCTCCACAGCGCACTCACTTAACCTCTGCACCACTCTGCATCTTGCAAGAGGCATATCTCCAATTTTGTGAGTTCTCAACCATACCCAACTCCTGACAAGGCCTGAAATGGAATTCCAGAGTTTTATAACAGCCGCCTCCTAAAGAAGGGGTGCGGTGATGTGTCCTCAGTTACAGTGACAACAAAGTACATTGTCATTACCACCAGTAACGAGCGCAATAAACGTTAAGCCCACACTGTACTCTATTACAGAGTAAATCTGAAAGTTGCCATGATGGAACAATTAACATGTGTCTTCATTCCAGACCCTCCCTAAGAAAAAAGTAACCTGGACAAATTATTTTTTCTCTCTGAACTTTTTCCTGTTTTTTTCCTGGCTTATGGCACCTACCACTTTAAACTATGCACTCGATTTATTCATGATGTATGTCTTACCTCACCTCTGGGAGGATAGGACTTGTTTCTGATTCTTCCTTGCCTCCCTGTGGTCCACATTACATAGATATAGTAGATGCTCAGCAAATATCTGTGTGATGAGGGCAGCCATGACATAAATAAAGATGAGGTCAAACATTCCAGTTCTTTGTAAAAAGTGCCCACATATCCCTTGACCTTGCCCATCAAATTCACTGCTGTATTCCAGGGACTTAGAAAAGGGCCTGTAAGTTAGTAAATACTAAATACCAAATTTTGGTTGAATGAATGAAAATATGAAGGACAGGTAATTCTCCCACACTGTAAAGTGTCCACATCCAATTCCTCATCTGTGTGAAAGGTCTCACTGACACTTGGGATGGGTGAACATGTCTATCGACTCAAAGGAATAAGGAATTTGTTGCTGTCCTTTGCTGCTGTACTCCTGGGTCTTGATCATAGAATGAAGAGTTTACAATTAGAGCCATGGGCAGCTGGTTTGAGAGAAAACCCTGCCCGCTGGCCCAAGCCTGTGGCCATGGTGGTGGTGGCCTGTCTTTGGGATTTGCAGTGAGCACTTCCTGTCAAGCAGCCTGGAGGAGGATGGGGATGAGTGTAAATGTCTTGAGCATCTTCAAGAATTTTCTTCCCCTCCCCCAGGTTTATTGAGTTGTAATTGATATATAACATGTAAATTTAAGGTGATAGACTTACATATTGCAAAATTACCACCATAGTG
>NC_041233.1:91116069-91153485 GCF_002837175.3 Physeter macrocephalus
CCTGCGGGCGAGCAAAGACGACGTGCCTCTGGCGCCACCAGGTGGCGGAAAGGCGAGCGACTGTCGCCAGCCCTGACCGCGCCTTCCGCGCTTCGCACTCCAATTGGGGAGGCTTTCCTCTCCCTGACGGTGCCTTTTATACAACTTGAAGCTGAAGGGTAAATGCACCTGTTGAGAAGGGTGCTTCTCAAGGCCTGGGGACTCCCCAAGGCCAGCTCTGGATTGTGGACCCCAGTCGTCTGCGCCCCCAGAGACTTCTCTGAGCGGGGTTTGGGTTTTGTGAAGAAGGCGCGGCGATTACTCGGGACCTGGAAGCCACCCTCGGTGCCCGTTTTCTTGAGGTCGCACGATTGACACCGGCTTCTGCATCCTCGGGCAGGCCAGAGTTGGGGTGCCGTTTATCGAAATGGTGGGAGAGGGCCGGGGCACCACCTCCCCACTGCGCGGGGAGTCCGAGGGCCGGAGGAGAGGGCCGAGGGGGCCTGGGGCCTGTGCGTCCTTCCCGGGCTAGGGGCGCCCCCCCCCCCGAGGCTGGCGCCGCTCAGGTTCCGGCTGCACGACGCCCGGTGCCCACCTCTCGGGGCGCGGCGGGCCAGGGCGCGCGGGGCCACCCGATGGGTACAATGCAAAATGCCTGCCTCGCCCCCTTCTGGCCGTGCTCCTCTGCGTCGGCGCCACGCAGCTTTGGGAGATGTTGTTGTTGCAGTTCGCGTTGTTTTGCTATACTTTCTCCGTGAGGAATGCGACTTTGGGGCAGCTCCTGCTCCGCAAACTGTGTGCTTCTGAAATGTCCCTAGACCCAGAGGTCAAGTGCGGAAGGGGGCGGGAGGGAAGCTGCGCTCTCTGCGCTCGCTGTCTCAGCCCACAGCCGTCCCCAAACTCCTTTAGAGAATCACAGGGTGGGTCTCGGCCTCCTTCGGCATCATGACCTCGGGATTTGACAGAACCTCAACATATGATGTTTCTGCGGGGGGGGTTGGTTTGGGGTTTGCGGGGGTCGCCCCTGTATATTTGTTTCTGGGCAAAATTCCTTCACTAGTCAAGGGAACCTCAGACTTATGCAGCGAATGGCAGTGCTGGAGTAAGACCGTGTGTGTGTCGCAGGGGAAGGGACCTGGGCTGCTGGCATCCTTGCGCACGGGGCGGGGCCGAGTCAGGGAGAGGCTGGATGGGCTGGAGGAGTCGCCCTGAGAAGCAGCTCAGGGTCTTCCTGGGGGTATCATCCTTAGGCAACTCCTCAGAGTTCAAACTGGCCCAAAGGAAGCTTTAAAAGACCTGAAATGTAGCAACTTGCTTTACTTTTTCTTTTTCTCTGTTGTTTTGTTTGCTCTTGGTTATTTTATTTCCCATCTTCCCTCCCTCTCAAACCCCCTCTTTCTTTCCGATACCTTTTTTGGTTGGTTTGTGGGGGGTTTTTTTAATGCCTGCTAAAATTGCTGGAAATTGCTCCCTCTGCAGGGGGACTTAACCTTTTGTCTTTCTTAAACTGGGTCTTCAGACCTCCCTACCTAAGGACCACAGGGCCCCCCTTGTTGGGACAGCAGAAAGGGAGAGACTCCATAACTCCAAGAGCAAACTCTCCATATAGCAAAAGAAACCTCTCTAGGTGCTTGGCTTACATGGGAGGTGTGAGAATGCAGGTTACAAACTCCTCAGAGGATTGAGTTTCCCCCAGAAAATGTATTATCGGCCTTTGCAGACCAGGAAGGATGCCATTGGCCTGATTGGAAAAGGCTGTCACCAACTACCATTGTGACACGAAGGGCAGGCACTGTAGTCTGGAGGGGCCCAGTTTTCACCCGCGGATGTCAGCTCTCCTCACCAGAAATGGGTGACAGTCCTAAGACATGGGGCTGTTTTCGCTGACTGTGGAGGAAGTTTGTTACTTTCAGGAGCTACATTCTCCGGAAACAAAGTTGCCGTTTTAATAGAGAGACTACGCCCCACCAGCTGCTCATTTGCATAATTAATTCACCCAGCAGCTCTTCTGTGAGAATCACCTCTACCTTCCATCTCTCCACCGTCTCTTCCCAGCCCTCCTCCCCCTCCTCCTCCTCATCTCTTCCAGGCACCAGCAATGGGGCCTGCGTTCCCCAGGTACCAGGAAAGGTGGCAGCCACAGAGCTGGACCTTGAGACACTGGATGTTCCTGGCTCTGGGTCATATTTTCACACCTCCTGCCCGGTTATTTTTGTGGCCTCATGGGCAGCAGTAGGAGGAAGGGAGGAGAGAGAGGAAAAGGCCTCACCCTCAGATACAGGTTTGACACAAACAGAATTGCAGGGTGTTAAGTTTTGAACTTCCCAGTCGTTCCCCCAAAGCCGTCCCCTGAGAATCCGCAGCCCAAGCCGGAGAGGTGGGGCCCTCCAGCATTTTTCTGCAGCGATAATTGCCTTGGTCTACGCAGCATCCTGGGATGTGTCTTTCAATACACGAACTAACCCCCTCCTGATATATGTCTGGATTTCCGTGGACTCCGTCTTCCAATACTACTGTGGCTCTGTACTCTATTAATCATTCTGTAGGGGAAGCTGCACTCCAGTTTTCTGTTTGACTTGATTTCATTCATCCTGTCTTTTTGCAAAATAGATGGTTGACTGCATCCGATAATGTATGGTTTAATTTGGAGCACTATGGGTTTGAATTACCATTTTCATAATGTGCTGTGCATTAATGTGTTACATCATTTATAAAGAGGAATGTGCTGGGTTTCAAACTTTCTCCTGAAAGCCAGAGTCACCTCACGGAAACAAAGCCAAATCACATCGACCCATCTCCTTCCCTCGCTGCCCAGGAAACTCTTGCCTTCTCCCCAGCCCAGGTGAAATCTGCAAGCCCCCCTAAAACTCCCCATGAGGCTTTTGTGTTCACATAATGCAGGTGGGTGTCAAGGTTTGGGGGAGAACGTGCCCATGGCTGCCCGGGAGCCATCCATGGCAGCACAAAACTCCCCCTCATTACTGCATGGCAACCCCGCCCCTTTGCGGAGACCTCCAGTGGGTGGCTCCCCCTCGACCCTAATGCCCGCACGCCCTCCCCGATGGCTGTAATAACACCAGCTGTCTGTTACTCAAACTCTGACTGAGGAGGAAAAAGCACTGATTATCCAAATACAGTCATTAAAGGGGAAATGTGTTTTTAGGACTGTCAGAGTGATTAATGAGGGCTAGCCGTCTTTGCAAATGCACTTGTTTAGTCTAACTGGCAGCTTCTATTTTCCTATTGATTTATTGCAGCCGTTGCCGGGCCTCGGTGTGTGCGGAGTCAGGGCACTTCACAACTGTGCCCTGTTTAAACAGGAAAAGCACGCACCGTTTTGTCCAGGAGGGAGGGAGCAGCCTAAAGTCTCTCCCCTCAGTTCAGTCTCCAGGGCCCCAGACCAACAAAGAAGACATTAAAAACCTGCAGCCCAGAGAGAGAGAAGGAAACTGCCTCCCCTTGGTCGTCCCCAGTTCCAAGGTCAGCGGAGGTGCACCCTGGCCCCTGGACAAAGCCCGCCCTATTGTCACACTCAGCATGCCCGCATCCTCTCCTCCAGTACCCCCAAACCAGCTGTCAGCCACCGAGTCCAAGGACAGGAAAGGCACCCAGCAGAGAGGGAGGCCAGGGAAGGGGCCAATGGGCTCAGCCAAGCTAAAGACAGAGCCGAAGCAACCCCGCCGTCCAGGGGCGGGAACAAGGTCAGGAGTTTGCGGGAAATTGATGGAGCCGCGTGGTTAATTTCAACTTTTAAAAAGTGGCCGGGGGGGTGGTGGGGGCGGGATACAAGAGTGGTATCAACTTCGTTCCACTTGTACAGTTTATGTTTTGACAAATGATGTACCTAATGACCAAGATAGAGAAATGGCAGCTTGAAAATAGAGACGCAGTATTGGGGAATTAGACTTCCAGGAGGTCGATCACCAAAGCAAACAGAGCTTACAGATCCCTGTTCCGTGCCCAGCACAATGCGGGGCGTCAGGGGACACAGGAGAAAACTCAGACCATGTTCCTGCCCAATTTAGTTGGAGGAGACAAGATATACCCATGAGATGGGGAACAAGACAGTATTCTATATCACTGCCTTTATGCCAGTCTAATAAGTGCTGAATTGCACAGTGCAGACAGTGGAGAACAGGACAGAATATAGTAAGGGGCGAGCTGTGCAGATTGACAGTCAGGCTACAGAAGCTGGAGGGAGAGCTCACTGGGGCTGACACTGGGGACCTTCCCATGGGAGCTCCATTCTGTTGGGAGGCTCCCCAATTCCTTGCAGGCCCGTCCTCTTCTGAAGGCTGGAAGATGGGTGAGGCCTTCATTCCATAGTGGTGAGAGGGCTGAGCCAGAGCCCAGAGCCGGTGATTTCCATTCTCAAGCAGAACAAGGAATAAGCTTGCCTAACCAGCTTGCACCTTCAATGGAGAATTCCAGACCTGGAAATGGTTTGTGCTTCTTCCTAGATGAAGTGCCTTTACAAGTTTTCCCAGGGGTGGTGGCATATCACCAGCTTTATTCACACTTCCCAAGACAGGAAAAGCTGTCAGTAGATTTGGATCACAGAGGAGCTAGGAAAGCATTCTCTTAAGAGAAAAGAAATTGAACCTGCAGACTGAGAGGAAATGAAGTGACCGTATTGTTCAAAATGGAGACCAAGAGTGTGAGTGTACTTTGGTAGCTTGAGGACTGTCCAGAAAAGTCCAGAAAGTGTAGTCATCATACGTATAGTAGAAAGAGCATTGAAACAGGAGTCAGAAAACCTGGATTTTGCTCTGGTTCTGAAATTTAATTTCTGTGCGACCTTGAATAAGTCACTTTATCTCTCTGAGTCTCTTTTTTTCCCATTTCTGAAATGAAGTTGTGGCACCTTGTAATTTTTAAGCCCCTTTTTTTTCACATGAAGCATTTTATTTTTTTTTAATTGAAATATAGTTGATTTACAATACTAGTTTCTGGTATGCAACATAGCAATTCAATATTTTTATAGATTATACTCCATTTAAAGTTATTACAAAATATTGGCTATATTTCCCCTTATTGTACAATATATCCTAGCACCTTATCTATTTTATACATAGCAGTTTGTATTTCTTAATCCCCTACCCCTATCTTGCCCCCCTTCCCTCTCCCCACTGGTAATCACTAGTTTGTTCTCTATGTCTGTGAGTCTGTTTCTGTTTTGTTATATACATTCATTTGTTTTATTTTTTTAGACTCCACATGTAAGTGATAACACAGAGTATTTGCCTTTCTCTGACTTATTTCACTAAGCGTAATACCATCCAGGTCCATCCGCATTGTTGCAAGTGACAGAATTTTGTTCTTTTTATGGCTGAGTAGTATTCCATTTTATATATATATATATATATATATATATATATATATACCTCATCTTCTTTATCCATTCGTCTGTTGATGGACACTTAGGTTGTTTCCATATCTTGACTGTTGTAAATAATGCTGCTGCAAACATTGGGGTGCATGTATCTTTTTGAATTAGTGTTTTCATTTTCTTTGGATATATGCCCAGGAGTGGAATTGCTGGGTCATATGGTAGTTCTATTTTTAGTTTTATGAGGAGCCTCCATACTGTGTTCCATAGTGGCTGCACCAATTTAATTCCCACTAAAAGTGTACAGGTGTTCCCTTTTCTTCACATCTAAGCCCTTTCTAACTGGAATATTCTATGAGTTTATAAAATGTTTAAAGAGTGAAGCATGGTGGTCAGAGTGGGGCAGGATGCTGTGACACTGGTTCCCAGTCTAATGGAATACTACAGTTCCCATCAGGACAATAAAAGTGGAAGACCCAGAAAAAGAAACCTCGTGACTTTACCTCAGCGATGGAGGGTGGGTGGAGGGTCCACAAGAAGAATGTTGTAATGTGGACTTTCCGTCCAGGGAACTGGGCCCAAAAGAATGAAGCATTAAAATATTTTTTCATTTGATGAAATGCTGAGAACAGGGTGATGCCGGTATTTCAGCGGCTGCTTGGTAATTAAGTGGGTCAGACATTATTATTTTAAATAATATGAGGTTAAACCAAGGTCTACAAAAAGAATCCATTTTTCACAGCCTCCGTCCAATTGCTTTTGGAAAATGGGACTGGCGAGGGAAGAAATGAAAGGCAGATAAAAATCAAACCACAGTGGGGGGAACCTTTACTCTGAGTGGGCAGTGGCGATCTCCACAGCTCTTTGGAACACAAAATAAAATGATCCTCCTGGAGTTTAAATCAGAGCCAGATTTTAGAATGGAAACAGTCATTTGGAAAATGTCACTGCACGTTCCCCACGTCCTATTTGTTTTCCTGGGTATGTGGATGTGTGAATTCTTGTGGAGGGGTGGGGGGCTGGGCAGGGAGTGAGTTATATACAGGTTTGTACCCAGTCCATAAAGGAGCTAGCATGACTACGCCATCATGCTTATCCTTCTTACTTACAGCTTACAACTTCAAATGCAGGCAGCACCAAACAAGTATACAATAAGCCAGGCATACCCTAGAGCACCTCCAGGAGCATCATTTTGTGTGCGCCATGGCACAGTTAAATATAATAATATGTGCTGGGCATTTAATATTTACAACAGACCTCCAGTTCACGCTGATGAGAAAACTGGAATTTGGAGAGGTTAGGGAAATTGCTCACGATTTCACCGTTAAAGAGCTGTGGAACCAGGATTCAAACACAGTCCTGACTATAAAATTCTTTGCACTGAGCCAGTAGCTTCCGACTTTGTATCCAGGAGGGTTTAGATGCTGCAGATGGATAGAATCAGGGGAACTGTCCCATCAGAATGTCTGGGCCAGGGTGCCTACATGTGTTGGGACCTCGCTGGACACCATGCAGTTGAAGGTACCTAGGTCCTTCCTTCCAAGAGCTGAGATGCCACTGAGTGCAGTGGGTTTCACTCATTTGTTAAACATTACAGACTGTCCCCTGCATACCGGGTACAATTGTCTCCTCTGGGCACTAAAAAGGTGAGAGACCCTGGCCCTTGCCTCAAGGAGCTTCAGTCTACTAGGAGATAGATGTATAAGCTAATTAAGGTATGATGGACTAAGGGCTTACTAATGCTGTTGCAATAGTCAGTATAGGCTAGATTATGCTACAGTAACAAATTAACCCTGAAATCCCAGAAGCTTAACACAACAAAATCTTGTTTTTCACTTACACTACATCTCCATCGTGGGTTGACAGGGATCTCTGTATCAATCTGGATTTGACCAGAGAAGCAGAACCAATAAGATGGTAAGGCATTTATTGTAAGGTGCTGGTCTACACAATCATGGTGGCTAGCTAAGCAAGTTGGAAGTCTGTAAGGCAGGCAGGCAAGAAGGGAAGACCACAAGCAGGCTGCAACTCTACTGGCATGAGCCCTTTGGAGTCTCTGAGCTCAGGGAAGCCTCTTTGAAAGGGCTCACCTGATTAGGTCAGGCCCACCCTGGATAATCTCCCTTTTGAGCCACTGAAAGCCAACTGATTAAGGACTTCAATCACATCCACAAAATTCCTTCCCAGAAGCAGAGTTTGATTAAATAACCTGGACTCTAGTTCAGTCTAACCAAGGTGACACTTCAGAAAGCATCACGGTGTTGCACATAATTAATCAGGACTCCTGACATCCTCAATGGTCACAGCGGGGGGAGAGCTGGAGGTCTTGCATGAACACAGCTCAGGCCAAAAATGATACATGTCACCTATGCTCATAATCCTCTGGCTGGAACTGGTCACACGGCCCCTCCTAAGTGCAAGATGTTGACCCTCCCTTGTGCACACAAGGAGAGGGGAGCTGGAGGGTGGTCTCCCACAGGCGTTGTCTGGGTGCTCTGACCAGCTTCCATCTTGCCCTCCCCATGCTCGGGGCGAAACTGAGCTTGTAGCAAGATGAAGGCACGTGGTGACTGCCAAGGGCCACACGGTAGGTCAGAGAGAAGCCAGGACAGAACTCAGCTCTCCTTCACTCCAGCCCACCTCCATCCTGCTTCCTCGGACCTTCCCAAACAGAAGCCCTAACAAACCCACAGAGCCCTGTTCACCCGGAGGAAGTTTACGTTTGAAATCGTAGGAAACAGGCGCAGGGATGGAACGCTTTAGCCAGACACAGCTGACCTCACTCCTGTTGGGACAGACATCCCAGGGCTCTGAGACCCTGAAGTTCAAAGAGGTTCGTGACCTTCCGCATAGCTTGTAGTCCTGAGGCAGCGTATTGACACTTCCTCCTTATGGGAAGGGTAGGGACCTTCTATGCATTGGACTCTAGCAAAGCTTCCATCTGTGAAACTTACAAAAAGCTAAGGATTGATTCAATGTGATAATGATCAATGGTCACCAACAAACAAGTGCCATCAACAGGATGTCCTCTTAAGTTCAAAGGAAAAGGTCTGGGCAACAGGACCAGACATGGCCTTTTTCCTTCTCTAACATTTATTGAGTGCTTGCTGTATGCTAGGCACTGTGCTAAGTACTTCCATACAAGGTTTTATTTAATCCTGGCATCCATTCCCTGCAGTAAGTCTACTCTTGAACATATTTTTCCCGAAGTCACAAAGTCAGTAAGCATTAGAGGCGAGATCCCTACCAAGTCTGTCCGATTCCAAAAACCTATATTCCTGCCACCAGAGCCATCCGGCCAAGGGAGCATGAGGGAGCTCCACGGCCACCCATGACACCTGGCCTGGGCTGCATTAGCTGGGAAGGGGGGGTTGTCTAAGTCCTCCAAAGGCCCCAGGTGGCTGGGGGCAGGATAGACAGAGCCTTGCTGATCTCTGACCCTGTCCTCTAAAGACCACGGGTCAGAAAGGGACATTAAACCCCTTGATCCCAGGCTCCATTCCTGAAGTCACGACTGAGCCTTGTGGAATCTCCTGGGGAGATATTTCTGGAGAACCTGCTAAGTTCTCTAAATGCTATCAGAGGACAGAAGATGCGTAAGACATGAGCCCGCACATCAAACTGTTTGCAATCTAGTAGGAGAACCAGGACAAACACATATTAATAACGTGACATAACGTATGACATTAACAAATGAAGGGGATCTGTGAAGAGTGCCAGGCGTTCGGAGCAGCCCAGGAGCTGGGAGGACTCACTTGTTCACGCAGCCCCCGGAGGAAGAAGGAGGGGCCTTCCAGGCCAGTGGGGCGGCCTGAGCAAAGCCAAAGCCGGACGGTGCAAGGTGTATTGAGGACGTCATCCAGCCCACGCCAACCAGCTGCCATCTGCTGGGAACAGGAAGGCACTTACAAATGTACTTTAAGGGAGTCACTGCTTGGGGCCACCAGCGTAAGTGTGGTCACCCAGCAGCCTACTCCAAGGGGCGATGGCCTCAGTACAGACACAGCCCAGTGAAGGGGCTACAGCAGAAGGGAAGGAATGCTCTTTGCAAACTTCAGCTCAGGGCTCAGAGCTGAGACATGCCTCCCACTTGCTGGCCCGGGTCACCTTTGTGACACCCCAGGCTCTCCTGCTCCAGGCCCACCTTCCTAGCTCCACTTACAGCCTCGGGGCCCAGAGCACAGAGAGGGGCTGGGGAGCCTCCTGACGATGACCCTGACCGGTGGGGTCACCCGCGCCATCCCCATCCTGAGCCTCACCTGTCTCCCCTGACCCCGCACCCTTCTCTGGGGACACTGGAGGAGAAACTGTTCTTGGAAGCATCCTTCTTGGCACCCCTTGCCCCCAACCATAACCCTCCCCCCCGGCCCCATCCCTCCCCGATGCCATTCCTCCCCCACCACAGACACACACAGACACACACACACACACACACACGTGCGCGTGCGCCCCTCCCCCTTCCCCTCTCGTCCCTCCCCACCCCTCCCCCTCCATTTGTGTCAATGAACAGCCCCTTTTATCTATTCTGTAGGTACAAATGAAGCTGTCAAATCTGATCAGGCGCTTGATATGACAGGCTTTAGGAGTCAGGACCCCTGGAACAGAGTGCGCCTTGTCCGTCATGGCCCGCCCGCCACTTTCCATAATGCCCAGACTGATGAGATTCTGAGTAGGGCCCAGCACATTTTCAACTCTATTTTGGGTGAAAACCCTTCTTGAAAGATCTTGAAAGGAGCTGGCAGTTCAGCCGCCCAGATGATTAATGAGGGTTGGCTCCGCTGGATGGATTTCTGCGGGTGCCAACAGCCAGCCGTCCTCCCGACAGGCCAGAGCCTGTGGCCGTCGACTTCCCCCAGCACTGCTCCCTCCCAGCAATACCCCCCAAAAAGCCTTTCCCCGAACCCTCGGACATCACCCCACACCACGCCTCACCTCCGCCCACACCCACCTCCGCCCCGCGTCTCTCTGGCTGATGCGGACGCAGCCCGGCAGATGGAAAAAAAGTTAGACGTCACAGCTCGGTGAGGCCTGGCTGGGCGCGCAGGGCCTGCTGGGGTGCTCTGCAGGCCTGTGGGGCGCGGAGGGGGCACCAAGGGGGGTGAAGAGGCAGTGCCCCAAGTTCTCCTTGAGCGCCGTCTCACATGCCCCCATGGTCAAGCGTGGGCCTGTCTACTTTTTTCCCATGGATCTCAGGAGCGCTGGGGACAGAAACCGTGGGGCATCTTACACCCCAAAGAGTCGAGCATCAAAGGCCTTATTTTTCTCTCATTTCAGTGTTTCGCAGAGGGGACATTTGGAACAAGACAACTCTTTATTGGGCCGGACTCTCCCATGCAGGGCAGAAGGTTTAGCGTCCTTGGTCTCAAGGCACTACTTGCTGGCAGTTCCTCCCCAGTCGTGGAGATGACCCCAAAATATCCCCTACAATCGCAGCGCCCCTGGGGGTGGTACCAGCCCTGCTTGAGGACCACCACTGAGGTCAAGAACCTCCCCTCCATCCCTCGTGCCTCGAGGGCCTCGTCCACTCCACTGTCTCCTCCAGCTCTCACATCCTCCAGCCCACCCAGAGAGGAGACCCCTTGAAAGTCAGGAAAGAGGAGGTGGGGTGTGCCCGCTCCCCTGAGCACTAATGCTCCCCCTTTGCCGCTCGCCTCAGGCCAGCCCTGCTCTGCACTCTATCTTCTTCTGCTCTCTTGTCTCCCCAGCAGACTGTGGCTCATCCATGCATCAGGGAAGAGAAGGGTCCCCGAAACTTCTTTGGGATTTCCAAGCTCAGAATCCTTCAAGCACAGGCTGGTGGTGGGCAGCTGGGATTGGAAATGGGCTGTTTGGTTCTTTCTGGAACATTCATTTCTTTCTTTTTCAAACGGGCTCCTAGGTCTGGGGTCTCCATCTGAGGAGAAGCTGGTCCCTGGAACCAGAGCTGTCACCCAGGATCTCTTGTGGGGCAGGCTAAGCACCTTCCGCAGGGCCAGACCATGAGGGAGGGTTCCCAAGAATGCCAAGCCTTGCCTACCCTCTTCACTCCCCATTTTTTTAGTTGAAATATAGTTGATTTACAATGTCGTGTTAGCTTCAGGTGTACAGCAAAGTGATTCAGAATATACAGATTCTTTTTCAGATTCTTTTTCATTACAGGTTATTACAAGATATCGAATATAGTTCCCTGTGCTATACAGTAGGTCCTTGTAGTTTATCTATTTTATATATAGTCGTTTGTATCCGTTAATCCCAAACACCTAATTTATCCTTCCCCTCCTTCCCCTTTGGTAACCATAAGTTTGTTTTCTAGGTCTGTGAGTCTGTTTCTGTTTCGTAAATAAGTTGACTGGTATTATTTTTTTTAGATTCCTCAGATATTTGTCTTTCTCTGTCTGACTTACTTCACTTAGTAGGATCATCTCTAGATCCATCCATGTTGCTGCAAATGGCATGATTTCATTCTTTTTCATGGCTGCTCACTCCCCATTTTCTGCTTTCCCTTTCCTTCTGAAAGAGAGAGAGAAGTCCCGTAGTTTACCTATCCCCAGGCCGCTGGGTAGATGCCCATCCAGCCACCAGATGGACACAACTCATTCACTCCATAGCATCTCCTGAGCATCTACTGCACACCAGGCACGGGGCTAGACTCCAGGCATACGATCGTGGGCAAAAAGACACTCGGTGCCTGCCTTCATAAAGCTTACAGACTAATACGGAGGGAAAAACGAAACAAATCAATATATAATTAAAAACTGCGGTAGCAGCAATGACAGAAATTGTTTCACAGTGCGTACACGGCGGGTAACAAGGAACCATCAATTAGAACTAAGGTCAGGGAGAATCTCTGGTTACGTGACCTTGCAGCCAAGCCTGAAGGATGAGTCAGATCAGGCAGGTGAGGAGGGGAGCGCGTCTCAGGCTGGGAAATCCATACCCGAACGGCAGCCGGATTCGCCTGTCGTGAAGGAACTTTTCCTTGTAGCTGTGCCTCCAGAGAAGGACAAAAATTCAGCCTGAGCCCTGGAAGACCCCGGAGCGAGATGAGTTGGGAGGAGAAGGGCTGCCGAGGTTGCAGAGAGAGCACCAGCATCCAGGGGCCACCAGCCGCAGAAGCAAGGCAGGGCTGCAAACGGGCACAAGCCAGAGGGAGATGAAGGCAGATCCGGTGCTGCCGGGACCTCTCCAGGGAGTCACAGGGACACCCCGGGACAGAGCTTGGCGGTTCTTCTAGCTCCCGGAGCTGTGGCATGGACAGCTGCTGATGGAGACAAAAATTCAACTGGTGACCACTCAAATCAACCTATAATTACAGGGTTCTTGCGGGGAGTGTGAAGCTTGAGGGGAACCTCAGCCTTCTCTCTTCCTGAAAGATACATTTTTAATGAAATATGCAAGGGTGTGTTTCTAACTCTTGGAAACTCATAGGCCTTATCTACCCAAGGTCAAACCTTGTAACCCCACGTTCAAGTCCATCGCTAAGTGGTCCGCAGAGACCAGTCTATCAAGTTCTTCCTTCTTACCCTTCCTCACAAGTTCACTGGTCTTTTTACCGTGACCACTTGTGGTTTTCCCTCGCTCTGAATCCCTTGAGCCCCTTATTTTATCTTCTTTCTAGTCCTTCTCTATGTGAGGACCCCTCGTTGCCCTTCACCGGCCCATAAATTCCTTAAAGGCGAGAAGGATCTTTTATTCGTCTTCATGTCCCCTGCGTGCCTGGGACAGCGCCAGCTACGTGGTGGATAATCAGTGGAAGTTTGCTGAACTCCACTTAATTGGAAAACAGCGAAAGGGCTAAAATATTTGTCAGCGTCTTTGAACTGAAGTCCTTAGTTGGGTGAGAGAAGAGACCCAGGGGTGAAACTCAGAGGAGGGACAAAAGACAGAGCCACCAGGGAAGAGAGAAAGAAGGCACGCCCTCCAGAGATGCCCAGTGACCAGCTGTTCCAGAAGCCTTTCCTTCTCATCAGCGCAGAGCAGGAGGGGTGGTTCTGGGGGCAAGGCGGTCACCCTGGGGTCTCTGGCTGGAGTGGCAAACTCTTGAGGGAGGCAGAGGAGATGCACTTGGAGACGGAGCTGTCAGTGGCCTTCGTCCTCTACCAACTCACAGGGGTGGCTGAAATCCCCCCGCTCAACTCATTCCTTGGAGCTAAAGAACAAAGTCCCGTAAAAACATTATAAAATGTGCGCGTGAAAGGGATGGAGGGAGAAGTCAATCCTCTGGAGACGTCAGTGCTCACCTGTTCGGGGACAGCCTCCACCCGGGTAGGCAGAGGGCAGGGTCTGCAGGGCATGAGACATCAGAGGGGTGAAGGAGCCAGGTCAGGAAAGTTTCCGGAAATGACCGTTTTCCCAGATGCTCGCGCCCCTTGGAGGAGCTGGCAGCTGGGCAGCACACGTACCAAGGATGCAGAGGAAGCGGACTCCCGTTCAGAGAGCAAGCCGGGGGCAACACAGCTTCTCTCTCTGACCCTCGTCCCACCCACTCAAAGCCACCACCACGAGGGAGGGACCTGGGCCTGTGCCCATCGCTGCAGCCCCAGTGTCCAGTCCGTGCCTGGCACATAACGGGCCCTCAGGAGATATTTCTGGAATAAATGAATGAATTAATACGGCTATGGAGAGGTGCTGAGATTGGACCCCAAGGAGAAATAGTCCTCCCTCTCGGTTCGGCAAAGGGACCCAGAAGACCTGTGGCAGTTCAGACCCACATTCCTGGAAGCGACCCCTGAAATTAGTCCAGTCCCCCAGCTAGCAGACACAGGTCCACACCTGAGGACGCACTTGACAGACTTAGCCCACCAGCTTCTGAAACAGAACCGAGCTCCCTGCTGTCTTTCAGAATTTCTTCAGGGAGAAAAAGAATTTTCCTGGCCATTGGGCCAGAATAGAAAAACAAGGCTACATAAAACAGCCCTAGGAGGGAAAGGGTAGGCCAAAAAAAATACGATCCTCTCTCCCCTATTTTTTTAGACCTGGGCTTCTTTCCGCAGCGCGGCGGGGAGGGACTCAGCCTAAGGACCCCCGCCCCTTCACCAGGACAGAGGCCCTCACAGGCAGGGAGTCGACGAGAAGTTTTCCGAGACTGATTACCGAGAGGGTAACTGGGCACACGGGGCACATGTGAACAGGCTCCTCGTTTGCAATTCAGGACTGTCAGATGGTGATTAATGACGAAGAGCCACAGAGCGGCCTCAATTGCCAAGTGCCGTATTGTTAATGCTGACATTCAATGATGCCGGACACGACTCCAGCACAATTCCACACCATCATCCGCAAATTGCACTCGACGGACTTAATTGGTTAAGTGTTTGTGTGTGTGTGTGTGTGTGTGTGTGTGTGTGAAAGAGAGAGGGAGGTATAAAGGGCAGAAGAAAGAGGGGAGACGTCTACGTGTGAATTCGCCCTGCGCACACGTCTGTATTTTAACAAGTGTCACCGTGTTGTCCCACGAGTTGGGGAGAGAGTCCATGTAACTGGATCTTCAGACCCGCAATATCAACCCCAACAGAAAGGTCTCGGATACAGCGAAACCCTCCAGCCCGCCCTCCGCACTGGCCACACCATCTGACCCCTGCTGTGGTCACCACCACCGCTGTCTCTCAGGGCCAGCTGGGAAACCGGCATGCTTGTGAAGTTAAAGCACATGAGAGCGCGTTGAAAGAAGAAGTTGTCTAGAAGTGGGCCTGGATCCAGGGCTCCTGAGAAGCCACTTTTTCACTGAACTCAGATCAATGGTCCCTTGGCCGCCTGACTGGGCCAGCCCTCCGCTGCCAAGAGACAACTCTTCCCCCCTTTCCGGAACTCAACCCTCTCTTAGGAGAGGAACAGAATCCAGCCTATTGTTCTAGAAACGGAGTCCCGGGCAACAGGGACCCAAAGACGGTGCCCAGCGAGGATTCTCGGGGCCCACTGAGCAAGGTGTCAGAGGCACAGGAGAGGAGATCAATTCAAGGAATCCGTATTCACGGAATCCTGGCCTTACCGGGACAGAGGGAGGTGGGGGAAACCCAGGTAGCTGGCAATCCAGTTGGGGAAACAACAAGTAGAGAAGAACAGCCTGCTGAGGCCAGATGAGCAGCACGCATGCTCAGGGCCACCGGCATTCAGAGGAGAGGTGGGTTCAGAGGAGGGGCTGGAAATGTCTAGAAAAGGCAGGGACTATGCAAAGCGGTCTGAAAGATGGCAGCCCTCAGGTGGAAAGAGCTGGGAAGGCCGTTCTCCGCGTGAAGGTTTTGAAAAGTTGAATTCCCCTGTAAAGCCTCGTTCCTCCAAGTGTGGGCATAAGACCAGAAGCCTCGCCAGGGGCTGCGAGCCTGTTACAAATGCAGAATCTCAGGCCCCAGCCCAGACCTGTGGCTCTAAGTCCTCATTTGAACTAGATCCCTAGGGCTCTGCTGTACAGTCAAGTTTGAGAAGCACTGCTCTAAATGCCCTGCTCAGGAACCCACAGGCAGAAGCTGGCTTGACCCAAGGGCCTGGTGTCTGCAAGCCCCCTGACATTTGCCCACAGGGCTGCTCACCACAGAGGAGACACGGGCTCCCCACGTAGTTCCCGTCTCACTCCCTGGGGCCCTGTGAACCACGGCCGGAACACTGCAGAGAATCATCAGCGTGGGTCCTGTTGCTTTCTTCCATTTGGAGCACGGACCCAGCAGGACGGCCGGCCCGACTCGGTTTTTAGGCTTTGCTACAACGGGAAGGCCCCGGCCAGGTGGCTTTGCAGGGCTCACTTCCGGCTGATCCCCCCTGGGGACCGAAGGGAGTGGGTCACAGGAGCAGGTGACTCTCTCCTGTGAGTGTCCCGGGTCTGGGGTCTTTGCTCCAGCCCAGGGGTTGGGACAGAAATGCCCCATGCTGAGGAATTCCGTTCATCACTGAGGCCACCCGGCCCGTCAGGCATTCCGAACCTCCCTGACCGCCCTGCTCCAGCCACCCTAGCTGTGGGAGGGTCAGCCTCAGAAAATAAGAATCAAAAGCTAATGTTTTTTTTCTTGTGACTCTGGGCCTAGGGGTCCCCCTGCTGTGACCCCACCTTCCAAACCCCTTAGATGAACCAGCACATCTGCCCTGCCTGGGTCCCTCCTCTTTGAAATGACAAACGGGCACAGACTTTTTCCCCTAGCTGCCTTGTTCTTTCTTCTCCTGACAAATCAGGCTCCCCGCCCCCGCCCCTCCAGCTTCACTAAATGATCCTTTGAACTTGATCCTGGAGGCTGACCCCACTCTGAACTTGTAGGAAAGAACTGGGAGCCCAGAGACCTGTTCTAGCTCCCCTGCTCCCTGAGTGACCCGGGGTGAAGCACTTCAGATACCTGTGCCTCCATTTCCTGCTCACAGAGGGAGGGGACTGGATAAAATGGATAACCTCGAGGGTTCTTTTCAGCTGTAACACTGATTTTATCTCAGAGGATTATTGTGGGGCAGTGATCACCGATGTTACATACACTAATTGAGGAGTTTACAAAGATACACACGCATTTGGCAATAAGGAATCTCCCTTCCCGGCATCGCCCACCAGCCTGTGTCTTTGTAAATGTCCTCTTGCACCGCTGTCTCCTCCGTCACTGGGCTCCATCCACATGGCCTCCTTGCTGGCATCGCCCACCAGCCTGTGTCTTTGTAAATGTCCCATTGTCTTCATGGCTCGTGGTTTCCTGGACAGATTGGGAGAAACATGAGGGCAAAGTTGACGGTTTTTATTTCTTTTGTATCCTTTCTCGGTGACTAACACTCAGAGAAGCCACTCAACGACGTTGCTGACTGGGTGACGGCCTGATCACCCTCCTAGCTGCGTGTTCATTTAAATGGACCTGTAAGAAACTGAACAAAAAGTGGTCACCTTTGCTTCTCAGCGGCAGAAGGTAAAGAACCTCTTTTAAATATGCATGTCTCACTTCTCTTAAGGGAAAAAAAATAGTTTTCCCCCTTAAAATTAGCTGGACTTGGAAATTCAAATGGAATTTTTAATACTGCCTTGCAAATGAGCACATACCAGCATGCCCAAGGCTTAACTCCATTCCCCAAGTACTTACTGAGCATACTGTGTGCTGTGTGCCAAGCCTCTGCTCAGGAGAAGGGGAAGTATGGAAGAAATACTATAAAGTAACAGAATTTTTTAAGACATAGGACTTAGACATCAAAATAAATACTGTCCTGCTCAAAATGGTTACTTTGGAATGACATACATTTATTCTATTCTCTTACCATGCTTGAAACTCTTTGGAACTCTTTAAAAACCGTCGTCAAAGCCCATCACATACTTTACTGGCAATGACGAAGCTTGTGTGTGTCGATTAGGGGACAGAAATGTCTCTTGAAGCCAAGCTGGATGGTCAGGCTTATTCAGTCAGGTCAAGAATCTAAATAATGGGCATCTTATAATGACGCTCTTAATCGCACATAGGAATAATGTGCCCCCTTCCCATGTGAATGCTTTGAAGGTCCTCTTTCACTGACTTGCATGAGCTCAGCTGTGTCTGTAAAACCTGATCTCATGATGGACTTCCTGGCTTCTACCCCCAACCCCCATCGGCTGTTCTCAATCCAGCAGCCTAAGAGGTCTTTTAAAAACATCACTCAGATCATGTCACTCATCTGCTTGAAACTCTGCAAGGGCTCCCATCTTACTAAGAGTAGAGGCCAAAGTCCATAGGGTGGCTCTGAGACCCGACGTGGTCCAGCTCCCTGCTCCCTCTCTGGCCTCCTCTTGCACCGCTGTCTCCTCCGTCACTGGGCTCCATCCACATGGCCTCCTTGCCGCTCCTCAAAATGCCAGGCATGCTGCAACGTAGCAGCTTTGTTCTAGAAATCTTTTCTCTGTCTAAAGATCTTTTCTCCCAGAGATCCACTTGGGCAAATGCCTCATTTCCTTCAAGTCTTTTTTCAGTTCTCACCTTCTCAATGAGACCTCATCTCGCCTTGTATTTAATACCTCTAAAATAATGCCTTGTATTTAATACCTCTATTAATAATGCCTTGGGGATTTCCCTGGTGGCACAGTGGTTAAGAATCCGCCTGCCAATTCAGGGGACACGGATTTGAGCCCTGGTCCAGGAAGACCCCACATGCCGCAGAGCAACTAAGCCCGTGTGCCACAACTGCTGAGCCTGTGCTCTAGAGCCCGCGCGCCACAACTACTGAAGCCAGCGTGCCTAGAGCCTGTGCTCCGCAACAAGTGAAGCCACCGCAATGAGAAGCCTGCGCGCCTCAATGAAGAGTAGCCCCCGCTCGCCGCAACTAGAGAAAGCCCGCGTGCAGCAATGAAGACCCAACGCCACCAAAAATAAATAAATAAATAAAATTATTTTTAAAAAATAATAATGCCTTGTATTTAATATCTTCCATTCAATAACTCTATATGCACACACAGACACACATGCACACTCACCTACACACACTCACTCCTGATACCCCTTACCCCGTTCTCCTCTTTCTTTTATCCGTGGTACTTTTACTAGACTATGTAATTTATCTATATATTATTTATAGTGTTTATTGTTGTCTGTATCCCCTGGCTAGAATCCAGGCTCAGAAGGGCCAGTGTCTTTGTCTGTTTGATTGAATCCCAAAAGCCTAGAACTGACACAGAGCTGGCATTCGGTAAATATATGTTGAACTGAACTGAATTGAATTGAATTGAATGATAGGTAGGTCCCAACTTATATAAAGTATAGTCCCTGTTTCCAGTTGCTTACAAACCTGATGGTGAGACCTAGAGACACACAAATGAAAGTGACCGAACAGTACAAAACCACTGACGACGATGTGGAATCCATAGTGATGCTGTAGGAAGTGTGGCAGGAATGCGTGCAAGGCTGAAGGAGGGGGAAGGGCCGAGCTTTCTATCTAGTCGAGCAAATCTTCTTCTTGTCCCCAGCACATGCCCCAATCATTTCAGCCTCTACTCATATGCTCATGTCGTCCCTCTGCTTGAAGTCCTCTATCCTCCCTGCCCCCTCCCCCAAACGCCACCACCCATCAACACTCAGCCCAGCCCCTTCCTCCACACAACTTTCCGTGATTGCGCCAGCCGCCCCTGACTTCTCTCTCCTCTGAGCTCCGATGGCACCTACATCAGGTATCAGACCATTTCGTCTTTAAATAGAAACACTATGTTCTAAAAATGTCCCCAGCTCAGGACCACATCTTCTGCTTCTTCCCTCTTTTCAATAAGACTGTACTGTGCAGTGGAAGCAATCGACGTGAGTGGTGCAGTTGGTCCGTCAACAGGCAGACAGAAAAGCGGGGGGCATTCCAGGCAGAGAAAACTCAGAAGCAGAGATACCATGGTGGGAATTGACGTGATGAGTGTAAAGATATTACACCCATAGCTCTCAGCCCACCTGAGATTTGAATCATCTGAAGGTATCTCCATGCGGGGACCCCTACCCGAGACCAATGTTATCAATAAGAGTATCAGGGAATGTGGCTTAGGCATCACTATTTTTTAAAAGCTCCCCAAGTGTTTCTAATGTGTAGGTAGAGGTAAGAACAACCATAGTATTAGAAAAAAAACAGAAGGAAGTAAAAGAAAAAGGAATGTAAAGAAAATTACAAAACAGACCTAAAAAGCTGTCCTTTTGCATTTTGTTCCTATGAGCTGGTCATGGGAATTCATCTCGGTCAGAGTAGTCTGGATGGATCAGCTGGAGACAGACGCTCCTATTCTCTGCCATGGGGAGAACAGACAGCAGCCGCTAACGTGGGCCAGGCTGCGGTCAATCTGTACCCGCGGGATTCAGAAAAGTTCGGGGAAACTAGAGGATCCGTTTAGACCACTCGAAATTTTATGTTACAATTTCTCCCCGTGCTAGGTTTTCGCATTCGGTTGACTCTCTCTTATGCCTGCCCATCCAAAGAGCCAAAAGAAGTATGCAAATTACAGTCAGGCTACCATTTCCGAAATTCCTGGCTAATTCTAAGCGCCCCTCTTCCCTCCACATCCTCTGAAATGGACCAGAAGTTGCACCTTCTCGCTCTAAAAGGTCACATGGCTCAAGCGCATTGAAGAGCAGGCCAGTGACTTGAAGAGCCAGCGAGATCTCGCCTGGCCTGGTGCGTCACCTTCCTCCGCGGGTCCCTCCTTGCCTCTGCGGACCAGGCGACCCTGCTGCACTTCCCGCGAGCTGCCTTCAGGGGGCGCCGGTGCAGACCGGCCCGCCCTCCCACCCTACCCCCTGCCTGCACCTCCCACACGCGAACTATCACTGTCACCCAAAGTCGCCTGTCGCCAAATGCTAGGGTTAGGAATGAGGCTGACAATACAAGTGCCTGTGGGAAAGGATATGGGGCTTAACATTCAGAGCAGGGAGTAAAGGATTGAGATGAAAGCTTTTCCCGAGCTGAGATCTGCTTAGGAGAGATGGGGGGTGGGGGGTCCGGTAGGGGATGGCAAGAGTAGGAGAGGAACAGAAAGGGAAATATGTTGGCACTTGGTGGCTGAAGGAGGGAGAGATGGGGTGCAGGGAGTGAGGGGGAGGGTGTAGGAAGACGAGGCTGGGGCGCTGACAAGTCTCCCCAACCCCACGCTCGCGCTGGCCAAGTCCCAGCCTGGATCCCAGGGGGCCGACCTCGGGGGCGCCTCCCGGCACCTCCTCGACCCCTGGTCCCTGTGCTGGAATCTGCTCTGGCCAACCGGTGGCCTGTCCACGCTGAACGCGGCCTCTTGAAAAGTGGAGGGGGAAGAGACTAGCCCCCAGCAGCGAACCCCATATATACCGAGAGGTAACTCGAAACCCCAGAGCTGGGCCAGGGGAGGAGGGGGAGGGGAGGGGGGGAGAGGTTTTTCCACTTCCATTCGCAACTGTCAGTCGGGTGATTAATGACCAACAGGTTTGGAATCGCCTTTATTGCCAGATCAGTATTGTTGCCGTGACAGCTAATGAGGTTGGACAGGCTTCTCCTCGCTGAGCTTTATGGGGCCGGCTCCCTCCCCTGCAGAGCTCACAAGCCCTGCCAGCTTTTGTGCGCTGGAATGTTCCAGCCCCACCAGCCCCACTTCATTCTTCCAATACCACCTCCCCCCCAAGGCCCTGAATCACCATCTCGCCCAGAACCTGCCCCGTCCACAAAGGAAGCTGGTACCAGGGGTTTCCCATACCCAGCCTGCTCAGAGAGACCCATCTGTTACACCCACTCCCCTAAGAGTCCTCTCCCCACCCCTGCAGGAGCTGGAGCGGTGGGATTGGGGGCCCTCGTGGAAAAAAAGGAAGGGCAAGGAACAAAAGCAAACCTTAGGGAGTTTAGGCTGAAGACAAGGGGAAGAGGCTTCTGATGCCTGCTCTAGATAATCTGACCAGCGACCTTCACAAGCCATTCCCCAGACAGCTGTAAAACCCAGGAAATGTGTTTGTTACACACTTACCACTTGAGTCCAGCAAATGTGTTGAGGGGGTGAGGGTGAAGGAGTGAGGGAATGTAGGAAAGGAGGTTTAATAACAGTTACTAATGATTTTTAACCAACCACCTTAAGCCTAGTTACACAAAGCCAGGTTTCAGTGCAAAAACCAACTTGGTCCAAGGTCTCTGGGTCAGCAAATACCAGCTTTGTTTTCTGCTCTCTTCCAAATAATCTTTACCTTTGTGCTGGTTCATATCTTGATACGGTTTAGCACATGTTTGCCTGGCGTTTAATATTTGAAGGAGTCAGAGCAATGTAATAAGCAAACAGCTTAAAAGGCCCAGAAAGACCCCCCTCAGCTTAAAAATCTATTATTTTTCAATGTGATATAAATGTATTTTGCTTTTGTCAGAGCAATTTGCCAGTTTACTCTTATTAAACCAGGAGATGGCTTAGCAGAGTTCTTGATTTATGAAACACATACTAGATTCATTAAAACCTTAAAAGATTTAATACATTTTATCAGGACATTAAATCTGGGCAGGCTTTTTAAATCAAATACCTGCCATATTTCATCCCCCACGCCCTGCACGCTTACTCAAGAACACTAAAATGTGAACTGACAAACATTATGGGTGTTTCAGGCCTGATTTCTAAGTGGCATTAAAGTCCTCCCCTCCAGGATTTACAGCCCAGCCTCTCCCCATGTCTGATCTTCTGAAGAACCAAGTCATTGGAGGTCATTTCAGGAGGATGAGCTGAGATCTACATTCCAAACATATACACAAATGTTTCTGCCTCTCCTGTCCCATGGCCAGTGATTTTTATCCGCAAAGCTTCTCCAGGACCCACCAGCAATAACCTCCCCCCCATCTTCCATCTTCCTCCAGAACCCCTCCTGGGCTCTGCTTTCATTCATCCACACTCACAGCATCTACCCCATTCTCTACTCCCCTGGTTCTCTCAGCCCAAACAGCACGTACTGGATACAACATCCATCACCCTTTGGGATGCCTGGAAAGCTTGCCGTGTCGTTCTCAATACCCCCCTTTTTTAAGTCTTGCTATACAGCAGTGGTTCTCAGCTGGGGACAACTTTGTCACCACACACACACACACACACACACACACACACCCCAGGGGACATTTGGCAATGTCTGGAGATATATTTAGCTCTGACAACTGGCAGGGGAGGGGAAAGGATTGCCACTGGCATCAAGGGATAAAGGCCAGAGGTGCTGCTAAGCATCCTACAAAATGCACAGGACAGCCCGCAACAGCAGAGCAACAAACAAACAAAAACAAAGAATTATCCAGCCTAAAATGTCATAGTGGAAAGGTTAAGAAACCCAGCTGTGGAACCTTAACAGGTGCAAGTGGTCTCCCCCTTCTTCTTCTGTGCTTTCATCACTTAGGATTGTGACGTACAGCTAGTAGATGGTCAATAAAATGTTTGCTGAGTTGAACTAAATTTCTCTCCTGATACGCTAACATTTTCCAAATTCACAAATAGAAGGAGGACGTACGTTGCGTTGGCCATCAGAGGGATCTGCCCATGACCTTGAGGAAGTGACTTAGCCCTCTAACCTGCATGCCTTCATCTGTAAAATGGGGTGATAGTGAAACTATCCTCATGGATTATTATGAGGATCAAATGAGCTAATGTAATTTATTATGTTAGTCAACAAACACTTATGGAGTGTTGAGTATGTGCTAGGAATAATTTAGCACCCCTGGGGTGGGCGACACAAAGGTAAATAAAATGAAACCCCTGCCCTCCAGGAGCATACATTCTTTTTTTTTTTTGGTGCGCGGGCCTCTCACTGTTGTGGCCTCTGCCGTGGCGCAGCACAGGCTCCGGACGCGCAGGCTCCGGGGCCATGGCTCACGGGCCCAGCGGCTCCGCAGCATGTGGGATCTTCCCGGACCGGGGCACGAACCCGCGTCCCCTGCATCGGCAGGCAGACTCTCAACCACTGCGCCACCGGGGAAGCCCTATTCTTAGGAGAAGTACTGACATATAACCAGCCTATTTCAGTATGTTAGAGTGAGTGCCACACAGGAAGAAGGCTCAGGATACTATGGAAACAGAAAGGAGCAGCACTTAGAAGGGTCTTGAAGGATGAGTAAGAGTTGGTCTATTAAAACCCAAAAAGCAGAGTAAAGGCTGGAGGAGTAGGTAGGGGATCACATCCTTAAGAGACTTGAATTTTTTTTCGCTAGGAAATCTATGATTGGGTTTTTAAGAACACATGGGGCACAGCGTGGAAGGTGCACTGATTTAAGCTACAAGGTGGAGTAAGAAGGTCACGAACATTAGATTCTTAACAACCATCCAAGTGAGAAGTGATGAAGCCGGAACGAGGACAATGCACGGAGAAGAGGGTACAGGGTCAAGGAATAACCAGAACTTCATAGCTAAACGGATGGGGCAGATTCAGATAGAGGCAGAGCATCTGGCTTGGTTGGTTGAGTGCATGGTGATACCTTTAATGAAGGAGCGTGTTGGAGGGAAACCTCGAGCTCAGGCTGAGACACAATTGGTTTCCCTCCATCCAACATCTAGTGAGATGGTGTGCTAGTCTGTAACTCACGGCTATCAATATGCATTTGGAGGAGTCATCAACAAACCCATAATTAGAAGACTGAGAATACAAGAGACCTTCCCGAAGGAGAAGGGAAGAGCAGGGGTTCAAGGAGAGAGTTCCGGGGAATCAGTGAGGATGCACTCATGATGGAGACTACAGAAGGAACATTCTGACGTGGAGGAGGAAAACCAGGCGGGTATGGCAGAAAGGAGCCTATCAATGATATACAGAGATGTATGGATAAATACACACAGACAAAATGCCATACAATCTTTTTTATAATTCCTAATATTGTTATGGATTCAAGTGAAGGGGCATCCCAGGCAAACCAAACCAAGCCATACCTCACACCACCAGGCCCCCTGGCGTAGCTTCCCAGGGTAGCTGGCTGCTTCCTCATCACTCCCGAAATGCAGTGTGGACCTTGACCAAGCCCCCTCTCTGAAGACTTCCTCCCCTTTGCCCTCTGTTTTTCCATGAGTGAAATAAAAGGGTTGGATTAAAATCACAGCCAACAGTGTATACGTCCATCAACAGCTGAGTAGGTGAAACAAATTGTTGTACAGCTGTAACAATGGAATATTGCACAGCAATGAAAAGGAATGGACTCTATTCAACAGCATAGATGACTCTCCAAATAATCATTCTGGGTAAAAACATAAAAGCCAGACAACCCCCTCCCCCCGAAAGAGTACATACTGCATGATTCCATTTATATAAAATTCTACAAATGCAAAGTAAGCTAGAATGACAAGCAGACAAGTTGCTGCTTGGGAATTAGGGAGTGGGGGTCACAGAGAGGACTGGGAGGGAAAGATTACACAGGGGCATGAGGAAGTTTGGGGTCATGACGCATGTGTTTGTTATCTCGACTGTGGTCATGGCTTCACAGATATATATGGATGGCAAAACTTATCAAATTGTGCACTTTATGTGCTTTTTATTGTATGTCAATTATTCCTCAACAAAGCTGTACAAACATATAATCACAAAATGATCTCTAGGGGACTTCCAACTGATTTCCAACTCAATTTTGTTTTCATGATCCCTCTTTGATCCCTTTACAGAACTCTCTTCAAGAAACATCATTAGCCCCAAGTAAATATCCTTGTGCTGTTACAAGGCACCAGTCCTAGGTTTGCCAGCTGGAAAAATTCTGGAAAAATTCCCAATAATTAAGGATACAGTTCTTCACTTCTCTTCCCCCCCAAGCTCACCAAAATCTTACTGGGATCAAATGTCCTAAAAGATGACCTCTATTCTCTGGGTAGGGCATTAAGTAAAGACGAAAAATCAAAATCAAACAAAAACTTTTTCCACCAACTTCCACTCTTGTGATATAAATGAACTGAAGCCAAAGATTTTAAGAGTTGCCTGACTCCTTTGGGGCTGACCTGGTTATTCATGAAAAGGGCTCTAAATGTAAAAGAAGGGGTCTCTTCCAGCGTTGGAGTGACACCCTCGCCAACAGTTAGTTTGTTGGAGGACTAAACAGCAGTCCAGAGATTGGGAGATGTGGATGGCTGTGGCGGGAATTTTTTTTTTAATCCTGTTTCAACTTCCAACTGCAAAATGAACCAGCCCAATTTAAAGTTTCACAACCTCTGACCACTGATCCACATTCCTGAAAGGTTACGTATGAAATAAATGTGGTAAGTGTGTGTGTATGTGTTTTAAGTTGCATCATTATTCTCTAATTCATTTCCTATAATGAAGAAAGAGACTTGGGGTCATTTGAATTCTGCCTTGGCAACTTACAAGCTTTGTGATCTTGGACAATCCCTTGACTTCTGTAAGCTTCAACTTCCTCCCTAAAATGGAGTTGAACTCAAAGAGCTGATTTGAAAATTCTACAAAACGAGAAAGGCACAGGGCCTGGTACATGGAAAACCTTCAGTAATGCTTTATGAAATCTGTATTGTAAATATCTATGGGGGTGTTGTTTTGGAGTCCCTCATCTCTTCCTCTGATAAGCCCTCATCTGGTTACGACTCAGAACCACATAACTTACAGCTCATTGTTCTCTCACCTTCCGTCACATTAATAATTGGAATCCACAAAAGGGCAAGACCACATTAATGGAATTCCCTATTTAAAACAGCAACAGCTAAAGCTTATTGAACACTTAAAATGTGCCAAACATTGTTGTATGTGATTTTCTTGGTTTGTCATTTAATCCTTGCAACAGTCCTATAAAGTTCATACCATGACCCCCATTTTACAGATGAAGAAACTGAGGCACAGATAAAGTCTTTTGCCCAAGGTCACACAGCTAATAAGAGGCGGGATGGCCCAGGTGGTGGCCCAGGATTTAAATGCATGCAATCTGACCGTGGGGTATCTGCACTTAACCACTACTCTCTACTGCAAGCTTTTTATAAATTTATTTTATTTGTTTTATTTTTGGCTGTGCTGGGTCTTCGTTGCTGCACGCGGGCTTTCTCTAGCTGCAGGGAGCGGGGGCTATTCTTCGTTGCGGTGCACGGGCTTCTCATTGCGGTGGCTTCTCTTGTTGCAGAGCACGGGCTCTATGTGCACAGGCTTCAGTAGTTGTGGTGCACGGGCTTAGCTGCTCCGCGGCATGTGGGATCTTCCCGGACCAGGGCTCGAACCCGTGTCCCCTACATTGGCAGGCGGATTCCTAACCACTGCGCCACCAGGGAAGCCCTGCAAGTTTTTTTAAAAATGGATTTTTAAACACATTTGTTTGACTTTTGTTAAACAAATCATCACAGACTTACCTCCTGGGGTAATTCTGGAATAATGAGTCATAAAAATCACGGGTCTCTTAAGGAAAGAGTTTTCAGAAATGTTAGATTATCATTTCGTTATGGCTGTAGGCAGGGCCATAACTAAACAACAGGCACCTGGTAAAAAGCCTCCTGAGAACGAAATCCCACCACTTCCGTTCATAGTTCATTTCAAAGTTTAATAGTCAGGAAATTCTTAAATGACAACTAATTTAATTCCTTTATCTGCATGCTAAGCCCCATTCCTTGGGCTGATAAACCCCAATATTTCCATTTCTCTTATTCATTCACTCAACTATTGAGTAAACATTTACTAAGTGTGAACTATTAAAGAAACCTTTATTAAGTGTGTCGGGCCCAGTTCTATCACTGAACATGCGGAGAAAAAGCTCTCAAGTTCTGATAGGATCAATCAGGAAATTGGCCAAGTTTGTGTGCACATGCGTGTGTTGGGGGAGGGGGAGATTTGCAGTGACAGGGTGGGGAGAGGAGAAACCCTCTTTTATGGAGGTGGGCACAGAGCTCCCCGGCAGCGCCCACTTGTGGGCTTAACATATAATGAAACATCTCAACACAAACCCACCCAGAGCAAACCCCCAGGAGATGGGGAGGGGGTTGGAAATGGGCCAGTTCCATGCCTGCAAAACCTACACTTTCCTTTTCCAGTGCCCTCAGTCTGTCCAGCACCACCAGCTTGCCATCTTCCCTGTGTAAACGCTTTCCAAGTACCGAAGGCTGTAATTAAGTGGACTCTCTTCTGCGAACACAGTAACTAAAGTGGCTGAATTAGAAATGCCCTAGTGCTGCGGGCCAGTGAAGGCTGCGGACTGGGAGACACAAGGTCTGGATGCTGGTTCTCGGCCACCGTGCTGCGGTCTGTTTTTACTGGGCACCTAAGGGCCCGGGATGCTGAGGAAGACGCAGTCCCCGCCCTCAGGGAACTTACAGTCTAGCGGGGAGACACTGACAAGCACAAGCCCCTGTGCGGAGCGGCACCAGTTACAAGGCAGTTAAACTCCCGACGTTAAGGAAGAGCAAAGCAGGCTTTCATCCACTGCTACCCTCGCACCTCACTGAACCTAGATTTTGTTCACTAAAATTGAGATAATTCCTTCTTAATCTACTTTACGGTGCTGTAGGGACCTCAAAGGCCAAAGCTCCTAGAAAAGCATAAAGGGCAATTCAAAGTAGAGACTGTTGATTAGCTACGTAACGGTGCTAATCTGCACATTTAAAGGATGTTTCATTCAGCGGTGCTACAGGAGAGCGGAACAGAGGGCTAGAAGGCTTGCAAGTCGCTTGGTCCCTGCTCCGAAAAAAAGCAAAACAAAACAAATAAACAAAAATACAGGCTTGACCTAACGTGGAGGGGAATCCGGAGCAAACTCCAAAGTCAAATCCTCGGAAAGTGACACGTCGGTCTGAGCACCCGCCGCCACTCGCCTCGTCCCTGGGGTCACTCTCCAGGCGCCCGCACCACCCCCACCCCGGAAATCCCAGACCGCCTTCCTGACCGCCCGGACCGAGTCGCGGGCGCCTCCTGGCGGCCACCCGCGGCCACCGCCCGCTCGGGGCGCGGGAGAGGCACTGGCGAACTAGGGAGAGAAGGGGCGTGGTCTTCTCGCGTGAACTAATGGCGTCATCGAAGCGACGGGCCCGGAAGGAAGTAGCGTGCGGAGAGGTGTGGCGGTTTCTGCGGTTGCACAGGGGTTCGGACGAGTACGGAGCGCCTGGAGGGACAGCCTGGTACGCGGCCCCCGCCCCTTAGTGCGCGCGCTTGGGCCTCTGTGAGGCTCCCGGCAGGAGCTGCTCGACGGTTCCCCCCGGCCCCCAGCACAGCATCCATTCTCCCTCGGGAGCGGGAAAGCAACCCCTTTCTGTCCCGTCCCTTCCCCGCGAGCCTCTAGGCGGGACGAAGCGGAGGATCTTGGAGCCTCCAGCCCCGACCCAGGGCTCCTGGGACTCGCGACCCTCTCTCAGAAGAGGGCAGGGAAGGAGCGCGAGGTGGGGCGGGGGTGACTTCGGGGAGGAAAGGGCTTTTGCAGATAGGACGCAGCTGCAGATCGGTAGCTGGAGGCCGCACGGTAAAATAAGCGCCTCGCAGGCGTCTGCGCCCGAGTTAAGTTAGACCCGGGAAGCAGAAATCCACGCGCTGGACGCGTGGGCCCCGGCGCGCCCGATTGGGAACCTCGCTGACAGTTACCATAGTTTTTCCAGATCATTCAGTGTTCAGTAAATGAGTCTCTGGATGCCAACTCTTTCGCGTCCTGGTGCCTGAATACAGTTGAACCCAGGAGCCCCAGAGTCTACCCAGCCTGGGGAACCCCCTTTCCTCTCTAACCATGGGCTTGGGGAACCTGTCAGGTGCAAAGTGCCAGTCAAGCATATGGGAGGGAGTGGGGCTTCAGTGCTGCTCAGAGACCTATATTGTCTAGCGCCAAAGGAATAACTGGGAAGGTGGATCAAAGGCCAGAGAATCCCGCCATGGAACTCGGCTCGCATGCTGTCTCTGTCGCTCCAGCCTCTGAAAGGAGTAAATAATGGTTTCCTTTGAAGTGGCAGGCAATTAGGACTGGGAGGCTCTGACCAGAATTACACAGCCACAACTGCCTGTCATCTGACGTCCTCTGTAATTTGGGCCAACGTACTGCAGCTGCCTCGTTTCCCTTTTACTAATATGAGTGGCTCCGGTGACAGCCCATTCGTGTTCACAGGAAGGCAAGGCTGTGTCCTGAACCCTGCCCAGTTGGCACTGGTTCTCCCTTGGACCACGGCTGTATCTGGAGCCACTGCCTCTTCGGGGAGGTGGAGAGTATAATTCCATAGTTAAGGAATGGTGGTGCCAGGTGAGAGCAAGGAGGAAGAGAGTTGTAGATCTAGCCTTGTGTTCATACTACTACAGGCTGGACGTGAGCCACTTTGCGGAGCTCAGCTTGGGGAGGTGCTCTCGCTGTCAGAGCTTTTCTTCCGCAAGTCGGAGTGCACACGTCTTGCTGTATCTTTTCCCCCAGGGTGAACGCTCACTGATGGCTCAGTTGGGAGCAGTTTTGGCTGTGGCTGCCAGTTTCTTGTGTGCATCTCTCTTCTCAGCTGTGCACAAGATAGAAGAGGGACATATTGGGGTGTATTACAGGTAAGGCGGCGACAGGGAGTAGCTTGCAACTTCCTGTTCAATGACTGGCTTTCCTAGTCAATGTTTAACAGATTCTGCTGACCAGTTGTGTTTATATTTTGTTGAATAGGGGAGTCTTTTAGATTGAGCTTTTGTGTCAGTGACCATGGGGAGGGGAATACACACACACGTAAATACATATATAAATGTAAATATAAAACCTAGTAGTCTGATGCCATGGATGATAATCGATAAACGTGTAGAGAGATTTAGAGAGAAAACCTAAAGGCAACCACGCTCCTTGAAGATCATCTCCGAAACATTGTTTTCTCCTGCTTCCCTCTCGGCGTCTTGGTGCCACAAGCTTACCTCTGACGAGTACCGGTTCTTGATGGCAACCTGAGGAGATGTAATGGGGACCTACTCTTTAAAATTAACATTTCAGGAAAAATGAAAGAGACCTACTCTTTAAAATTAACATTTCAGGAAAAATGAAAGAGCCTGCAGGTTGATTTGTATCCATCAAGGCAAGCTCTAGGATAGTGGTTCTTACAATAACCCATTATGTCACTTTATTTTTATTGCTCTTTTAAAAAAAAAAAAAGTGTATCTGTGACTTAAATAAAGCAAAAAAGCATTTAATATAAATCTTGGGTTGCTTTCCTTTGAGTAACCTCCATAACCAAGTTATTTGCTTTAAGTCTTTATGAACTCCTTCTTACATGTACCCCGTAATGCTTTTTCTCTGGATGCCAATAGCGAGTTCTAGTAGTCTGATTGGGTTCCCCTCTCCCTTTAATTATTTCTTCCCACCATCTGTTTCTATGTCCCCCAAAATGGCTTTTAATTTTATTACCATTTACATATAACTTGATTAGAAAAGTAACTGTACTGCCAAAAAAATATTTAGATGGTTTATCAAGTGTACTTAAAATTATTCTTTTTTTTTTTTTTTTTTTTTTTTTTTGCTTTACGCGGGCCTCTCCCCGCTGTGGCCTCTCCCGCCGCGGATCACAGACCCGTGTCCCCCGCATCGGCAGGCGGACTCTCAACCACTGCGCCACCAGGGAAGCCCTAAAATTATTCTTTTGGTTCTTTGTGTCACTGGACTCCAACACTAGTACCATTACTTGGTCACTATATTACCTGATTTAACTGCCCTTGTGGATCGCCACAAGCCCAACAGATACGACAAAACAGCTCTCCTCTCTTATCTCAGGTATAGCCAGGGATTCTGCTGTCTTTATTCCACTTTGTCTGTGTGCCCATTTTTCTCACTGCAAAAGCATGAATAGCGGTTTTAGGTTTTAGCATCAGGCTTCCTAGAATATTAGGGTCAAGCTGAGAGGAAGAAAGGGATCTGTGGGCATGGCTCTGGCACATGTCACTCTATATTAAATGTTTATGGGGCTGCAGAGAAAGTGGGCCCAAACAGTATTGATGTAACAGACACCCCTTTGCTAAACCAAGCCTGCCTCTCTCTCCCTCCTCTGCAGAGGCGGTGCCCTGCTGACTTCCACCAGCGGCCCTGGCTTCCATCTCATGCTCCCATTCATCACATCCTATAAGTCTGTGCAGGTATACTCGGCTTGTGGGGCAGGGTTGGACCTCTGCAGACTTGGGTGGTGATTAGTGCATGATTTGGAATGATTTAGCCGTTGGATGAGTAGATGAGTAGAATGCTTTTTCAGGGAATCACTTAAGAATAAGTCATATGTATAATATAAAGTATGAGGCTCCATGAGCCATTTACTTCTGGAGTTTTACTTGATTGTTGAAATAGCTGAACGGGGTCATTGCCTTGGCCCGTCATTCCCAGCTGGGAACTACGGCTTCACTTCAAGACAAAAGCAGAGAAGAATCTGTTCTGAATACACAGAAGGAAAAATAGGATGTTTGTGCATCTGTATGTTTTAAACCACAGGCTACCAAGATAGATGGAAATAAAACACGGGGGTAATTTTGCTGGTTCTTTTTTGAACTTCAGAGATGTGAACATAATTGGGAGGGGGGGCGAACTTGGAGAAGGGAAATGACATCTAAAATAGGTGTAGGATTAGTTATGACAGACCCAAAGCCAGGCTAAGTTAGACTAGTCATCTTTGAAGTATGTCCAGCTGAGAGGAATAAGAAGATTCAGAGAATGACTTTTAAACTAACCCAGGAAGGTATCCTGGGATACCTCATCAGCATTTGCCCTGTAGGTTTCTTCTGCCATTTACTGTGCTTGAGGGTTTTCAAAGTGCATTCGTGCACATTATCTCATTTGAGTCTCACAATAATCCTGAGAATGGGCCGAGCAGATTTTAGAGGCTATGAGGTTAAATAAAGAATCTGCTGTTTCCAGACTAGTAAATGGAAGTAAACACGGGTCTTAGGACTCGTAATCCAGGGTCTTTTTCACTAAACCGTCATTGCTCAGCTTGTTCATGGGGTGGTTCATTTACAGGGAAGCGGGGTGGGTACGTTTGCTTGGTTTAGTCTCACACTCTGTAAGCGAGGAGCATTCAGTGGGGGTATTCACATTTCACAGAGGCAAAGTTTAACCCAAATAAGTATTCAAGGCGAAGGCTGTTTGGGTTTCCCAAAAGAACTCACTTTGCTTGTCACTGCTCACCTTACAGCATCTTATGTCTCCCCTAATTCCAGACCACACTCCAGACAGATGAGGTGAAGAATGTACCTTGTGGGACAAGGTAAGGTGCCCAGAATAAAGCTGTGAAGCCCAAATAAGAGGCAAGGCCAGCTGGCTGGCTACAGTAAGAGACAGTGGAAAGGGACGTACCCCTTGGCGGTTCCACCAAGTTCTCTGCCCCCAAGCTCCCTATGTTCTGAGTTGAGTAGGTGGTGGAGTGCAGCAGAGAAAATCACAGAAGGGAGACAAGTTTGGAAGGACCTTGAATGCCATGATAAAGGCTTTTAGCACATAAATAACTTGCTAGGGGAAGATAACTTTAGCAGAACTAGCTATGGAGAATGTTGGAAAGGTGGTAGGGGGAGAACTCAGGGGCAGGAAATTCAAAGGGAAAACCAATACGGTGGTCCGGTTGAAAAGTCAGGAAGGTCTGAACAGGGACAGAGTAACAAAATAAACCACACCACAAGGAAACACTCGGACAAATACAGAATCGGGACATCCCACAGAATGACTGGCCCAGTTTCATCACAAAGTCGTTGTATTTGGAGGGGCATTGGGTCAAAAAGGAGACGTAAAGATCTAAGCAAACGTAATGGTGAACCTTGCTTAGAACTTGCTTCCAAAATAACAGCTATTAAAGACATTACAGAAACTGCGTTAGTCATTTTGGGCTGCCATAACAGAATACCACAGACTGGGTGGCTTAAACAACAGACATTTATTTTCTCACGGTTCTAGAAGCTCAAAGTCCAAGGTCAAGGTGGCAGCAAGGTTGGTTCCTGGCCTGCAAGTGGCTACTTTGCTGTGTTCTCACATGGCCTTTCCTCTATGCACGTGTGGAGAGAGGAAAAGATCTCTGGTGTCTTTTTCTTCTTTCCTTTACCAGTCCAGTCAGATCAGGGCCCCACCATTATAACCTCATTTAACCTTAATTACCCCTGGAAAGGCCCTGCTTCCAAATGCAGTCGGATTGGGGATTAGAGTTTCAGCATATGGATTTTGGAGAGCATACAATTCAGTCCATGACAGGAACTTCTGGGGAAATTTGGAGAAAGACTGGGTATTAGATGGTAAGGAATTATTGCTAATTTCCTTAGGTTTGGGAATGGTATTGTGACTCTGTAGGAGACTGTCATTATTCTTAGGTGATTGATGCTTGACAGGCGTTAAGGGCTAAGGTATCCCGACCGCCGCAGCTTGCTTTGAAATGTTCAGCAAAAAAAAAAAAAAAAAAGTAGATCAAACAATAGGTAAAATGTTAATAATTGTTAAATTTAGGTGCTGATATATGAGTGTTAGTTGTACTATTCTTTCAGCTTTTCTGTATGTTTGAAATTGTTTTCTAATGAATGTCAGGGGCGGGGAGGGCTGAACTAAAGTGATGGTGAAAACAAAGTGAGAAACAGTGACCATAAAACCCCACATTTTTAAGTTCTGAGAACTCCGTTACCTTCTTTAGTCTCTTCCTTTCGATTGATTGCTTTAATCAAAAGGCACTGCAGATTCAAAGGAGATGAACTACTCTTGTCTTACCGCCAAAGTTTCGTTTTTTTCTTCGCGGAGGTATTTTTAGGAGGTGTGATCTCTCGCGAGATTGCGTTCTCGCTAGCGGCTCGGAAGGACTCCTGCCTGGAGAGCCTCCTGCCTCTGACCTCTCACCGTTCCCCGCCCCCGCCCCGCATGAACTCTCCTCCTTTCCTGTCAAGTCACACACCTCCCGACACCCCCTAGGAGAGGCACCATATTCCAGAGCTTAGCCCTGACTGCTGTGTCCTTGCCTCTTCCGACAGCGGTGGCGTGATGATCTACTTCGACAGAATCGAGGTGGTGAACTTCCTGGTCCCACACGCAGGTGTGTGCTTGCCGTGCCCCTCCCCCAGCCCAGCCCCTCCCCCGCGGCCCACTCCCCCCGCCCCCCCACCCGCCCCACGCCTGCCCCGTGCCTGCTGCGGCAACCCCGGGAAGGGACAGACGCTGTGTCCGGCCCCTCCTCATCCGGAATCTCTCCTTCCTCCCAGTGTATGACATAGTGAAGAACTACACTGCCGACTATGACAAGGCGCTCATCTTCAACAAGATCCATCACGAGCTGAACCAGTTCTGCAGTGTCCACACGCTTCAGGAGGTCTACATCGAGCTCTTCGGTAAGGAAGCCTCTTGTGATGGTCACCTGCTCAAGCAGCCCTGCTTCCCACGCTGCCTACTTCTGAGTTGCCCACGGGGCGGGATGGGTACCAAAGGCCCGGAAGTGTCGAAGATCCAGTGCCCAGGAAGCGGGCGGTCACACAGGGGGGGCACTCCTGGGAAATGCTGATGCCGGTGGAAGAAGCTCCTGAGAGTGGTTGAGCGTTGGGCACAGGAGTAATAGTGGATGAGAGGACTCGCTCCTGCCCTGGATCAGAGGCCTGGGATGGAAATGTGTTCCCACTGTCCCTAAACATCGTTCTGTAATGAAGAGGGGTCAGTTCTAGAAGAACCTTAGAGATTACCCAGCATCCTCCTTTCAAGATAAGGGTACTAAGGCCCAAAGGGAGAAAGTGCCAGAGCTGGCTGGTAGCAGAGCTGAAGCTCAGACCTCCCTCCCCTGGCTTCTGGCTTCAAGCTTCACCCATGCCACCCTGGATGCAGGGCACCAGGACCGAGTGATGAGAACAGCAAGGGTCACGTGTAATTCTAGAAGTGGGACAAGGACCATCCCGCTCCCCCCGCCCCCACACCGGCCCCACGCCTGCCCCGTGCCTGCTGCGGCAACCCCGGGAAGGGACAGACGCTGTGTCCGGCCCCTCCTCATCCGGAATCTCTCCTTCCTCCCAGTGTATGACATAGTGAAGAACTACACTGCCGACTATGACAAGGCGCTCATCTTCAACAAGATCCATCACGAGCTGAACCAGTTCTGCAGTGTCCACACGCTTCAGGAGGTCTACATCGAGCTCTTCGGTAAGAAAGCCTCTTGTGATGATCACCTGCTCAAGCAGCCCTGCTTCCCACGCTGCCTACTTCTGAGTTGCCCACGGGGCGGGATGGGTACCAAAGGCCCGGAAGTGTCGAAGATCCAGTGCCCAGGAAGCGGGCGGTCACACAGGGGGGGCACTCCTGGGAAATGCTGATGCCGGTGGAAGAAGCTCCTGAGAGTGGTTGAGCGTTGGGCACAGGAGTAATAGTGGATGAGAGGACTCGCTCCTGCCCTGGATCAGAGGCCTGGGATGGAAATGTGTTCCCACTGTCCCTAAACATCGTTCTGTAATGAAGAGGGGTCAGTTCTAGAAGAACCTTAGAGATTACCCAGCATCCTCCTTTCAAGATAAGGGTACTAAGGCCCAAAGGGAGAAAGTGCCAGAGCTGGCTGGTAGCAGAGCTGAAGCTCAGACCTCCCTCCCCTGGCTTCTGGCTTCAAGCTTCACCCATGCCACCCTGGATGCAGGGCACCAGGACCGAGTGATGAGAACAGCAAGGGTCACGTGTAATTCTAGAAGTGGGACAAGGACCATAGCTACTTACGGCTCCTAGAACCTCGGTGGGTTTTGGTGGTTGTTGTTTTTACTCTATACCAGTAGAGAGGAATAGGGAAACGCTTAGAACGGAAAGGACCCACGTGGGACTTCCCTGGTGGCGCAGTGGTTAAGAATCCGCCTGCCAAGGCAGGGGACACGGGTTCGAGCCCTGGTCCGGGAAGATCCCACATGCTGCGGAGCAACTGAGCCTGTGCGCCACAACTACTGAGCCTGCGCTCTAGAGCCCGCGAGCCACAACTCCTGAGCCCACGTGCCACAACCACTGGGCGCACATGTGGCAACTGCTGAAGCCCGCGCGCCTAGAGCCCGTGCTCTGCAACAAGAGAAGCCACTGCAATGAGAAGCCCACACACCACAGCGAAGAGTAGCCCCCGCTCGCTGCAACTAGAGAAAGCCCACACGCAGCAACGAAGACCCAACGCAGCCAAAAATAAAATAAATAAATTTATTTTAAAAATAAAAGCAAATGAACTTTGCAATCAGTGGTACAGCCATTCTTGACATCAGGACTGGACAGTGATTTTTCCCAGGAATCTTCATTAAAAGGACCCTGAGTGAGAACATCCTGTAGAGTAGACAGAGGCGGAATCATTGGCGACACCAGTGGTCTTAATTAAGCAAACAGCCTTTGGCGCTGTGTTTCAGATTTGGGAAATCATCAGAAGCACTTTTGACTTTTCTGCAGAAGAAAATGAATCTAAATTCACTTTATAGGCTTTGGATTCTCTTGTGGGGTTTGGATTCAGTGTGCTGTTAAGAACAATTCAGTAAATCTGCTGTTGATTTTTTTTTAACCTCAAACTGATAGAATTTCATAAAATATCTTAGTTTTCTCTCTAGCCATTGTTTTAGAACTTGTGCCATTAAATGGACGTTTCAAAGCATTTGAAACAACAAAAGACAGAAGAGCTCTAATTTCCATGTAGAGAGAATTAAAATGTGAAATTGTTCTGCATTAGAGAACTTCTCACTATCTTGCAAATGAACTTGGCGGCCTAGTAAAGTAAAACTTGTACAGAGGAGCTAAGGAAGTGTGTTTGCTTTGAAATATCTTTCTTTTTAACATCATTCTTGCCAGCAAGCACTGTTGTGTTTAGAATCCATTTGCATCTGCAAAGGAGAAACTCTAGTCTCTAATCCTGTTCCTTGAAGTTGGAAAGTTTTTCTCTGGTCCCCTCCTCTCAG
>NC_041233.1:91153985-91154110 GCF_002837175.3 Physeter macrocephalus
TTCTTTCTTTCTTCCTTTCTTTCCTCGTTTCTTCCTTTCTTTCTTCCTTCTTTCCTTCCTCTCTCCCTTCCTTCCTCCCTTCCTTCCTTCCTTTCCTTTCTATTTTTTCTCCCTTTTCTTCTGAG
>NC_041233.1:91154627-91154991 GCF_002837175.3 Physeter macrocephalus
TGTAAATATTTATGCACCCAACACAGGAGCACCTCAATACATAAGGCAAATACTAACAGCCATAAAAGGGGAAATCGACAGTAACACAATCATAGTAGGGGACTTTAACACCCCACTTTCACCAATGGACAGATCATACAAAATGAAAATAAATAAGGAAATACAGGCTTTAAATAATACATTAAACAAGATGGACTTAATTAGTATTTATAGGACATTCCATCCAAAAACAACAGAATACACATTTTACTCAAGTGCTCATGGAACATTCTCCAGGATAGATCATATCTTGGTTCACAAATCTAGCCTTGGCAAATTTAAGAAAATTGAAATCTTATCAAATATCTTTTCTGACCACAATGCT
>NC_041233.1:91155650-91201136 GCF_002837175.3 Physeter macrocephalus
CTACTAGAGCATGGACTTGAGGATACGGGGAGGGGGAAGGGTAAGCTGTGTCGAAGTGAGAGAGTGGCATGGACATATATACACTACCAAATGTAGGGTGGATAGCTAGTGGGAAGCAGCCGCATAGCACAGGGAGATCAGCTCGGTGGTTTGTGACCACCTAGAGGGGTGGGATAGGGAGGGTGAGAGGGAGGGAGACGCCAGAGGGAAGAGATATGGGAACATATGTATATGTATAACTGATTCACTTTGTTGTAAAGCAGAAACTAACACACCATTGTAAAGCAATTTTACTCCAATAACGATGTTAAAAGAAAAAAAAAAGAATATAAACTCCAGGAAGGCAAGGAGTATGTTTTGTTAACTGCCACGTCCATAGTGTTGAGATGAGGGCCCGGCATGGAGCAGAGACTCAATACATCTTTGCAGAAGGAATAAACGAAGCCCAGTTCTGTCTCCATGTCCATTGCCAGTTGGGCTTCCCTGTCCTCCTCTTGAATTAGTTCCTCTTCTTGCAGCTGCACAGCCCGCTGTGTGTGTAGGAGCTCACATCTTTGCACAGAGGGAAGTAACAAGCAGAATAACAGCACGTATTGCCACTCTGCCCTCCCTGCTTGCATGCCCAGTGGCTGGGGATGCTGTCTTCGGCAGCAGTAAGAAGTGATGATCTGGCTGCCTGGGACAAATGCCCTGCTTTTTCGTTAAGGTCCGGGTGTTGGGAGGCTGCACTCTGGCTGAGGAGGGAAGAGGCAGGGCTGGTGGGCGCACACCCCACACTCTCCTCCAGCCCTCGCTCTCTCCTGCTGCTGCCCAGGCAGCCCGTTTTGCTGTGATGTCACGCAGCACACCTGAGGGTGGAGGTGCAGGGCCGGGACATAAGGGTGAGTGAGGACAAGGTCTTCCTTGAAAAAGTGACCTTCATCTCCAGACTTCCTATGGGTCCTCAGACCACTGGATCAAGCTGTCACATTTCCACACGTGGAGACTTTCTGGTTCTGGTGGAGAAGGAGGGAGGGAAGCCCAGGAGCTTTGGCAGCTCTCAGTCCCCAGAGGATAACATCAGCCACATAGTCAAGGGCAGTATCGAGTTTCGGGCTGGAGACAGACTCTGGGAGCCTGGCAGCCTGGGTTTGAATCCCAGCACTGCATCTTGCCAACTATGTGACCTTGGGCAAATCACTTGAGCTTTCTGTGCTGGTTTCCCCATTCGTAAAAATGGCCTAAGAATAGAACTTACCTCGGGGTTTTTGGTAGGAATTAAATAAATATTTCTAATGTGCTTAGGACAGTGACAGGCATGTGGTAAGTGCTATCTATTTGTTAGTTAGCAAATAAGTAAACAAGTAAAAATTATCACCATTAGACCTCCCACAGGGATGATATTATGCAGTTTATACAACACTCTCCCACATAGCATGCCATTTGATCCTGTCCCTGTAATGGTGGGGAGTTTATTCTTTTCTTTCCTTTTTTTCTCTGTCAAATGAGGAAACGGATGGGAAGTGGATTTGTTTGTATTGAATGCCTAAGTTTGATAGGTCCCTTACATATTTCTTTAGTCTTTATAACAGCTGTGTAAAGTAAACATTATTATCCCCATTTTATAGATTTGAAAATTGAGGCTCCACTTATGAGTTCCATTCTAATAAAAGCAGGATCTGAGAAGGAAAGAAATCGATATTCCCCCTCACCTCATTCTGGCAGCTCCTCCCCTTGTGTGCTGTGGGTGCAGTGTCCATATTTATTTGTGTCTGTGGCAGAGCTGTCAATTTTGTTCACTTAACCTATCAAAAAAACTCAAGCAGTTAAATTCTTTTCCAACTACCAAGCTCTTGGAGAATGAGATGCACAAACAGAAGAAAGGAAACTCTCTTTAAGAACATTTATTATTTGCCTTTCTCAAAACAATGGGGCTCCTGCTGGCACAGCAATGCCTAGGCTGGCTTAATAAAGAGACTCATGCCTGGACCACAACAGGCAATTCCTTGGCTATGACATCATAGGGAAAGGCAAAAGAAGAGATGGCTTCAGTGGGTGAGGGAAGGTAAGACTACAGAGGGGAGCTACCTCTCCGGCTACATGTGAGAAACCTCTGCCATAGATGACAAACACTCATTGAAAAATTACCAAACACTTGAGGAGAGCCATCAAAATGAGAGAGAGATGATAAAATAAGTTCTTACCTAAAAGGAAATGTAAATAATAGAGCCATCAGTACAGACCTTTAAAACAATTATATTTGATATCCTTAAGGAGACAAAAGAGGATGTTATATCAATGAAACAAGAACAGGAAATTATGAAACAAACACATTTTTTTAAACAAAAGACCATGATGAGAGCTTAGAAATGAACAAATGATTGCTGTTGAGCAGAATGGATATAGATAAATATTTATTCACGGATCACCAGGTGCTGGGTGCTGGGGTACAAAGATGAATGAAAGCAGACATGTCTGTGGACTCATTAACAAGAGAGATTTAAAACTGAATATGATGTTACCAGAGCCTGTGATGGATGGGGATGGGGTTTTACGTAATCAGGGAGATTAGAAAAAGCTTCCCCAAGGAAGCAACAACTGAGCTGAGATCTCAAGGATCAGTGGGATCTAAACAGGCAAAAAGGGAGGGTGAGAGTTCCCAGTGGAGGGAGCAGCCTTGCAGATGCACCAACAGAAGAGAATGAAGGCAGGCCAGGTGGGTGGGCCTGAGAGAGAGCAGGAGCCTTGGAGGAGCCACCGTTGAGGACAGGCAGAGGGGGTAGCTGATCATGCCAACAAGGAGCCCTTTTAAGTTTGGACTTGAAGCAAAGTTTAGTCAGGAAGGTAGGAAAAAATATCTTATGGTTAAAAGGGCTTGAAAACTCTTCTCCATAGCCCAGTGTTCAGAATATTTTTGCTCAGAGCGAAAATGCCGCTTTCAGGTTTGAGAAGGAGAGTTGTACTATCACTAAGTTCACAGTCAGCATTTGGCTGAGCACAGGGGGAAGTGAAACCACCCACAGAAATCAAGTGACAGGGCAGGGCTGGTGGGCGCACACCCCACACTCTCCTCCAGCCCTCGCTCTCTCCTGCTGCTGCCCAGGCAGCCCGTTTTGCTGTGATGTCACGCAGCACACCTGAGGGTGGAGGTGCAGGGCCGGGACATAAGGGTGAGTGAGGACAAGGTCTTCCTTGAAAAAGTGACCTTCATCTCCAGACTTCCTATGGGTCCTCAGACCACTGGATCAAGCTGTCACATTTCCACACGTGGAGACTTTCTGGTTCTGGTGGAGAAGGAGGGAGGGAAGCCCAGGAGCTTTGGCAGCTCTCAGTCCCCAGAGGATAACATCAGCCACATAGTCAAGGGCAGTATCGAGTTTCGGGCTGGAGACAGACTCTGGGAGCCTGGCAGCCTGGGTTTGAATCCCAGCACTGCATCTTGCCAACTATGTGACCTTGGGCAAATCACTTGAGCTTTCTGTGCTGGTTTCCCCATTCGTAAAAATGGCCTAAGAATAGAACTTACCTCGGGGTTTTTGGTAGGAATTAAATAAATATTTCTAATGTGCTTAGGACAGTGACAGGCATGTGGTAAGTGCTATCTATTTGTTAGTTAGCAAATAAGTAAACAAGTAAAAATTATCACCATTAGACCTCCCACAGGGATGATATTATGCAGTTTATACAACACTCTCCCACATAGCATGCCATTTGATCCTGTCCCTGTAATGGTGGGGAGTTTATTCTTTTCTTTCCTTTTTTTCTCTGTCAAATGAGGAAACGGATGGGAAGTGGATTTGTTTGTATTGAATGCCTAAGTTTGATAGGTCCCTTACATATTTCTTTAGTCTTTATAACAGCTGTGTAAAGTAAACATTATTATCCCCATTTTATAGATTTGAAAATTGAGGCTCCACTTATGAGTTCCATTCTAATAAAAGCAGGATCTGAGAAGGAAAGAAATCGATATTCCCCCTCACCTCATTCTGGCAGCTCCTCCCCTTGGGGTGTGTTGTGGGTGCACTGTCCATATTTATTTGTGTCTGTGGCAGAGCTGTCAATTTTGTTCACTTAACCTATCAAAAAAACTCAAGCAGTTAAATTCTTTTCCAACTACCAAGCTCTTGGAGAATGAGATGCACAAACAGAAGAAAGGAAACTCTCTTTAAGAACATTTATGATTTGCCTTTCTCAAAACAATGGGGCTCCTGCTGGCACAGCAATGCCTAGGCTGGCTTAATAAAGAGACTCATGCCTGGACCACAACAGGCAATTCCTTGGCTATGACATCATAGGGAAAGGCAAAAGAAGAGATGGCTTCAGTGGGTGAGGGAAGGTAAGACTACAGAGGGGAGCTACCTCTCCGGCTACATGTGAGAAACCTCTGCCATAGATGACAAACACTCATTGAAAAATTACCAAACACTTGAGGAGAGCCATCAAAATGAGAGAGAGATGATAAAATAAGTTCTTACCTAAAAGGAAATGTAAATAATAGAGCCATCAGTACAGACCTTTAAAACAATTATATTTGATATCCTTAAGGAGACAAAAGAGGATGTTATATCAATGAAACAAGAACAGGAAATTATGAAACAAACACATTTTTTTTAAACAAAAGACCATGATGAGAGCTTAGAAATGAACAAATGATTGCTGTTGAGCAGAATGGATATAGATAAATATTTATTCACGGATCACCAGGTGCTGGGTGCTGGGGTACAAAGATGAATGAAAGCAGACATGTCTGTGGACTCATTAACAAGAGAGATTTAAAACTGAATATGATGTTACCAGAGCCTGTGATGGATGGGGATGGGGTTTTACGTAATCAGGGAGATTAGAAAAAGCTTCCCCAAGGAAGCAACAACTGAGCTGAGATCTCAAGGATCAGTGGGATCTAAACAGGCAAAAAGGGAGGGTGAGAGTTCCCAGTGGAGGGAGCAGCCTTGCAGATGCACCAACAGAAGAGAATGAAGGCAGGCCAGGTGGGTGGGCCTGAGAGAGAGCAGGAGCCTTGGAGGAGCCACCGTTGAGGACAGGCAGAGGGGGTAGCTGATCATGCCAACAAGGAGCCCTTTTAAGTTTGGACTTGAAGCAAAGTTTAGTCAGGAAGGTAGGAAAAAATATCTTATGGTTAAAAGGGCTTGAAAACTCTTCTCCATAGCCCAGTGTTCAGAATATTTTTGCTCAGAGCGAAAATGCTGCTTTCAGGTTTGAGAAGGAGAGTTGTACTATCACTAAGTTCACAGTCAGCATTTGGCTGAGCACAGGGGGAAGTGAAACCACCCACAGAAATCAAGTGACAGTAACATTGAGAGACGGGGCAACTGGGGATGGCAGATGGGAATTAGACTACACTGAGGCTGGAGAGTCAAGTAGGTCATGCGTATGCTGGGGTCACACAGAGCCCGGCAGTGGGGAGAGGAAAGGAAAGCAGCAGATACAGTATGAGAAGGAGGGAGGGGGCGATCAAGGGAGACAGAGGGAGACAAAGAGAGACAGACAGAGAGGGAAAGATAGATAGATAGATCGTTAGATCGATAGATAGAGAAAGAGAGAGAGAGAGAGAAGCACTTAGCTCATGATGTCTTTCTCATACTCTGTTCCTGTGAAGCTTGCCCAGCTCCTTGAGTTTGCATGAACTTCCTTTTAAGGTTCTGCATGTATTCTTACCATTAACCTCTATTTAATCTCCTGAGAAAAGAAAGAAAAATAAAGCTATTTCCTACTTAAAGTGAATAAGTCAAATCTGAGATTTATAATAGTGGTCGTCAAAGAAGGAGCTTGACAGTCTCCCCTGACAGCAAGTGTAGGTGCAGAAGAAAATACTGCCTGGACGATACCCATCCCCTCAGGTGGTTAAGGGTAATCTTTAGGGAAAAAGCGGAACTGAAATCTGATAATCCCACAACCTTTATGGTCAGTTGCATATCAATATGTCAGCTATTTTGTGTAGTGTTCGGTTTTTACTACAAAGTATAAGTTCAGTCATTATTAATAGGCTTTTAGCATCTTCTTTATGAAGACACTAGAAGAACTTTTTGAAGTGTTGCTATAGATAAGCATTTCTACATATCTACATAGAAATGAAATAAGAATGAGGCTTGCAACGTAGGAAGTCCTTGCTAAGACACAAGTGATATAAGAATTGGTCATTATCTCAGGATTGGCTGGTTAGAATATGGGAGATGTGCTCTTGTTGAGCCTTTTACTATCTCTAAAGAGAGGCTAGCTCTGGGAGGAGCAGGCTCTCCCTGCTTTTTAAGATGTCAAAACATCATGAAATACAGAAAATCAAAACCATGATTAATATAGTTATGTAGAGATATTTCAGAAAGGTGTACCCAGATTGACTCCTAAAGTCAATATTTTGGAGACCAAGGTGGCAAAACCAGGTGAGCAGTTCCTCATAAAGAATTCTGTCTTTATTGTATCAATCAGGGTCTTGTCAGGAAAACAGAAACCAACCTAGGTATTTCAAAAGAGGATATTTAATACAGGGCATAGATTACAAAGATCTTAGAAAATCAAAGAGCAAAAAAGGAGAGCTGAAGGTAAGTCAGAGATTAGATTTCCAGAACCTAAGATCATAGAGGGTGAATCACAGCTCCAGAAGCTGGAATATTAGAAGAAACAGTATCAGAGGAAGGAAGGAAAGAAAGGGGAGTGGGGTGTGAGGGAGAGGGAAGAGAGAGAGAGAGAGAGAGAGAGAGAGACAGTAAATGGGAAACAAAGACATTTCCTCTCTCTTCATATCTTGATTTTCCTGTCAGTTTGGCAAAACCTAACAGGAAGCCCACAGCCAAAGGAACCTGGGAAATGTAGTTTGCAGGCTTCCAGCCCCATTATCCTAGAGGGCAGCTGTGGGACTGAGAGATAATAAGCAAAAAAACTTCCACACTTAAAGCTCAATTTTGTTTGGGTTCAGTTTTGTAAAGAGCTTTACGATTACTAATTATTATTATGAGGCTCTTATTCTAGTCTCAATGGATCTTTCAAATAATCACTTCAACCCATGCTTTCCTCTAAATTAATCAGTAGTTTGACTAATCAGTGTGATTATTTAAGGCCAAGGTACTCTAAAGGAGGACACGTACAAATAAGTTTTGAATTACTCCAATGAAAGAAAAACGCATGTGTACAAAGAAGTTTTTAGCAGTAAACCTTACTGTAGGAAAAGAAAAAACACCTGAAATCAATCTAAATGTTTAATAATACGTGATGAGCTAAGAATTTTAGTATATTATTTTGACTACTATGTAGCTATTACAAATAATAAATGTTGGCATTATGGAACAAAATCTATTCTTTCAACCAATATATATTGAGCACCTAGTGGGTGCTGGGCATGGTAATTAATGATCGGCATAAAAAGACAACTGGGGCTTGGTTCCTTGTTCTTATGGTGCCTATAATCCCATGGAAGAGATGGCCTTATAAACATGAAACAGTGTTTACAAATTACATAAGAAATTAGAACGGCAAATTTTTATATATCCAAATTTTCTATAATGAACGTGTATTATATGTATAATAAAAGTAGTAAATTCTTGTAATACAGTTTTTTACAACTATGCAAAAAATATATAATTATTGGAAGAGAACACAAAACAGTGAAAATCGTTGTGTTAGGGTAATCCTACTGTGATGGTTAGTTTTATACGTTTACTTGGTCAGGTTCTCACATCCGGTGATTTCATCAAACACTAATGGTGGGACTGCTGTGGAGGTATTTTGTAGATGTGATTAACATCTAATATTATTTGAATTTATGTAAAGGAGATGATCCTTGATAATGTGAGTGGGCCTCATCCAATCAGTTGAAGGCCTTAGGAGCAAAAACTGAGGTTTCCTAGAGAAGCTTTGCTTCAAAATTGTAACATTGACCCCTGCCTGACTTTCCAGCCTGCTGGCCAGCCTTATAGATTTCAGAATTGCCAGCCTCCGCAGTTGTGTGAACCAATTCCTTAAAATATACTTCTTTATTTCATATATATTATTATTATTTATATTATTTAATATATATTCATATATGATATATTATTATATATATTATATGTTTACATATTATATATTATTTCATATATATATCTATGAGAAATGCACACACACACAAGTATCTCCCATTGGCTCTGTTTCTTTGGAGTACCTGGACTGATTCACCTACTAAACTTTTTTCTTTTAAACAGTCCTTAATTTAATGTTGGTTTTATCATGCATCATTTCTTTATAGCCTCTTCTGTCCTTGCTGTAACTAGACTCCTCTTTGGTTATCTTTTCTCAGCCCTCTAAGAACTTCTACCTACAGTTGGTCCACAGATTCCCAAAGGCTGTACAGGCTCTAATGGAGGTGAAGGCTGGAATGTAGTAGCTTGCGTGGTGTCTTTTTTCCCTTCGAACTGGCTGCCGGTCAGTGGGTCAATGCCAATGGCTGCTCTCAGTCTCAAGGCCAGAGCAGCTCCATGAACTCCTCTGTCGGCCCTTCCTTAGATGCCAGAGAGCTGTGCTGCCAACAAGGAATGGGTGTCCGTTAAGGACAGTCCTTTAGTCTGGCTAAGATTAGCACAGATGTCCCAGGAGCACTGGTGAGTGTGCTGCCTTTGGCGTTCTTTCATCTCCATCCTGCCTAAATGGGGATTGAAGAGTGACATCTAAATGTTCAATTCTCCAGCCCAAAGCATAGTCTGTATTTCTTGAGAGGTACAGACACTGTTGAAAGGACACAGGCTCCGTGGACAAAACATTGGATTTCAGTCTCAACTCAACTACTTTCTGGCTGTGTGACTATATCCAGGTTACTTAACCTCTCTGTGACTCAGCTGTAAAATGGGGATGCTAATTCAACCAAACTGCAGGGTTGTGGTGAAGATATCAAATAGATTGTGAATTTTCTAGTGCATAGCAAGGGTCCCACAAATGGTAATTGCTATTTCTATATGCCTGAGCTTGAGGGTAGACTTTGGGAAAAGTTTTTGACGCATGTCAACCACCTAATAAGTAGAGACCCTGGTCCATCCCCACCTTCCAGATCTGAGGATAAAGAAACCACTGTCAAAGCACACTGAACCCTCAAAAGAAACATGGATTTTATTGTCATTTAATGCTAACATGTTGGCAAAGATAATAGATTAATCAAGTCTACAAATAAGTAGGGAAAAATTTACTATCACCCAGAAATTTTGTTTTGCAAAATTTCCTCTTTGGCCAGAAGGTATGCAGACAGTAAATAAATAGCCTTCCCGCACCCCCCTCTACTGGCATCTTATTTATAATTAACTTGGGGAGGTGGGCAGGTGTCTATTTGCACTACAACAACCAGATTTTTCAAGGCCAAGGACTCAACTCCAGTTAGCTTTCACGTACCTGCATGTGGATTATCCACCCGATGAAGCATCTTCCGGGAAATTTTTAATCCAAAACAGGATCTCTCCTAGCACCCCCTCTCCCTGCTCTCCTTCCCTCAGCCCTCACCCAGCTGATGTGTGCTTAGGAAATGCAAACTAATTTTAAAATTCGCTGGAGCAAAACACCATTAGAATGGTTAAGTCTGCTGCCAAAAATAAAATCAGCTAATGCATTTCATATATTTAGATTTCCAAAATTAAGTTGAAATGATGCTTTAGTTCATCCAAAGTTTGGGTTTTATACACATCACCCCATATCTCTGCTAATTGACCCTACTTTTTTTCTGGCAGCTCTAAATTTGATTTTCTTGTAACCTTTTCCATGCCCCAGGGTGATGTTTTCACCCTCTCATCCTGCCAAAGCGGGGTCACGAGCCCTGTTGAAGATGGTGGAGAAGAAACTCCTCTGTGTTGGGGAGAAGAAGACAACAGACAGAGCAGCTCTGTCTCAACCAAGGCTCCTCCATTCTTTAGTCCCTCTACCAAGCCTGGCCAGACAGTGAGGGGCCCAGCTGGGGAAAGGGGGGGACCCAGTAAAACCAGGGGCGGGCACCAAAAGAGATACAATCAAGGCTCCAAAGATGTGCTGCTGCCTTCAAAGAGCTCAGAGTCTCTTTGGAGAGACCAGATTAGCCTGGCAGTATAACACACATCATAGAATAAAATTAACTGCCAAGTGGGGTGGCATAGACTCTAAGGCGAAAATCCAGGGAGCGATCATCTGTGAGGACGGGGTTTGTCTTCATGATGGAGGAAGCACCTGAGTCAGGAGCCGGCTAGATCGTGGGAAGGGGGGCGCGTTTCTGGGGAAAGAGTCAACTGGAACAAATGTGTAGAAATGAGCAGGTATAGACAAGAGAAGTCAGCCTATCTGAAAGAGCAGCACTGCAGAAGGGAGTTGTCGAAAATACAGGTGTGCTAAGACTCTTTTGGTTGCAAGCAACAGAAAACAATCCGATCTACTTTAAGAGAAAAGGGGAATTTATTTTAAGACTACAAGGGAGTCTCCTGGGACCCGAAACAAGAAGAGTCCAGCTCACCACAATTTGAACTTGGACGTATTAATATAGCTTATGGTGTATTTTTATGCTTACAATTGTACTTCTCTATCTTTCCTAACTTATTTTTTATACTTCTTTAAATCTCAAGAAAGAGACCCATTTGGATAACACATTTTGTACCATTTTCTTTTCTTTCTTTCTCCTTCTGCTGACTAACTGGTATTTCCTACTCTTTTAATATATTAGGAAAATACCGCAAGCATCTTATCTTGTAGTCAACACAAGACTTCCTTTACATGGTATTGAAATTCAGCCTTTGTTTGAACAATTGAGAGCTCATTGCTTTGTAAGGCATCCCATTTCATTGTGAGCTGAGCTTGTTAGCAAGTTGACTCTAAAATTATAATGATTTAATTGTAGGATCCCCGCTTGTTTATACTTTACATCAAAAGAGAGCTTTGAGTTTGTCACTATTCTGCTCAAGCTTCCCAAATGGTGCCCAATCACCTTATAGATTTAGAAAGAAAAGAAAAGAAAGGAAGGGAATTTGTTTTAAGGGTATGAGGGAGTCTCGTGGGACCGAAGGACTCTTCGGGTGCAAGGAAAATCATACCGGGACCCAGGAGGCTCTTACTGTGCCTCTGGTCTCTACTTCTCTGAATCTGTTTTTGCATTCTTGGGGCAGATAATCGCTGCCCTCAGCATCTTTTCTAATTCCCTTGCAGCCTACTGGCTGTTATTCCGCCTCAATTCCAAATTCCTGGGGGAGAGAGAACCTGAGTGGTCTAGGTCTGAGCCAATCAATTATGATGGGGTGGGAGGGTTCACATAGCACAAGAGAAAACAGGGCTGCTGGTGCCCCTCCTGGGGGTGGGGGGGTGGAGCAGCCCTAGAAAAGGAGGAAAGAATTGATCGGGTAAGTGAGTAAAATGGGCTAAGACAGGCCTCCTGCCATTCGATTCTTCCACTCTTTGAGGAAAATCGCGTGAAAATATTTCAGTTGGCTGGGGTTCTAGGGGGTTACCTCACTTTCCGCGAATATTGAAAAATGCAGATTTTTTAAAAGCAGAGGAATTGAGTTGTGATCACTCACTTCATAAAGGGGATTACTCGCTTTGGGGGAGATGTACCAGGATTCCTTTCCACTTCACATGATATTTTTCCCATTATGCTTCTAATTATGCTCATCTTCTCTGTCCTGTGTCTGCTTCCCTTGATTTGGGGACCTTCCTTCAGTGGGATCCGGGATCCCTCCCCTGGCCCCCTCAGTGCTGGCGGGACCTGGGAGGGAGTGATGCTCATGGCGTTTGGCCAATGGCTGCCCACTGGCTAGAGTGTGAGCTTCCCGAGGGCAGGGATAGGCCCTCGGCTCCTTTGTACCCGTCCAGTGTCTGACTCAGTGCTGGTCACCCAGCCATGCTGATGAACACTTACTGAGCTGCATGAATAAAGCCAGTTTCCAGATATAAGCAATTCCTAGCCAAGGAGTAGCTGAAGGAAAATACAGCTTCATTGTAAGCAAGGGAAATAGGCATAAGTCCTTTCCTGCAAAAACATTATATATGGCACTGCTTCTCCTGGCTCTGCCAGCAGTCTCTTAGGAGCTGGACGACCCCAACTCCTGTTTAGTCTCGGGGCATACTTGGACTTGATCCACATCACATAGGGCCCTGAAACCTTATTTACGTCCCCTTCCCAAAGGGGAGCCTTATGCCAGTCAGACCCAGGTGCTACCACCTCCCTTTGGGAGAGACAGGAAGCTGCCTCTGGTCACCAGAGAGAAAAACCTCACCCCTTTCATGGAGGTCTTGAGGATGCTGGCTAGCAAGGAGGAGGACCGGCCACCTCCGGCCCCCATGCTCAGCCCTCTAAACAGAGCCTGAGGTGAAAGTCTGCCCAGGGGACGGCCCACCCTGGCAAACTCCCTGCCTTGGATGTGAAGAAGGCGACAGATGAGACAAAATGAAAAATATAATGATGCATATTATATTAATCATCCTCCCTTTTTCTGACACCATAAATCTTCTCTTTAAACTCCTGGTGGTGATTGCATCATCTCCCTCTCTCCTCGAAACAGCACAGATTAAGATAAAGTGATGGTGCTGTGTCAAAGAGAGCTTTACTGCCACACTTGGGATACGAAGAGAGAGGTTAATTTATCATCACTGGGGAGAAGTGACAGAAGAGAGATATACTACCGAAAGGGGGTTTAGCACAGGCCCAAGAAACTTCACACTATTTTTACCATCTGTCACATGCTCTAATAAAGCAGGGCAAAATATGAAGAAAGGAAAAATGAACTATCAAACACTGATGTAATGCAGCCCATAAATCTAATTTAATTACTTTGCATGGAGACAGGTCCTCGAGTCTGTGTGAATATACTGGATTTTCTTGGCAACTTAACAACTAAGTGTTTTAATAACATCACACTATAATTTATTCTGCTTGAAACACAAAACCCCTTTTGTGAGAGTTTCATCTTTTGAGAACTGTTAATTTTTTCGGCTAATGTCAAAACTGGCATAAATTCACATGTGAACTTGAAGCCTGACTGTGAAAAAGGCTTAGGTTCCTGCCTGCCTTTTTATTGTTGGCACTTTTCCCCTCTTCTGCATGCATTAGAAATAATTGGGCTTTGTTGATGACTCAGGTGGGGAGAGTTGTCTTGCAATTAGATTTGAATATAATGACAAATGGTGTGTGAGAGGGAAAGCTTTGTAAAATATAAAGAGGTAAGAAAATGCAATGGGAAAAAAATAAATTCCTCATTTTCCAGAACAACAGCCAAACCCAAAGGGCAGTATTCTTGGAACCAGGCTGTCCCCGGGACCATGAGAATTTCACTCCGGAGGATGTAAGATCTCAGGGCTAAAAGGATGCTGGGAATGCAGGTCTGCCCTAGAGGGAGCCACTGGGAGCAGAAAATAAATCAAAAATAAAATTAATATTCATCGGGTGTCTTCCCGAATTTGGATGCAGTTACAGAAATTATTGTTAATAATGAAAGCCATATATCAAAGGTTATAAAATTCATCTGTGCTAGAACACTATTTTTTTAGGCTTTGTTCTGAACCATTAAAGATGACATATTGCATTTGTGTGCCTCTGTGTATAATAAGATACATTTAAGTATGATTCTAACCTAAACTGGCAATTTTGGCATTGAACCTGAGTTCTTAAACGGGGGCTGTGACACTACCGTCCAGAGGAGGTTCTGCTGAACTCATCTGTTCTCTCATGACCTCACTGGTAGGGCAGGATGGATGGGTAATTAATTTGTTAGATCATAAGTGCTTCATGTTGGGAAAATAAAACTCTCAGTCTCTTGACAAATTCAATTGAAATATAATTTGGGGGAAAAAGAGGTAAAAAAAAAAACCCCAAACAACCTATTCCCCTCTACTCCTCCCCAAACCCCAAACTCTCACATGAAAAGAAAACCAACATGTCGAGATACATAATCTGATGGAGTTCATTTCTTTATGCCTTTAGCAACACTTAATAAATCCTTACTACATGGAAATCTCTGGAGGACACACTTTGGGGGCATTTGTAGTCTGGCAGCACAGATACATTAGACAGAAGAAAAACCTGTATTTACTACATTCTAAGAAACTTTAACCTGGTGGGTGATATCAGTGGGTCCATGGCGAGGGCAGATATAGAGCTGGTCGTGGTATGGACTTTGGATAAAACAGAAGTGATTCATCAGGAAAAGTCTAACAAGTATCAAACCCATCAGGAAATGGGCCACATACGCGTATTGTTGAATATTTATTGAGTGTCACTGGTGTTTTGCTATATGTTAAATATCTAGATGGATTCAAGGGCCTTGAAGCCAGGAAACCGAGGTGCAAAGGTTTTCACAGAAGTGCTTTCAAATAAATTTCCCCTCATGCTTTTTTTTTTTTTTCTGAAGTTCACATTCCCCTGTTCAGACTTGGAAAACGCTCAATTCTTGTGGTTTCTTGTTCTGTGGAATTTGTGTGGGAGAAAAATGTACAACCTTGAACTCTGAATGAAGCTCAGTGTGAACAGCGGTGGTTTTCAGCTGTGCTATTTCAAACGCTCTCATTGGTATTTTTAAGGACTTCTCACATATTCGGTTACTGACCTGGGGCCTGAAAGAGTGAACATTAAAAATTAAAAAAAAAAAAAAATCAAACTACCAGCATTTTTACTTATGAAATGACTTGGTTATAGGCCAACTATCCAACAGCCTTAAAATTAGTGTGCAAATTGAGAGTTTGAAGGGTTTCTTTTCTGGCATTTTGATTTCCTCATCTGAAAAATGGGGCGATTAATACCTACCTCCTGGGGTGATTGTGAGGTTTAAATGTGCCTACGTAGGTGAAGCATCCGGCGCACTAAAATGATGGCTGCAATTATTATTTTATTATTATTATTTTGATTTCTCTCCCCCTCCTTCTCTTCCTCTGGCGTTTCTAATCAGCCCCTTCTCCCCTCCCCACCCCGTTAAAGTACTTTTTTTTGCAGACCTGCTGGAATCCACTTCATTCAGCCTCCCCCTTCTGGCCCAGCTGCAGACTGCAGCTACGTCACTTAAAAAAAAAAACCAAAAAACCTTCAAAATAGGGAATGTTAAAAAAAACACGTCAGGTGAACGCAGGGTGTTTTCTGGAGATGAACCTTACGAAGGACCCACCGGGCAGAAACAAAAAGAGCCCAAGCTCTGTGTGTGCTCCGCAGCAAAAGAAGAAACTGCAAAGAAGTCCAGGTTCTCACAAGTCCAGGAAAGCCTTTTCAATCAAGGCGGGTGGGGATGGGGAGTAACCCAGCAGATAAAAGGCCAGCAAAATTTATAGCGCTGCCTCCTTTAATTGGTAACTGTTAGCCTAAGTGCCCTGACACAAGGTGAACTTGACCTTTCCTATAAAACCGTCGTACGTGAACTCTCCGTGCGTACGTGAACTCTCCGTGCTGCTCCGAGGCTCTTCATATTCTTCTTTTAACAGGTACCTTGCTTTAACCTTGCTGGTCAAGATGACAGATCGTTTACATTAACAGATTCTGCGGGAACTTTGCTGGTCGAAGCTGGAAGCGCATTAGCCCCAGGTGACCTAGGCAGCCAAGAGTGAGGACTTGAGAAGCCCGAACGGCCAACACCCCCGCGTGGTAGGAAGGAAGCTTCAAGCAAGCGCCTTCAAACCACATTGGTCCCTGTTGTGGAACCAAGAGAGGCTGAGTGAATCTTAAAGACTTGTCTCCACACCTTCCCGGTTCCTTGTTAATAATATATGTTTTGTTCATTCATGTATTCACTTAGGCATCAAACATTTGGTGCATTCTTATTGCGGGCCAAGCATTATGGCAGGTGCTGAGAATGCTAGGAAAGGGCAGACTGGCTCTGCCCTCAAGAAGCACTGGGTGGACCAAAGGACACGGATACAGACTCCCTAAACCACAATATGATGTAAAAACCACGAGATGATCGGAATCTGAGCAAAGTTCTGCAGGAGCGGAGGACACCCTTACAGAGGAACCGGAGGTTTCTACGGCTATCTTTGGAGCTGGGGATAGAAAGATGAGCAGTATTTGTCCCAGGTACAGCAGTGGGAGGAACGGCATTTCTGGCAGAGGGCACAGCATAAGCGGAGACTAGGAAGTGACTAGTCGATAACTGATCGTGATGGCTTAGAGGCCCCCGTGGTCTGTGCTTTGCTGTTCTGTAAGCTCACAGGCAGAGAGGAGGTGAGTAAAAGGGCCAGTAACTCTCTAGCTGTCTGGTTGCCTAGACCTTGTTCTTCAAGTCCAAGGGTCCAAGGAACAGAGAGGTTGAGAAGCTCTGTTGGGTTCTGCAAATCTGCACAAGCACTGGTTCTAGAAGGTCTTGTGAATGTCATCTGACCTCCAGAAAGGGACCCTGGGGATTGCTGGCCAAGCTTGGCAGTGTCCCTTTGGACAAGGAGGCGTTGGTTTTGATGTACCTGGAGGGCCTGAAAATCACCACTCGTGGCCAACGCGTTCCTGTGAACCAGAGCAAAGCACTTTGTTGAAGCACCATCACCTAGGTAACCCCGGCGAGAGGTCATGGTCACCACGGCCATTTACTGAACACTCGTCCTGGACCCACCACTGTTCTAAGTGCTCCACTGAGTCCTCATAACACACCAGGAGAGTAGGTCTATTATCACTTAACCATTTTACCAAGGAAGAAACTGGCGCAGACAGGTGGGGTGCCTTGCCCAGACTCACACAGCCAATAAGGACCAGAGCACCACTCTGACCAGCCCAGAGCCTGTACTCTCAACCAACTTCCTATATCCACCCAAGAGAGTGAAACAACCAGGACACACTTACTCTGCTAGATGCTTCCTTTATGTACATCATGTCATGGCGTAATCAGCATGACAGTTCTGCGAGGCGGGCACCATTTTGCAGATGTGGAAACTGAGGCTCCGAAAGATTAAGTAACTGATTGTCAAATAGCCAGTAACTGATGAAAGCGGCATTTCAGCTTAGATGTGCCGGAACCTGAAAGCTGATGTCCTTTCCACTCTTGCATGCTGAATTTCCAAGAAAGAATCTCGGTAGATGCTGCATCTTTCCCTGCCATTCAAGGAGGTAGGCATTTCACTGAACAACTGCTTCCCTCGTGAATGACCATCCAGGAAACTCCTCTCTACTCCCTCTCTGGACTGCAAGGCTGATCTTTACTTCAAAGATGGTATATTCTGGACACTGGTGATTTTTGCCACCCGCCCAAATTCTTCCAAATAGGGTGAAGGCAAACTCCATGCAGTTACTGTGGGTGGGAAGTGAGTCATATATACAGGGGAACCTTATTTTAATAGAACTCAAGAGCCAAAGTAAAGTAGAGTTGTTCACCTTTAGAGAAGGAATATTCGTAAGCTACTGATAAGCAGGCAGCTCCTATAGTGTGTTTAGAGGGAGGGTCAACAAACATTTTCTGCAAGTGGCCAGAGAGCAAAGATTTCAGTCTTGGCCGAACTTATACATGTCTTGCAAAGATGCCGGGACTTCTCTGGCAGTCCGGTGGTTAAGACTCTGCGCTCCCAATGCAGCCCTCATGGGTTCGATCCCTGGTCGGGGAACTAAGATCCTGCATGTCACACTAGGCGGCCAAAAAAAAAAAAGCCTGGAAAGATACCATTTCTGAAAGTCATTCAGTAGCTCTCAGGAGAGCTGCAGCAGCTCTTGGGACCCTGTCAAAGAAGAAACTCCAACAGCTGAAGGACCCTGGTCTTGAGATAGCTCAAAGAAAGAGCAAAAATTGGAACGTGGGAGAACTGTCCCTCTGAAGTCCTCTCCAGCAACGCTTTCTCCCCTCCATTCTTTGGCTTGCCCTGATGGCTGGCATTTTCTCTAGAATTCAGTGAACTGGAGCCCACGTTCCATAGCAGTAGTTTTGCTGTCTCAGCATCGACCCCCCCCCCCCAACTCCTCTCACCCCTCTTTAGCCACTAATTTCTCGTTAGCTTAAAAGAAGGGAGAGGACAAGCCTTCTTGGTCTCTGCTGTCCCTGGTAAAGACTTGCCCTTGTCCCGCTGATGCGTGTAAGTGTTGAGGGAGAGACTTGGGCCCAGACATGCCCCTCGAAGCACTGATCCTGGAGGACAAGGCTGGCACGGGGGCATGGGGGGCTGGCCATGGTGCTCTGGGATTCCGCCCACCCACCTCTTACCTGCATGCCTCCTGCCCAAAGAGAAGACCCACATCTCACTGGCCACAGGTGGAAGGGGTGACACGGGGGCCTTCTCTCTCGGGCATCCGTCCTGCTATGGGAAACCCAATCTATGCCTTTCACGAGATGGCAGCGTGGATTCATTTCTGCAAACCCCTCTCCTCTTCCCTCTGAGGGACGGCTGGCCAGGGGATCGATCTCAGGTCAGAATTTGATTTTGGAATGGAAGCCTCTCTTTCTTCTGGGCCCCCCTGCTCTCTCTGCCTTGAGGTGGACAGTGCTGAGGGACAGGCAGGTGGGGTCTGATGCACCAGGACCGAATGATGAAAGATTCGAGCCCCTGGGACAGACTCAGGGGTGTGGCTGACTCCCCCTGGTTTGGGGAGCCAAGCACATTGATGGGGGTGCGGTGGGGATACATGAAGCTCTAGATCCTGGTTACACGTGGGTTGGGTGAGATAGTTGGAGCAGAAAATAAGGGAGGAAAGATCGCCTTTTGTCACATCCCCTGCCCCAGTTGCCCCTGCCTCTCGCTGCCCAGGCCCTGCATGTTGCCTCTGTGTCTTCTCACTGCTAGACGCCGCCAAGGAGAGGGGCTCTTTCGGGTTGATCCCGTTTGTAGGAAAGTGAACTCCACCTTTGGGGCATGTTTTGAGAGGTGTCAGGAGGCTCCTGTATCAGTCAGTCAATACCCCCGAAACACTGCGTAACAACTACCCGAAACTCAGTGACATCAAGTAAACACTCACTGGTTCTCATGACTCTGCAGGTCAGCTGGAGTGGACTGGGACTGGGTGGATCTAAGCCGGGCTTTCGTGGGCCTGCTTGGTTCTGATCCATGCGTCTCTCATCTTCCTCATGGGACCAGTGGAGCAGCCTGGACACCTTCCTCGTATGGCAATGCCCAAAGTGCAGGGGCACACGTGGAAATACTCAAGGTTCGTTGGCCAAAACAAATTATGTGGCCAAACCCAAAGTCAAGAGGCTGGGAAACAGGACCTGCCCCAATGGGGGGCGGGGCAGGGCACTGCATCCTTATATCACGAAGACCACCCACACGGTGGTGGATGCAGGATCAGGGCCCCCAGTATAACTGATCATAGTCTCCGCTCGAAATATCTTCCCCCAAGTACCTGTGGCATGGCTTAAAATCCCTGCTATTCAAATTACTCCTTTGCATTAAAATATTGTCTGCATAAGGCCCTAGTGAGGGGTAGAACATTTATGCCGAATGCCTTAACTTTTCAGCAGCCTTAGGCAATTAGCAGACACGGGGGTTCTGAGGGAGCGCGGGTCAGGACAGAGACATTCTGCAGGACAGTCGGACCACACGAGGCCGGGTGGCCGGAGTCACCCTGCCCTGAACATTCCAGTCCTTTGCACCTGCCCACTCTTATTCTCATTTCCCCTGTTAGGAGAGAGCTACAGAAATTCTTCATCTTCCAGAGAAACACAGATCATTTCAGGTGACTAGGAAATCCCTAGGTTGGAAACATTCAGAAAACAGGAGATAACTTTGTATGAAACACATCCTCGGCTTTTCCGTGATGTCAGAATGTTTGTCTCTTTTTGTTTTCTGTTTGGGCACATGGAACACGTGAGGACGGGTGGGCGGCTGCGTGAGAGCGTGGAGGTCTGTGTTTGTATGCGTGCGCTTGTGTTCATGTTTTTGCCAATATGCCCGTCTCAGTGACGCTCAAAAATCTGTCTTAGGCTGGGAACAGAAAGAGGTTTTCATTATTAGACAATATTATCACCAAATAGTTTTTTTTTAAATGTGAGTTAAGAGGATCGGACTCCTTCTGAATACAGTTAAAAAGAGGACTGGGGGCTTCCCTGGTGGTGCAGTGGTTGGGAGTCCGCCTGCCGATGCAGGGGACGCGGGTTCGCGCCCCGGTCCGGGAGGATCCCACGTGCCGCGGAGCGGCTGGGCCCGTGAGCCATGGCCGCTGGGCCTGCGCGTCCGGAGCCTGTGCTCCGCAACGGGAGAGGCCACAACAGTGAGAGGCCCGCTTAATGGAAAAAAAAAAAAAAAAGAGGACTGTGTGTGTGTGTGTGTGTTGTGTATTGTGTGCTGTGTACCGTGTACTGGGGGTAGGGTGTAAATAGAGAGATGTCTTCACCCCACAACCTCTCGGGTTCTATTTCTGCTACTACCAAAATGAATTTGATAAATTAACTTAGAAATGACACAGTTGTAGAAAAAGTGCACGTCTTAATTACCTATGATTTCTAGTAGGTTCTCTCTATCTACATATCCATCCATATGTAATTTTTAGTCTATTTAGTACCTTGTACTGCCGATCTTTTTTCTTTTTTTAACAGATGGGGGATGGGGAGGGAGGAGGGGCTGATGTTCTTTTGCTGGCTCTAAGGCAGCGCATCCTCCTGTATTTAAATTCAGTTGTAGTTCATAGCTGGGTAGATTGGTTCCTGGTGAACACACCACGCTCAATGCTATCCCCTAAAAAACCTCAGAGCGTGTATGCATAAAGGAGATTGTAGATTACGTTACCGGGAAAGGAAATGTACAAATGTACCTTTGCAAGAAGATGAACTGATGGCAGCAGCGAGTCGCTGATGAAGGCCGTTCGTGTAAGAGCAGGGCCCTAGCGCCCGGGGCCCATCTGTCTCTGCTGTCACTCTCTCCCTGGCTGCCTGTGCGGAAGGCAGCAGCCCTGGGTTCCCTGTGTCTGTCTCCTGCCTCTATCTCCTCCTCCCTCCGCGGGAACCCTGTCCCCCTGGGCCCCAGAGGCATGAGCTCCGGTGGAGGGAAATTAGGAAGGGGTGGATAAGGTTGATAAGGGTCCCCTTTCCAAATCCCTTTTGCTGTAACCCATCTTGGCCGCTGCTAACCTTTGGCCAACATAGCGACCAAAAGCTGCTCCCAGGAAATCAGTGTCTTCCCCCGCCTCCAGGAGCCTGGGGTGTTAAGAGCCACTCACAGTTTGGGCCTTTGCGGGTTCCAGTTCCCTGATCTCGACACAGTGTTAAAGATGTACAAGGTACTCGTAGATATATAGCAACAGGGGTTGGCAGCTAAGAAGCCATTCTTTGCTCCTGCTGAATCCTCCCCTCTGGGTGCTACTCGGTTCTTTGGTTTTGCTCCTTCTTAAATCTCTCTCTCTCTCTCTCTCTCTCTCTCTCTCTCTCCCCACACACACCAAAGTCTCATTCCACACCCCCCATCTCATCTCCCTCCCATTGAAAGCAACAATAACCAACCACTCCAAACCCTCTCCAAGGTAAAGCACACGTGTCCACCACTTATGCCATGTTCCATGTAATTATAAATTCTGTTAGATGGACAAATTATGAAACAGTTGTGCCCGTGCTGAGTAGAGTGTGGAATTCGCCTTTACCTTCTCAGCTAGGAAGTGGAAACACTGGAAAATATGTGGGTACTTTACAGACAAGAGGTGGAGACCTATGGCTTTCACGGTTCTCTCTGAGGTGGATGCAACCTTTCCAATGATCAGGGTTACCGGCTAAATAGTGAATTTATTTTTATGGGAGAGTAACTGTCCTTATTCACTCCTCTAAGTTCAGTTGCTTATGAAGAGGCCCCCCTGTTATGCTGTGTGTGTTCAGGGAAGGATCTTCTCAAGGCTGATCTTTGTCTGTTGTTTCTAGTTTTACTGGGTCCCCATCTCTGCAGTACGACGTCATGGCATGAAAGGGCTCCAGGGCCGTTTGGGAAACTGTGTTGCAGAGTGAACACTTCAATTAGCTCAGTGGTCAGGAAGTCTGGGGCGGGACCAAGCTGACTGGGGCAGCAGGGCATGAATGGGTCCATGTTGCTTGCACTTCAGAAAGTCCCTGCCTTCTGAGAACACTGCCTTCTGGCAACAGCCCTATACTGGAGGCAACGACCTTTCTTTCTTTTTTAAAAACGTTTATTTTATATTGGAGTCTAGTTGATTTACAATGTTGTGTTAGTTTCAGGTGTACAGCAAAGTGATTTAGTTATACGTATACATATATCCTTTTTCAGATTCTTTTCCCATATAGGTTATTGCAGAGTGCTGAGTAGAGTTTCCCGTGCTATACAGCAGGTCCTTGTTGATTATCTGTTTTATATATAGTAGTGTGCACCAGTTAGTCCCCACCTCCTAATTTATCCCTCCCTCCACATTTCCCCTTTGGTAACCATAAGTTCGTTTTCTAAGTCTGTGAGTCTGTTTCTGTTTTGTAAATAAGTTTATCTGTATCATTTTTGTAGATTCCACATATAAGTGATATCATATGATATTTGTCTTTCTCTGTCTGACTTACTTCACTTAGTATGACAATCTCTAGGTCCATCCATGTTGCTGCAAATGGCATTACTTCATTCTTTTTCATGGCTGAGTAATATTCCACTGCGTACGTGTACCACATCTTCTTTATCCATTCATCTGTCGACGGACACTTAGGTTGCCTCCATGTCCTGGCTATTGTAAACAGTGCTGCAGTGAACATCGGGGTGTTCAATGACCTTTCTTCAGCTTTGCGGATGGACAGACTGAGGCCTGCTTGTTGGCATGCAGGGGGGTCAGAAGGCCCCGTGCTCAGCCCTGTAGACCATGGAACCAGAAGTTCTGTTTCCAGCCTGTGCTCCGGCCCCTGTGTCTTTCTCTGTCTGACTTACTTCACTTAGTATGACAATCTCTAGGTCCATCCATGTTGCTGCAAATGGCATTACTTCATTCTTTTTCATGGCTGAGTAATATTCCACTGCGTACGTGTACCACATCTTCTTTATCCATTCATCTGTCGACGGACACTTAGGTTGCCTCCATGTCCTGGCTATTGTAAACAGTGCTGCAGTGAACATCGGGGTGTTCAATGACCTTTCTTCAGCTTTGCGGATGGACAGACTGAGGCCTGCTTGTTGGCATGCAGGGGGGTCAGAAGGCCCCGTGCTCAGCCCTGTAGACCATGGAACCAGAAGTTCTGTTTCCAGCCTGTGCTCCGGCCCCTGGACTCAGCAACCTGAGATCTGCACTCCTGCGGGTGAAAGCATCACAGGGGCTGTGTTTGCTGTCATCTTAGTCCGCTTATATGTGTCTTTTATTTGAATGTGGGGCCTGCAAATCAACAACGGCCACTCTTCCAAAACCCGCAAGACTTCTTAGTTGTGGAACAGTACCCCAGAAAGCACACGCGAGCATCGGAGCTTGTGCACATGCGCAACACACACACACACACGCACGCACACGCGCGCGCACACGCACAAGTTTTCATATTAGTTTCCTGAGTTCATGGATAAAGTCCAGAGCTGCCAAAGCTCCCACTACTTTGCCATGTCACACTAATAGCTTCCAGATCCCATCACATATTAAATTCATGCGGCTTCAGCGGAGCCATCTATTTAATGCAATTCGCTAAATGCCTGCGCAGCCCCGCTGACAGTGACATATTAGTTTTGCTGCCTTTTGCAATCTGATATCTCTGAATTTGCCACCGTACTAAAGATTTGATTAATGTGGTTCCATTTGGATGCAGTAATTGGCTGCGACTGTTGTAGAAAATAATCAGGCTTTCATTCCTTACAAGTGCACGGACATGCTAATGAGAGAGTGGGTTAATTAAGCCTGCGGCAGAAAGCGACATTTACTGATGACTGTTATGACAAACCACCGACTCGGCATTTGGGAGCAGGACAGCAAATTTGCACTTTATGAAATTACAGGAAAACTAGGACATAAGGAATAAATAGTTACATCTGTTTGCTGAAAGGGTGGGTAGAAGAAAGAGGGGCTCAAGGGGAAGAGAAAAGAACAAGCGAAAGATGTTCTCCCCGAGAACAGGGCCCTGGTCACAGGATTCAGGAACCGGTGGCAGAGACCTCCTGTGCTTCAGTGGGTGCTGTGGATTGTCCTTGAGTGACAAGGGGCTGGCGGTGCGTGACACACCCTGTCCAGCACTTGTGTTAGGGACTTTCTGCAAAAGGACCAGCCGGTAGCTCAGTCGACTAGAAACAGAAAGAGATTCAGGGACAGGGAGGGGGAGGTGAAGGGAAGGAGCAGAGCACGCATGCTCAGAGCCCTCTTAACCTGGGGAGCGGGGGGTCCCGGGAAGGTCACATGACTGTTCCCCCTTTCCTGAGAAGCTGGTCGGTACACATCTAGGGTGAGTCAAATGACCGGTCTACTTAGTTAGTCTTTCAGCTCACTTTCTCTCCCCAGATGGATTCCTGCTTCTGGGTTTGACTCTCAGAGCCAAAGCCCAGCTCCCTTCTCTGCACTGGGCGGGGTGTACTTCAGCCCTGCTAGCTCCCCTTGGTTCTCCGCCGTCCCTTTCTTTGTCTCTCTAAGCCATTTAGGTCTCAAGGGACTGAGCTTCCTGATCACCTTCTGGGGTTCTGCATGGTCCTTGGACTTACAAATACTTCATCTCTCCTTAGCCAGCTTGGGGGCCCCAGAATTTCTCTGCTCAAGCCGACCATCAACTTCTCTATTTCAGGCTGCATTCATCATTTTTTCCCCCAACCAATGATATTTCTTGAGTACCTAATAGATATAAAGCACTGTGCTAGGGTATGAGGAGGAAACAAACATGAATCTAACTTGGGTCCTGCCTTTTGAGAGCTTCTAGACTGTAGGGGAGAAAAGCCACATATCCAAATCACAAACACTGATGAGTGTGATCAGAACAGAATACATGATGAACCCGCGGGAATTCAGAAGGAAGGAGATCACTTCTGTCCAGGCACACGGGAAGCTCCATAGAAAAGGAGGCTGTGAACCCAGGCAGTGTTGGAAGGGGCATGGCAGGCAGGGAAACCAGCAAGAACAAAGTGACCGTGATCCGGTGATGTGGCGTGTTTGGGGAGCTGGAGCTGGACAGTCATCTGGGGACAAATGGCAAAGAGTCTGAATGTCCCGAAACAGTTCAGGTTTATTCTGCAAGTGATGGGGCATTCTCGGATATTTTTTGAGTCCAGAAGGTCATAATCAGAGCTGTGCTTAAGAGAGATGCTTTTGAAAGCAGAGGTGTGGTGTAAGGCGTCTGGTGGAGAGGCGTGGGGATAAACAGGAAAGCAGAGGTCAGGGAGAAGGCCATCCTGGCATTCAGAGAGTCTGAATGGGAGTGCACTGGAGCCGGGGCTGTGACCGTGAACCCAAGTGGATCTTCTCAGTGTGGCAGGGCCACACTCTTAGGGCAGCTGCCCTTTGGGGCTTCTTTTGAGCTCAGAGCTGGGGTAGGAGGATTCCTGGGGGAAACTTCTGAGCAGAGCCAACTGATTATTACAGTTGAACTTTCCTCTGACGGTGAGCATGCTCTGATCCACGAGAAGGAGAATGTAAGTCGAAGACACGGCAACGTGTATCTGCTTCTGTGTTTAAGAAATGGGGCAGCAGAAGACTCACTAAGTTGTTGAAACCCATTCAATCCACAAAGATCCAGCTTATGGATGACAGTTCCAGGAGCTCCACTGTGGCACCCTGGGAGGGCATCTATTCATTGGTCCACTGTGGCACCCTGGGAGGGCATCTATTCATTGGTCCACTGTGGCACCCTGGGAGGGCATCTATTCATTGGTCCACTATCCTTTTGGCGGTCAAGTCATCAACTCTCCCACCTCCCCATCACCACCCTCCCCAATCCCACCAAAACAAACAAACAAACAAACAATTTATATACCTGAACTACATTGTCCAACACAGGTAGCTGCAAGGAAATTCTGTTTATTGAGGGCCTACTATGGCCTGCACCTTACATACTTTATTTCTTATAATTCTTGTTTTACGGATGAGGATACTGGAACTCAGAGATGTAAAATAGAAGCCTAAGTTTGCATAGCTAGTAAAGGGGTGGGCAGGGCCAGGTGTAAAAACTGGTTCTGTCTGATGCAAAACTGTGATCTTTCTCTTGACTATTGAGAATTCTTTTTATTACATGGAAACTTAGTAAACCGTAAATTTCTTGAGTAAGCCCAGCTTAGACTCAGGTGGAGCGTACGTTTATCCTCAGGCCCTGGCATGAGCCTGCCCTCGCCCTGCCCACCTCTCATACCCTTCAGCACTGCCCAGAGAGGTGCTTGGAAGCTTAAACCCATGATTTTGCAATGCGCCACGTTCTAGGTGCTTCACGTTGGTGTGTTGAAGGGGCTCCACTGCTCCAGCCACGTACTCTTTAGAAAGAGTTTTCACAGAGGTCTTTGCTCTTGGCTGGAAGGAGGTTGGAAAGTACAGACCCAAAGAGGTAGACTTTGGCTCACATGGTCGACATGTCTCTGACGAAGCTTATTGTAGTCATGTTTCCTGTGACTGAGCCACTCTTCTGGGAAAGAGCCCCAGAGAAAGGGGGAAAAGTACCAGCAAATCAGTCTCCAAGGAGAGCAGGTGCCTAGGGATTGGAGAAGGGTCCTTCTCCAGTCGTTGGGAAGTGTCATCCCTCATTTACCAGATTAGCTGAAGCCTCCCAGACCTGCCAGTCTCCATCTGGGGGAGATCCTGCAGCCTGGGCGCCGGGGCCTACCTGGGTACCAGTGATTTAGACTAGAGGATTTCATGGTCTGAAAATGGCTTGAAAATGTGGTTGGAATTACCCAGAGCACATTTTCAACCCTTAAATTGCCATCTTCATATTTTTTTAGTATTTGCAATTTACCTTCATTCAATTTTTCTCCTGTTTCCCTCAGTACTTCCCCCACGCCTCAGTTTTTCCTCTTGCTCTTTGGAAAGGCTCCGGGCTTCAGCATTTCCCTGAGGCCTGGAGCCACTCCCTCTGTTCTGCTGTTTTACCCTGTTTGTTTATTCTGAGTTGAATCGTGTTCCCCTGAAAATTTATGTCTGCCTGGAACCTCAGAATCTGACTTTTTGGAAAATAGAGTCTTTGCAGGTGTGATTAGTTAGGATGAAGTCATACTGGGTTAGGGTGGCCCCCAAATCCAATGACTGGTGTCCTTAGAGACACATAGGGGAGGCGGCCATGTGAGGACAGAGGCAGAGATGGGGTGATGAGGCCACAAGCCAAGGTGTGCTGGGAGCCACCAGGAGTCGGAAAAGACAAGGAAGGATGTTTCCCTAGAGCCTTCAGAGGGAGCACTGATGCATGGACACCTTGATTTCAGGCTTCTGGCTTCTAGAGCTGGGAGAGAATACACTTCTGCTGTTTTAAGCCAGCCAGTTTGTGGTCTTTTGCTACTGCAGCTCTAGGAAGCTGACACACCCTCTCAGGTGACTTAGGGCTCTGACACCTCTTCCGAGTGGAAGCTCGGGCTTCACAGAGGAAACCCAGGCAGGTCTCTGTTATCTCCCTGCCCTGAGGCAGGAGCTTAGGGATTTTTTGGCTTTAAGATCCATCCATTTCCAGCCTGGCTTCATTTTGTTCAGTTCTGCAGTCCAAGTTTATTCCCTTCCGCGAGGCTGCAGATCTGATACCCTGGAGCTAGACCACTGGGAGCAGAACTGTGTTGTGTATGTGAATTGAACACATTCTAAGTTCCCAGCCTCTTCATGACCTAGATGATCATTTGCTCTCAGACAGAAACCGTCCCTCCACAAATGTTTGATCCCGACTCGGACTTCAGACCCCACTTCCCGTGTGTTGGGAACGGGTGGAGATGGGGAGATGGGTTGTGTTTTCGACCAATACCACCTCTTCCTCCTGCCCTCTGAACACCAGTGGGAGATGCTCCAGAAAGTTCTGCATCATCCTCCAAAGGCAAGGGGACCCCGACTCCTCTTCGCACCATCACACCTGCCTCTTTCACCAGGCATTCCCTCCTCCCGCCCTGTCCCCCGTGTTTAATTGTGATGGTCTCGCTCCTGGGGGCTGTCAGAGGGGCTCTGCTTATTTCATACCTGACAGGACCTCTCCCAGAAACCCCGGAGGGAGACACCGTTAAAGTGTTTTATGCTGGGGGAGAGGTGGGTTTCAGTGCAATAAAACCCAAAGCCATTGAACAAGCCAGCTCCCGGGTAATTACTGGGACGGAGGAGATAGCTTCCATATGCGGGGTGGGCGCTGGCAGGCCAAACCTGCATCTGTTCCCTTTGTTCTGTCTGAGAACAGAGCCAGGAGGGGGTCTGACCTCCCGATAAACCCTCCACCAGAACCCTCTGCGGAGCTTCAGGGAGAAGAGGGGGCTGGGGGAGGTCAGAGGGCAGCAACATCTGGCAGAAGGGAGGGGTGGGGGGGCAGTGGGGTGAAGGGACAGGGGAAAGGGATGGGGGCCGGGGCTACCCCTCCATAATCAATAAAGCCAGCTACCAGAGGACATCAGAGAACCATTCATTAACGAGCTCGTTAAGTGATTGATAGGCTTAATTTTCCTGTCAAATGTGGACTTCCCTTGTAAACATGTCAATTGGGGAAAGTTCAAGCTTGTCACTTGGATTTATGGCTGGAATAACATGTAGGTGGAAAAGAGAGGGCAGGTCCCTAGTGACCGGTGCTGGCTGCTATGAAATGGTCAGGCCAGTGTATCCAGGTGCCTCCAAGGCCCTCGGCTTTTCTTCCTACAGCTGAGATAACAATCACAGCCTCGGTTCTCACTCTGTCATCCTCCCTGGAATGAAGAAATGGCGATCTCGCTGCTGCCGTTCCCACCTCCGCAAGCGCTGTCCCCGGGGTTATTCACTGATTCACCTGCTTATCCCGAGGGACATCCCAGTGTTGGAAAGACTCTCCCAAGCTGTGCTCTTAGAAAACAAATCCTCTTTTCCTCTCTGGTTCTCCTGGAAGATCAAGACTAAAGGAAAATAGTACCGAAAGTCCCAGTCGTGTGACACAAACAAGCCATCAGCTCCTCAGTGATCTGGAAAATTGCTGGTGACACTCGGGGGACAGGTTGGAGGGGAGGTGGGCACAGGGGGAGTGGCCCACTCAGAGCAAGTGGAGGGCCGGTGGAGGACCAGCTGCAGCCCGCAGCCTAATGGGTGGTCCTGTGGGGAGCCTCCAGTTAATGCGCCATGTTACATCCGCCAAGCACGGCCACGCTCCCCAGATGTGGAAGAAATACAGACACGAGACAAGTGAGCCTTTTGGATAATTGAAAATACAGTTCAAAATCCACTAGCATCCATTAGGGCTATGGCCGCGAAGTACTGGATATGGCAGAGAGGCTTTTCAGGACCTGGCCGTGGGCTGCTTTCACCAGCACGGTGATGGAATTTGGAGCTGGAGATGTTCTGTCCTCTTTTGGGTTAAAATATACTTGGTCTTGCAGGGTGGACTTTCCTCTCTGGCCTGGCTGTGGACCACCCGAGGGCAGGGGCCTCTGTCTCTCATGCCTGGTATCTCCTACAACATCTGGAAGAGGGCCTGAGTGCAGAGCTACTGCTGCAGCAGCCACAGGTGGGCCCAGGAGCGCACACCTTCGAGGCTGCTCCTCGTCAGCCCTCACAGCCTCTGCTCTGGGGCGCCAGGAACTTCATCCCTGGGGCCCTCAGTGCAGGGAGAGTTAGGGTGGAGGAGGGACTGAGGGGGCAATTATCTCTAGGTGGAAACTCTGTGACAGGCTTGCTCCAGCAGCCCTTATCAAACTGGGGTGTGTGTGTGTGTGTGTGTGTGTGCGCACTCAGCCTGGTTCTTACAAACGACAGGCCCTCTCTAGGCCTTCCTGGCCTTTCATTTCATAATATATCATTATTGTTCTGGAAATGTGCTATGCCTGGAAATATATACCAGACTGCAGCTTTCTGTGGTGACACCAAACCTGTGAGGCTCTCAATCCTCAGGCAAGGGGTCAGGAGGAATGCCTGGCTACTCTTCGATGTTCTCCTAATTCTTCTTTTCCCAGAGCTGAAAATTTGGTTTATGTGTATAGGCTTGCTTGCATTTGAATATCCTCGAAGTGGTACATCAACGATAATGATAATAATCACGGCAAAGCTATACCTTTTTTGAGCACTTACCTTATAATACCGAGCTCTCTGATCAGGTCTCTGATTCTGTGACAAAACCACAGTTCCACCGAAGGCCACGCTGGTGATTGCAGATGGAGACCGGCCAGTCTGCGGCCTCCAAAGACCAGGCTTCTTGATAACTCTGCTGCATTAGTACCTCAGAGAGTCCACGGCCATCTTAATTTTATGAAATTGCAACATGTTTGCTGTATTGGTCAGAAATCTGTATGTTTGTTTTTGTGGCAGGATTTCTGAGCACCTAGAGGCAGGGATTTTCTGAAATAGTTTTAGGTTCAGACCGGCAGGTCTATTTTTCTTCCTTACCTAAGTGCTGGTGTATAATAGGAGCTATATTATGGCTCTAATGTTCTCTTAAATTGAGCCTCTCGAAAGGCCCCAGGACCGAGTTTGGATACTAGCAAAAGCCCTGTTGGAAAGAGGCGTGAGGGGGCAGGGAGGTCCATCAGTCATGGAGCCACCTCTTGGCGGGGACCCGACCCTCACTTTCCTTTAATGCGGTCAAGGCCGTTGAACGAAGGCCCAGACAACTTTCCTCCAAATCCTATTGCATTCCAGCCTGTGATTATTAATTATTATTATTAAAGCAATCTCTCTTACTTATTGAGCACCTACTAAGTGCCAGGGACAGCCCAAGCTACTTTACAAATGCTCTGATTATCACAATAACTCTACCCCGGAGGGACTCTTGTTACCTCTGTTTATAGATAAAGAAACTGAGGCTTAGAGAGTGGAAGGACCTTCCCCAGGGTGAGGAGGGAGAGGTCTGCTCACCTCTAGAGCCTTGTTCTCAGACGGGCAGCTTCCCAAATTCTCTCCCCTCTCCCAATCCTCTCGTCCAGAACTCCTCTGCACAATCCACTTTCAAAAGTGGCAGGGAGCCTGGAACACAGCCTGCACGGCTACTTTCTGCCTGGTGTCCTCTTGTTTTCTGACCTGGTATCTGGTGAGCATAGACAACGGATTCTTTGCACTGTGCTGGGGCGGGATGGACTGAAGTCTGCGCTTTGCCTGTGTGTAGCATCTGCGGCCAGCTCTTCCCAGGAAATTGAGGGATTCCTTTTATTCCAAGTGGTCAAGCCCAGAGGAAGCAGATATGCCTCATGAACGCGTTCCTTCGGCCTGTAAGAAGCAGCGAAAACGTCAGAGGCTTCCAGGCCCCTCAGCCTCCACCCATGACTCAGGTCTGCACCTCCCTGGAGCGCTGGTCCTGCCCTGGGGGCATGCTGGTACCTGGATGCGGCACTTTGTTTTGGGTACCAGCTTCCTCTCTCCCGGGACTGTTGGAGAAAGAAGCAAGAAGGTGTGCCCTGTATTTCGGAAAACATATCTTTCAGCCGTGTTCAGCCCAAATGTCCTTGAACCCAGGCATTTTCATGGTAAAGAAGACTGATCAATGGCCCCATTTCCAAGAGACAGGGAGGTTCTTTAACTTGCAGGAAGCGAAAACCCTGTCTGGGCTGGAAAGTCCTGAGCTCCGGGCGCTGGCACTAGCCCCTGGGAACCAGCAAGTGAGATGAATTCGGAGCCTAGAGCAAAATATTTGGCTTCATGCAATTTAGTTTCTTTCTACTACTTGCTTAAAATTCTGCGGAACAATTAAATCTTAAAAGTGTCTCAGGAATGCCTTGGGCTCCCTTTTCCTTCAGTTTTATTGATTGTATCTGATATCACTCACAAGAACAAGAATTTTTTTTTTTACCATTTAATAAGACCGTCTGGTTGGAATCCAGAAAGAGAAAGTCTGCAAAGTGGGAAAGCGTCTAAACCACAGCAGCTGGCTCAGCTCAGCAAGTGGAAAAGCTCACATCATCCTCGGGTTGTCTTTGATCAGGGTCTTGATGGGGACCAGCGAGGAAATAGCTCTGAATGAAGGCTGGGTGTTCCTGCCTGTGAGTATGTAGTGTATCCTTGGGGATAAGGCAGAAAATAAACACCCCAGGCAAAAAAAAAAGGCTTAAGGACCCTTTAAGGAGACAGATGAGCAAAAGCAAATGAATACAAGGATCTTCTCCTCTCTCCACCCAAGCAGGTTACTGAGGGCTGATTTACAGGTAACACTGTACTCGTAACTTTCTGTACCAGGTAACTAAACTGAGTGACTTAATGCCACATAACTCAGGTGTGAAGCAGTCACTGAAGGTAGAAAACCATCATAAGCAAGCATTTCTTTCATTTTTTCTGATCCCCTCTTGGCAAGTGGTTTACTCATTCTCTTTCCAAAGGCTTCTAGACATCTGAGCTGAGGAGGACCTGAGTGAACGAACAGCCTCAGGATGGCTGACGAAGCCAGGACGTGCTGCCTGAGCTTCTTTTTAAAAATCCAGGTGAAAAGGTGTTTGAGAATAATAAAATCTAAGGGCTGCCTCCTGTCTATCCTGGAAGATGGGCTACCTGCCCACGGCATGGAGGTGTCACAAGAAGCTTCTAACGCAAGGCCCCTGCCAAGATGGGGATGATGATTTCTCAGCAAAAGGGGAACTGGAGGGACGAGGAGGAGGAGGTGGAGGAGGAATATGATTGCACTGGGCTTTGATGGCCTTGTGCTTTCAAGCCCCAAGAAAGCGGGATTTGAGCTGCAGCTCAATACAGAGCAGCGATCTCTGGTGGTAGCAGGGGCGGGGGGGGGGGGGCGTGGGGGCGTGTCACAGCTGCCTTTTATAGGTTTGGAATGAAAAATGTTTTTAATTAAGGAGTGGAATTGGGGCTTTTAGTCTCGCTACACGCTACGTCCCTGTCAAATCGTCTGGATGGGAATTGTGTTCTGACCTTTCACCCCCCACCTACTTTAACCAGAGGACTCGGGGAGAGTGCAGAGGAGTCACGAGCATCTGAGAAGATCTGAGGCTGCTTGTGGGGTGACACATGCAGAATACACCCCGATGCAGGGAGCACGCCCCCATCCCAGCGTGAGTGACTTACAGCGTGAATCCAGCTGCCTGGCTCGGGAAGGAAAAGTGGGTCTGCATCACCACTGGCTGTGGACAAGAAGGAGAGCCGTGAAGGCTAGGGGACCCAACAGAACTAGAGAAACAAACAAGAAAAATAAGGACAATAAACATTTAGAAATTAAAAGAATTAAAAAGTGAAACAAAACTAGAAAGGTAATGCTCTGTGGCAGTATTCTCACCTGATACAAGCCCCCTCCATCTCCAAAGTACCCTCCCCCAACACCAAGAAAAAAAAACCCTCTAAACGGAAGGGGAATCATTCTGTGGAGGTGACAGTGCCCGTGGGAGATGCCCACAGACAGCAAGCTTTGGTAACATCTGTGTGAAATTTCAGGAACCAGCAAAGGAAAGGAGTTACAGGAAGAAGCCACCGTTCTCTCCTGGTGATAAACTCGATGGTCCCCTGAGCTCAGCTTCTGGAATTTTTCCCAATTTTTCTTTGTTTTTGAAAGCCTCTCAGTTATAAGGTGCTTCCATATGAGATGTGAGTCCTTTCCTAAATATTGGAAAGAGCCTCCTGGGAGTTAAGTCATGAGCTAGTAATCCTTTGGGTCAAAGCAGGAGAATAGCCTAAGCGCCATCTCTATGCCTTTTCAGGCCCTAATATTCCACACATTTCTGTGGAATCTCTTCGGTTGACTCATCTTCCTTCGTGCAGAATTGGAAAATTCTGTTTCCATCCTTGAAGATCCAACGAGGGTCGTGTTAATTCCTTTCTAGGCCCTAAGTAGTAACTACAGCCCCTGCCCTTATAGGTTAATAAAAGTTGAAGAAAATTTCGATATGATGTCAAATACATGCATGCTGAAATTACCCCCCTCCTGACTTCTAATTAAATTTTTGAATAAGTTCACCAAAGCCGAACTATTCCCTTTCCTGCCCTCTCCTTGCGCGCTCCCTCCCTCTCTCCTGTGTTTCTGCTTTGCTGGTTCCTTACACAAACGTTTAGTCCACATATCGGTACTAGTTGTAGGTTCAGTTCAAATGTTACCTCCTCAGTAAGGGTTACTCTCTTGCCGGGCAGAAATAATCGCTCCTCTGCTGCGCTTGGACGGTCCAGCCCTCCCTCCTCCATCCTCCTCCCTTCCATCCTTCATTCACAGTCTGGAGGGTGTAGCACTCATCACTTGGTATTGCATTTAGCTCTCTATGTGTCTGCTCTGACCTGCCAGCTGCTTCAGGGCACAAATGCTACCCTTCTTTCTTTGCACCTCTACTCTTAGCACAGTTCCTGGCTCCTGGAAAATGCTCAATAAATGTTGAAAGGAACTGAATGCAGAGCAGAGGAATGAAAAGAATCAGAGGCAAAGCACGATAGGTTTTTGGAGTCTTGGTGGAGAAAAGTGATGTTTGCTTGTGGACTAAAGATCTATTCTCTTTTTTAAAACAATAATTAATTAACTAACTAAATTGAAATATAGTGGATTTGCAATATTGTGTTAGTTTCAGGTATATAGCAGAGTGATTCAGTTATACAGTGATTCAGTTATACGAAAGAATATATATATATATTCTTTTTCAGACTATTTTCCATTATACGTTATTACAGGATACTATACATGGTTTCCCGTGCTATACAGTAAATCCTTGTCATCTATGTATTTTGTATATAGTAGTTTGTATCTGCTAATCCAAAACTCCCTCTCCTCCTTCCCCTTTGGTAACCACCACTTTGTTTTCTATGTCTATGAATCTGTTTTGTTTTATAAATAATTTCATATGTATTATTTTTTAGATTTCACATATAAGTGATGTCATATAATATTTGTCTTTCTCTGTCTGGCTAACTTCACTTAGTATGATCATCTCCAGGTCCATCCGTGTTGCTGCAAATTCCATTCTCTTTTATGGCTGAGTAGTATTTCATTGTGTATATATATACCACACTGGAGACCTATTCCTGATATCCTGCCACAGTTGAAGGCAAGGACGGTGTGATTGATCAGTTACACCCCCTCATATAAATTATTTATTATATCATATCATTGATACATACACATAGATACTACATTGTTCACCATGCAGAAAGTTACTGAACGAGTTAAATTATACCGGTTTCATTTTCTTTGTTAGACTTACTGTGTCTCTTACGATTACGTACTGAAAATTGTTGAATGATTTTTATCACATTTAGTATCAGGCATTGCATTACAGCTGACAGAAATAACTGCTAACATTTATTGAGCCCTCACTATGTGCCAGGCATTCTTTTAAGCACTTTACATGTATTAACTTATTTCCTTGATACAACAAACCTATATGCAGCTCAAACATGATCTGTAATTGATGCTATTATCTTGTCTGGCTGCAAATAAAAATTTCATAATATCCTATAAGCATATGGTTAACAATACAGTTGGGAATATGGGTAGAGGGATTGAACTATTGTGATTAAGTGGGAGTATTTATCTAATTCACACTAGCACAAATTCAGTTTGATGGCTTAAGGAAAAAGAGTTGACATTTGGATTCATAAACATTATAACTTGGGAGAAGAGGGGTCCAAGGTCATTGCTGTGGCGTCGGTCTTGGGAAGAGTCTCAGCAAGAGAGCAGGAAAGGGAAGAAAGTCCCACACTTTGTTGTCAGCATGTTCTACACATCTGATAGGAGGGAGCTTTAAGGACCCCATTGGTTCATCAGGCTGCGATGATGATCGTGGGTCTCTGAGTCTAAAGCATGAGAGGAGCTGTGACTTGCTGGGATTCCCTTCACTGCCCTCTTGGAGAGATGCTTCCTTTGCCCCTTGCCTGTTATTTATTGGTGGTAATTCTTGCTATTAAGTCAAAACATGGAGGTTGAAGGATTTATAGACTCAAGAAGGCTATGATGCCTCACCCTCTCTTCTTACAATTTGACACACAACGGGACCTTAATTTGCCTTTGTTGAGGGAATCAGCAGATTTCTCTCCAGCCTACACAGGCACCGTGATAGCAATTTGTGATCTTATTATGTTAGGTTCACACCCTATTAGTATTTATTTTAGTTAATATAATGCAATTAGAGCCTAATCATATCAGCAGCTTTCAGATCATGTCAAAAAAATAAAAGTTATTGAAATACCAGGGCTAATGTAAAGTGAAGGAAAATAGCTAATGCGTGGAAACGTTTGGATTGAGTTGGGCATGAGGAGAGAGTTGGGGAGTGGGAGGAGTGGGGGAATCAGATCTTTGGCTTCTGAGATCCCTGCTGACATGCTCAGGGCTCAGGGATGCCTCTTGCCTCTGCGTTCTTTCCCGGTTGGGGAGGTGATCCTTTTACTCTTTATTCAGACCAAGTTCTCTATGGGTGTATCCAAGAAGGGGGTCTTGAGGTTGGTCATGGGAAGACAGAGATGGAGATCGAATTCCAACTTTTCTCTAAGTGGCTGTGTGACTTAGCCAAGCCTTCTACTTTCTCTGGGCCCTTAGTCCTCACCTGTAAGACAAGGAGGGTGTCCCAGATAATAATAAGATCCTCTGACTCTGTTATTATATTTAATGATACTATCACTTCTCTGAGCCTAAGCTGAGCTATGAGGCACATTAAGCTGATGCTATTTTTTTTTTTTTTTTTTTTTTTTTGGCTGGAGCAAAGCCCCAAGTGGCCCAGCGGCCACAGAAGACCAGCACTTCAGCACTGTGCAAACTGTTAGGTACCATTCAGTGCTTGCAGCCCTATCCTACCAGATCTTCTAGGACCTGGGTGGTGAAGTGTAGACAACTATTTTCTTCAGAGGGTGTTAAAGCTTTATAATGCCTGGGTTGGTCATAGTTTCTCATTCTGCAGCCCTTTTCTCAGCGCCTTGGCTGATCCTGATTTCCCCACCTGTTAAGGGGGTAGGTGGGGAATTTGAGCAGGTAGAAGATTCTGGAAAAGAAGCCAAGTGAAGAAGAAAAAGTAGTCTAAGAGCCAGATACCAATTTCCAATGGTCGTTTTGTTTTGGCAGCTCTGATTCTGGCTTCCCCACAGAAGGGTACAGTGCCATCTGCGGGCTCTTTTCCAACTTTGGGATTCTTTTCTGGCTCTGACCATGACCACAAGAAGCTCATTGTTTGGTGCTTGTTAGCTACGGCACCAGTGGTGCAACTCTGAGGAAATAATTATCACTTATTTCTGAGAAGAAGCCTCCAGCCGGATCCGCGCTTGTAGTGGCGCATACATCTCGCAAAGAATTGTTATTTAAGCAATAATCCTTGAGAAATTGGTCGTTACCCGCATTAAACGACTCAGCCCATTGCCAAGGATGGTTAACGCTCTAATAAACTGGTCATTAAATGCAGTAACAATGAATTTCGTGGGGATTATTGCTATTATAAACCTTAATCAATAGTTTATAACAGCAATAATGTGGTCCTTTCTCTTAATGGTAAGTAGGGCGGCTTGCGCCATCACCTTGAAAATGTTTCTGTGGTGGCTGGTGAGTCAGAGGGGAGGACTTCTCAGTGCCTCTCGCTCTTCAGGGTCACACCAGGGATGGCAAAGGACACCTTGCGGGCTCTTGACTGCCCTGGTCTGTTCTCTGGGGGCCAGGTGTGGAGCAAGAAGAAAGGGATTCTCTTCCAGCCCCCACGGTCCTCCCCCATTACAGACACAGTGAAGCGCTGGGCGTGGGAATGCTTGGATGTGCCCGGGCATGAGACGGGATGAGGATAGATTCAAGATGGGTCTCCTCGTGGATGGGTGGTGATTAGGAAGGAGAAATGACCACCTACTTAGGGGCGTGGAGTCTGCTGACTTGTGATGTGCCTCCAGATAAAAATCACGTCACTTTCATGAGCCTCTGAAAGATGGAGCTTGGAATCAATCATGTCCCAAGTCCCTCTCTGGTATACCACTCTGTGGTTCTTTTCATAATATTGGCATCTTATATTAGTTTACCATTATAGAGTAATAAGAATAATAACCTATGTAATCCTTGGTACTGTTCTTAGTTGCTTGCATTTATGAACTCATTGGATCCTTACAACAACCCTGCTTCTATTATCAAGGACTCTGAGGCCAAAGAGATTAAGAAACTTGTCTGAGTGCAGAGCTAACCCCAGGTGGAGCTGGGATTTCAACACAGAGGGTCAGAGTCTGTGTTCCTCCTTCTTACACTCTACCTTCTCTCTAGAAGTCCCCCTTCATTATTTAATTCAATCCTCACATCCTTTGAGGTAGGCTGGTTGGGGCTGCCATATTGGTTTTACAGATGAGTTAGCCAAGGCTTCTGCTTCTGGCTGTGTATGTGCCAGGGAGCTGTGCTGGGAGCTTCCAGACCAGGAACTTCTCTCTCCAATGACATGGGCTGGGCACATCCTGATGCCAGACTCCTCATCATTGGGATCTCTTCTAACAAAAGGAAGGGAAAAGTTCATCCCCTCCCACATCGCTGGAAGCATGCCCCGGGAGACAGGAGGTCTGATGATTTTATCCAGCCTGACATTGCTTAGAATGCATGGGAAAATGGACCTGCAGTAGACTTTGGGAGCAAGGTATTTGGGTATTTAAAAATTGTTCTTTATTATAGAAAATTGAAGGCATGTATTGAAGGAGAGTGTAATGAACCCCCATGTAACCATCGCCAGCTTGAGCCGTTATCAACACATGGTCTATCTTGTTTCATCCAACCAGCCTCTCACCCATTCTCACTTTGGAGTATTTTGGAGTAAACCACAGATATCATAGCATTTCATCAGTTATCACTTGGGCATGAATCTCTAAAAGTTAAGGATTCTTTACAACAATAATCACAATACTGCAGTTGGACCTTGAAAATGAACAATAATTCCTTACTATCATCAACTATGCAGTCAGATTTCAAATTTCCCCGATTGTCTCATAAATGTACTGGGGTTTTCTTTTTGCTCCAGCTACTCACATGCTCTGTGACCTGAGACAAATCCCTTCCCTGGTTTGTTTCCATTTACTCATCTGTAGAATGGGATGTACAATCCACGCCCCTTCTCTTCCATCACTGGTCACTGGGTGGTTGAGACGAGGCTTTCGCTGGAAGGCCTTTCAATGGCAGCAGCTCTTAATAAGCTGCATTGTCATGCCTGGGTCTCCTCTGCAGACCCAGGGAGGAACATTCAAGAGGCTGCCCCCCTAGTGCGTCCTTTTGAGTTTGACCTTCTTTTCTTCTGGCACACTCCAGAGAGCGGACTTATTATAGGGATGGAGGGGAGGGAGAGCAATCCTTCACGCCAGCACTGCCTCCCTGCCAGGTGGCCTGTCTACAGAGGAAGGAGGAGCATCTTAGTGACCTTTCTCCAGTAGAGGAAGAGGGAAGATGCTGGCTGCATTTAGACCATCAGTGAAGGGATGCTGCCCCTCCAAAGCCAGCCTTGGGGTAATCAGGCCACACTGAATGAAAAAGCCCCATTCTCCTCTTATCCTTGGTCCTCTGGGTTATAACCTCAGTTCTGCCACTGCCCCACTGGGACTCTACTTCCTCCTGTGCAAAGTGGGAGGGCTGGGCAGGAGATGCCCTGGAAGAGTGTAGAGAAACACCTGCAGGCTTTTTCAATCTTTATCTTTTCCTCTGGAATTTATCCACGGCTGAGAGTGAAACCTCTTCCCTGGACTTTCTCTCCCCACCTCCCTCCCTCTCTACCCACCTTGAGAATTTTAGGGCCAAAGGGTGGCTAGTGTCACTTGATGTGCTGACGTCCTATGAAGCCAAGGTTTTGCCCAGTTTATCAAGGTGTTTCCTGTCCTGCAGAGCTACGAGGGCCGTGTCTGCTGGACAGTGACCCCTGGGGCGGGAGGCTGCCCTAAATGACCTTTGGTGGAGCTCCTTCTTCTAGGTTTTGCCTGGGACTTCAGGTCCTTTTCTGTAAGATGTGTTTACCCACAGTGGCTGGTGCCTTGGGGATGTTGGAACAGGGATAATTCATAAACACAAGAGATAGATCAGGACATGGAAATGGGGGTGATGTAACAATAGGAAGACCCACCAAATATCTGCTTGCCTTTTTCTCTTCTGGACTCTGAGTTGGGCTGTGGGCCAGGACAACTGGCCCAGTTTTCTCACCATTCTCCCACCCACGGTGCAGCTCGGCCTCCACCCGGAGTCTCCTCATCCACCTGGGCCTTACGGCAGATGCTCTGCTTGGTGATTCAGCCTCGGCACCCAGCTGCCAGTGGGTGGGGGGGTCTCTAGAGGGTCTGCAGGTTCAAAAAGTCTCTTTTCTTCCCAGGTGGGAAACTTTATAGGATTTACTCAAGGTGCACTCCTAGAACCGCTACCCTGGGCTGACTGTCCCTCTTCAGCCCCCGGGCCACATCTTGTGGGGTCCGTTTTGCCAGGCTGCCCCTCCAGGCCTTCCCCAGGGTCCCCAGCCTCCTGTTGCTCCTTTTTCCCCAGCCTTTGTAGAGAGGAGCTGGTGAGGCCAGCGGCAGAGGGTGGAGGGCATAAAAAAGACTGATTTGGAATAAACGGAAAAGTTTACTCTGTGCAGCCCCGAAATAAAAAAGCTCATTCGGAAAGTTAATGATTTATTTTATAGCTTCATTATCAGGGTCACGTTACTCAATAGCATTTCAAACATGTCATTTGTACAAACTATGGTAATTAAAATTTATAACATACTTCATCAGCAGCATATGAATCTTTTAGCCGGCACTCTGCTGTCATATAAACAGTGTAATTTCAGCTGCAATTCACCCTTTATTGGCTCTCATTTGTGATTTAACAGCTATCAATGACTGTGCTATAAAGAATAAATTAAGCATCCGTAAACCTGACGATGACAGGGACAGTGAAAGAGACTTAAGCGTCTCCGCCCAGCTCTTGGAGCCGACAGAGAGCAGGTGAAGGCCGGGTACACACCAGACCCTCTGCACAAAGGACCTGCCTACCTCCTGCTGCCGGCTCTGACCAGCATGCCTCCTGTTTGGCCCCGAGGTCCCTCTGGCTGCCGCTTGCAGGAGTATCAGCTTTTCTGCTCCCAGGAAGGGGAGGTGGAAGGAGAAATGGCCCCTTCACAGACGCGTCTTGGGATGTCTGTGCCCATGCTGGGAGCTAAGCGATCATCTGCAGGTTAACTGTCAAGAGAGGACATTTGGAAAAGTGTAGAGGCATTTTCCGTCGATCTAATGGCTGGGCGGGGGGACCGCTGGCATCTGGGAGTTGGGGCCAGAGATGTAAGGCTGCAGAGAGCAGGATTTGCCCTCCCTCCAGTGCCTTGTGCCAGAAACACTGGCAGTCCAAGCTTCTCCTTCTGCAACGGGGAAACAGGGCAAGGCCTTTGCTGCCAGCTGTCCCGGCCCTCAGGGCAGAGACAGAATGAGAACCTAGTCTGAAGGTGACGGCACCTAGGGCAGGTCTGGCTGGCTCGCAGGGAGTGACAGTCAGGACGGATTAGGAACATCCCCCCTCTGAGGGCCACGCTCCTCGGCGCCCCCTTGGCGGGGGTGATGGTCGGGGCGCTCTGGCTGGGCCCCATGACTGACACTGTCTACACAGCTCGTAAATGACGTGGATTGGATTTGTTACTGCGACGTCTCCAAGGAGCCTGGGTCATGCAGGCCAATAAAATTGGCCTCATAAATTCATCCTGACATGCAGGATTACTCCAGCCTGCTGAGGTCACCTTCCTGCCCTGATTTATCACCCGCCTATGGGTTAATAATACTGTTTACTGAGTGTTCCCTTCTCGTTTCTTCACTTGCCCTCCCTTTCTTGGAGCAGATACTGATCAGAGCATCTCTTTAGAAGGGTGTGATGGGGGCGAGAGAGGAAGGAGTACGTGGGTGGGGCGTTTTTGCATTCTGTGCTGTTTTAAAGCTATATATATATATATATATATATATATTTTTTTTTTTTTTTTTTTTTTTTTTCCTCTCTGAGACGTTACCTCCAACCCTTCCCATCCAGGGCCCTATTTGGAGTTTTACCTGAAAAAAGGTGGGAAAGAGTGGGTCCTCTCCCACTGCCCTATGTGTGCTTGGGACATTAAATAAGAAGTGGCTTTTCTGCCCTTCCCCTGGCCGAGTCGTAGGCGACTCACCCCCATGAAGGCGTGCGCCAATGACCAGTCGCTGCTTCGAAACATTATAGGATTTGGCGTTGACATGGAGAAGCTGGTGGAGAGCAGATGCCTGTCCTTTCTCTTCTCATGACCAGAAGATGTCGGTGGTAAGAACGTGGAAAATCCTCACGCGGATTTTAAAGTCACTCCCACACCTGACGTTCTCTGACCCCACTTCTTCCCACGGACAAGCTTCCACGTGTTACATTCTGGGCTTTCTTGCTACAGTTTGAATGATCCAAACCAAACCAAACCAAAACCACGGAAAAATTAGGTGGGTGGCTCTTTAAATGTTTCCCTTCGTACAACAAGTAGTCTGGACAGTGCCCGGGTCCCCTCCTCCTTCTTGTAGCAATGGGCTTGAGACCAAGCACTTGACCGTGACACCATAAATAAATGAAAACGGGGGCCCTCAAGCATGTGACTTCAGGGCCTCAAGGCTGACTTGAATCAGGAGGCCTGGGCAAACTCAGGGGCAGAGCTCCGGGTGGGACATCACATCTGTAAATAAATTAGCAAACAATTATGGAGCAATTTCTCTGTGAGTTTCAAACCTCAGGAATTTAGACAGCGTCTGCCCTCAAGGTACCTATAGTCTATCGAGGAATCACGATGAATGACTATTCAGCTGATTTGGGGGTGTCAATAGAGGTACTGTGAATGAGAGGCAGACCTCTTTTTATTGTGCTTTGCAGATACTGCATTTTTTACAAATTGCAGATTTGTGGCAACCCTGTGTCGAGCAAGTCTATTGGCGCCACTTTTCCACTGGCACTGGCTCACTTCGTGTCTCTGTGTCACATTTTGGTAATTTTTGCAATATCTCAAACTTTTTTATTATTATCATATTTGTCATGAGGACCTGTGATCAGTGATCTTTGATGTTGCCACTACGCCTTGCCAAAGGCTCAGAGGATGGGTAGCAATTTTTAGCAATAAAATAGTTTTAAATTAGGGTCTGTACATTGTTTTCTTAGACATAATCCTATTGCACACTTAATAGACTACAGTAGAGTGTAAACATAACTTCTATATGCACTGGGAAACCAAAAAATGGCTGTGACTCGGTTTACTGCAATATTAGCCTTATTGCCGGGGGGCGGGGTGTCTGGAACGGAACCCACAGTATCGGTACGTAGAGTGAAATTGTCTATATATGTGTGTACAGTGAAATAGGGGAGGGAGAGGATGATTCCAACTGGGGCAAATCCTGGATGTGGTTTGGGGCTGGGCATTTACTTATTCAATCATCAAACACTTCTGAAATCCTGCTTCTGACCAGGCGCTGGCTCCCACTGTTTGAAAACCTTTCTTGGCTGCTGCTCTGGGGCTGATGGCCACCTAAGTCCTAACCCTTCTCCGTGCAAGTGACCTTCTCTGCTCCCTCTCCAGTCTCCGCCCCTGGCCACGGCTCTCGCCCAGCCCTGCTGATGTGCCCTGAGAGAGCGTTCAGAAGACAAAATCGCTTTCAGAGAGCCTGAGCCTGCTTCCACCGTGTGAGGGCCAAGGAGGGCTGGGCTGGGCATCCATGCAGCGCGGAGGGGATCCTGCCAGAACCAACCCTGGTGAGGCTGCAACCCTCCTGGCCACGGCTCCACAGCCGGCTTCTTTGATTCCCAGGATCTCTGGCTGCCCGGTGGTTGCAGAGCTTTGAGCAGTCAGCTTCGGACACTCCACCAGCCCCAGAAGAGGGAGGAGGGGAAGAAATGGGGAGACTGGGGCTTTGCCATATGGAGAGTGAGCCGGACGGGAGGGGTGGTGGTGACCCAGAGGACACAAATTCCATAGATTGGCTTCTAGTCGTGATCAACCCTCCCTCCCTCCCTCGGCCAAGGAGCGAAGAGGACTAACCGATTCCCAGGTGATGCCATAGGTGCTGTCACAACTGCTACCTCATTTCCTGTCAAGGCACCCTGACAGGTGGGCATTTTTAGCTCTCTCTCTTTTTCTTTTTTTTTTTTAATCTCTTTTTCTTTTTAACCAGTGAGGAGATCCACTTAGAGAAGCTAAGCTATGGGGTCAAGGTCACACACCTAGTAAGTGATTTGGACCAAAGCCCATGCTTTTCAAAATCATACCGGGGGCTTCTCAGGCTCTCTGAGGAAGCTGGCAGGGGGACATGAAGAGGCTTGGGCAGTGCAGAGCCGGCCAGTGGCAGGACAGCCCTTCAGCCTGGCTCTCCTCCTACTTGACTCTGCTGCTTCCCGCTTGCCCTGTAGGAAGTCTATTAAACAGAGGCACTTGTCTTCCCCAGAGCATTCACTCACTCTGGAGAATTAAAAAGCTTTGGGAATTCGGGGATTTGTGGAGAAGAGCATATACGATCTGTCTGGAGATATAGATACATATACATGTTCGGATGGGAAGAAAAGCTGGCTGGAGTCCCTGGCATCGGTCGGCCTGAACCCAGGGTCATTTCCAGGCATGATGGTAGGGCAGCTGGAAGTACTTCCGTGCCTCGTCTGTGAGGGCCGCGGCTGGCTGTGAATTTTCACGGCCCGGCCTCGGACGCCTGTGATGTCACCAGCCGAGATGCCCCCTCCTGTGTATGCTTGAGGCCTCACACGGTTCTCTCGTACCTACTGGCCCATTGCACCCCCGCAACGGCTGGGTACAAAAGGCCTTCTATGAAAACAAAACAAAACGAGAAAATCAAAAGCCTCACCACCAAGATGCAGGCAAATGGTGGGTTTGGGCCTAGCATCAGGGCAGGCTCCCTGGGTCAGGACAGTTGTCCTCCACAGGCGGCCGGGCAGTCAGCATTCACTGTCCCACCGTGGCCGGTGCTGTGCTAGACGTGCTGGGCAGGCAGAGGGGGACGGCAAGGGGGCAGGAGAGCCACATGTCACGGGCAGCTGGCTTGCCCCGAAGGTACTTACACATCTGCCCTCTCTGGCATGTGCGCCTTGAGTTGGGAAAAACCTTCCTAGGGTGACGGTCCGGAGTCACCCACCGAGAAGGGCAGGAGTCGCACACACAGGGTTCCAGACCTAATTCTGCCATTCGCTACCACCTGTGTGACCTTGAGTCAGTCCCTCCGACCTTTTGCCCCCGCTTGGCTTTTCCATTTGTCAACTGAGGGATGGCGTGTGATGAAGCAGAAAGGGATCTGAAAATAAAGCGTTATTATGAGACAGACGGAGGGCGTTATTTCAGAGATGGGGACCCCCATCACTCCTGGTCTGACTTTGAGACGACCTTCAAGCTACACGTCGCGCATTGGTGCTTTTCATGACACGATGTCACGGGCTGAACCGTATCCCTCTCAAATTCATAGGTTGAATCCTAGCCCCCAGTGTCTAAGGATGTGACTGTATTTGGAGACGGACTCTTTCAAGAGGAAATTAAGTTAGAACGAGGCTGTTAGGCCGGACCCTGATCCAATGGGAGTGGTGTCCTTATGAGAAAGAGATCAGGGCACAGACACACACAGAGGGAAGACCCTGTGAAGACACAGGCCATTTACAAGCCCAGGGGAGAGACGGCCTGAGGACATCTGGATCTTCGACGTCCAGCCTCCAGAACTGTTGTTTTTTTTTTTTTTTTTTTTTGCGGTACGCGGGCCTCTCACTGTTGTGGCCTCTCCCTTTGCGGAGAACAGGCTCCGGACGCGCAGGCTCCGCG
>NC_041233.1:91201308-91229127 GCF_002837175.3 Physeter macrocephalus
GGCTCACGGGCCCAGCCGCTCCGCGGCACGTGGGATCCTCCCGGACCGGGGCACGAACCCGCGTCCCCTGCATCGGCAGGCGGACTCTCAACCGCTGCGCCACCAGGGAAGCCCAGAACTGTTGTTTAAGCCACCCAGACGGTGGTACTTTGTTATGGCAGCTCAAGCAAAATAATATACGCAGCAAGATGATTTCTTAATATTCTTATTAGAGACAGCTTGGAGAATTTCAGAGCCACCATTAAAAGAACTGAGGGTGACCAAAGGGATGGGTCAACAGGGTGTGGTCACAGTATAGGCCCAGGGGTGCATGTAGTTGGGGGACTAGATCTGGAACGATTGTGTGGGTTTTGCCTATGGTTTCTGAGTACGGGGGGAGGAGGAATTCCCATTTATCTCTTTTATCTAATCCTCCTATTAACTCTGTGAAGTTGGCGTGACAATTTCCAATTTACTGTGGAGGAAACCAAAGCCTGGAGGCTTAAGTGACTTGACCCCAGCCCTACTCCAATTTCAGCAGAACCAGGACTTCTGGAAGTTGAATTGCTTAAACGCTTTGCTTGGGTCCGGCCCAGCAAACATAACTCAAGGCCTGCACCCAGCTACAAAGGTGACCCGCTAGAGGAGCAATTTGAAAGAAATAAAGACGGTGAGGCACCAGGAAGAATGTCAAAGGCTTCGCCTAAACAGGACAAATGGCTGCAGGCCTGAGGTTTGTACAGATAGCCGGCCACATCTCAGAATGCCACTCCTGGCACAAGCCAATGCCTCGCTGGCTCTGAAATTTATGCTGGGATTTAGACACTAATCATCGTAATCTCAGGATGAAAGATCACTGTCTCTGCAAATGCATTACCTGCTTAGAAAACGACATGTTAAAAAATACGGGTAATATACGGGCACGGGGAGAGCGATTTCCACACCTGGCTCCTCCGGCTAAAATACGCGCGCCTGCACCAGAGGCGGAAGATGACAAAGGAAGTCACTGGGGCCCCGGAGTATCTTCTGTGTCGGCTGTGGCTCTGACACTCCAAACAAAAGACTGTGCAAGCTCATCGAGCAGCCCCTTCCCCCCCTCTTCCCGACCTGGGGTGTCTTGGATGCAGGAGACCTGAGTGCGGGCGCTGGACCCCATGCTTTTCACCCCAGAATCAGATACCCTTGGGGTTGACAGAATGAGGGAAGATGGGGAGGAGGCGTTAGACCAAGTGAGTACCGTGGGAGGAGGAAGTCTCATTTATTTCTTTTATTTAAGTATGAATTAGAAGAACTTCCCATGATCTCCTTCCCCATCATTCTCCTGGATTTCGGATCCCTCCCTACATGATCCATTAGCAGCCCTCTGCGGGCCTCTTTTGCGTGGAGAGGAGATACAAAGACAGAAATAGACTCACAGAGGTAGGGAACGAACTTATGGCTTATGGTTACCAGAGGGGGAGCGTGGGGCTGGAGGGATAGATTGGGAGTTTGGGACTGACAGGTACACACTGCTATATTTAAAAAGCATAACCAACAAGGACCTGCTGTATAGCCCAGGGAACTCTGCTCAATACACTGTAACAACCCAAATGGAAAAAGAATTTGAAAGAGAATAGATACATGTTCATGTATAACTGAATCACTTTGCTGTATACCTGAAACTAACACAGACATAGTTAATCAACTCTACTCCAATATAAAATAAAAATTAAAAAAATTTTAAAAAAGATACAAAGACAGATCTTAGCCTGTGGAGAGCACAGACCTCTGACGTTGCTGTCAGGCTTCCTGCTCTCTCCCCTCTTCTCTCTGTCTTCGGCGGCTCCAAGATAGAACAAGGTGAGGGAGAGTGTGGGCTTGGAGCCCGAAAGACCAGCTTTCTGTGACTACTTCCAGCTTCATGACCAACTGGCAGTGTGGCCCTGGGCATGTCCTGCTCTCTCTAAGCCCCAGCCTGTTGCAGGCACTGCCCGCCTCCCTCTCTTTGCCCCAAGCTGCCTCGTGTCATGGCTCAAGGCTACGTCTTGGTCTTCTCGATTGCCACTAGCTCTGTGGCTGCAGTGTGATCTCAGTGCCAAGGCCACTTTCCTCCATGCTCCGCTCGGGAGAGAAGCCATTCTCAGTCTAATGGGCCTGTAGAACGGGTGCATCCGTCTTGCTGTAACGATGATGGGATAAACAAGGCGAAAGAACCCAAACCCAAGTACATTGTCCTAAAGGGGGAAATAATATTTCAAAATGGCCAGAACGCTTACCATCCCAAGGAAAGGGAAACAGCACCGCAGCACTGAGACTCAGGCTCTCCCTCTGTGGCAGGAGAGTGAACCTCTGCTGGCCGGGCCACCATTCCCAGGGCCGGTTCTTGTCCTCCAGAGGGGTGCTTGGAGGAAAACGAAGTCAAGGATAACTTGTGTGCCAGTTTTTTCTTCTTTCTTGATGGAAATGGAAAAGAACCTGAGCATTGCTGTCTGTGGAGGGTCCAGCTTGGAAGCGTCTTTGTTTATACAAAGGAGGGATGGATGTCAGGAGATGGCCCTACGGGGTCGCTAACAGGCCTGGTTCCAGGACCTCACAGAACAGGCCTACGGTGGGTGAGGGACTGGAAGCCACGGCTTCTTCATCAGTGTCGGGTGAACGATCTGGGCAGATTGGAAACTAGATTGCAGTGGACTGAGGGATAGGTGGTAGGTGAGTTTATTGGTTCAAGCAGTACTAGGTTTTGCAACAAATAAAAATCAAAGTTTCAGTGCCTTCACTAAACAGGAGTTAATGTGTTGCTCTTGTAACAGTTGTGTTTCTGGATGTGCCTGGTCATTGGGTAGCTTTCTCTCATGATATGATGCCGGGAACCAGCCTCCTTCCTTTTTATGGTTGCATCCTCCCTAGTGAAACCTCATCGTTGCAGTTGTCTGCATCTAACTGGTCAAGCAGAAAGCAGCCTGGAGAAAGCTACTTCTTAAAGCCTTTGCCTAGAAGTTACCCACAACTTTAGCTCCTATTTCATTGGTAGAACTAATAGCATGGCCATACCTAGATGAAAGGGAGGCCGGAAATATAGTCTCCGTCTGGGCAGTCACTAACTCTCTACAACTGGAAGAGGGGAATGACATTTTTTGGGCAACAAGCCACCTCTGCCACAGTAGAGATAATGCTTTTGAGAAATTTGAATGTCAGGAGATTGACTGGTTTAAAGCTGGATAGAAGTGAGGGGTTGAGGGCATTTCTCCTTTTAATCTGAAAGATTGGTGCATGTTTTCAAGCCATTGGGAATGATCCAGTTCAAGAGAGAGGTTAAATATACAAGAAAGGAAGGGATAAGGAAAATGAATATGAAAAAAATACAAGGTGGGAGAGTATGATATGCAAAGCCCAAGTACAAGGATTGGCCTCAGGGACAAGAGGGAGCTAGTGTGTTGTATCGGAAGGGAAGGAGGATAGCGTGGGGGCAGAAATAGGTTTTATGCTTTAGTAATAGGAACAGAGGGAGTTCCTCTCCGCTGCTGTCTATTTTTTTTTTTCTAGAAAACAGGATGTGCATTGAGGGGGAGGTGTGGGGTGTGAGAAGTTTGAGGAGAGTGAAGATTTAAAATTGTTGTTGGGACTTCCCTGGTGGTCCAGTGGCTAAGACTCCACACTTGCAATGCAGGGGGCCAGGGTTTGATCCCTGGTCAGCGAACTAGATCCCACATGCTGCAACTAAAGAGTCTGCATGCCGCAACTAACAGAAGATCCCGCACGTGGCAACAAAGATCCTGCGTGCCGCAAGTAAGAGCCGGCACAGCCAAATAAATAAATAAATATTAAAAAAAAAAAAAAAATCACTGTTGCCCTGCTCGATACTCACTGTACAGTAGGTACTCTATCCATGCTTTTTGACTGTCGATATGGGCATTGCCTTTCCCAACGTTTTGGGGGCAGCATCTGGGGATTGTTACGAATCGCCAAGGGCTCTTTGCTTCTGCGTCTGAGCAGGCACCAAAATCTCCCTGTGAATCCAGGTGCCATTGGCTGGAATTCATTCTGTAAGGCCAGCCCATCTTCTGTCACACCTGGAGGGGCTTGGCCACTGGGATTCCTAAAGAATCGTGTTTCTATAAATTGCTCCTCTGACCTGAAGCCCATGGAACTATTTCCGCCTGCTGCCCGCAGCTGCAGCAGCCCAGGTGCACGATGGCTGTGGGAGGGGGTGGGTTGTAAAGGGTGTGAGGTCCATGCATTGACGCCTCCGGCGTCTGCTGCCTCCAGAGTAGAGAAGACCAGACCTCAGAGTCAACAGGCACCTGCTTCCTGCAGCATGTATTTAGGATTAGGTCATGAACCTGAAATGAACGAAATAAAAGGTGGGCACTCTGCCAGAAAATAATGCATTTACAAAGCAGGCACCCTGGAGCCGTCTCCATCCCCGTCAGTGGATCCCTCCCTGCTTCACTCCCTGTGTCCTGTCACCCAGTCCTCACATCCGCTCATCTTTCTCCCCCATTCTTCTTCCCCCCTCCTCCCCTCCACGCCCCGCATTGCATTTCTCTTCAGTTCCCCTCGCCCGGGGCCCCCAGGAGGGGTGTGAGCCGGAGACCCTGCAGCCCCGGGGCGCTAGCAGCCTTCCTGGTGCCTGCTGTTCCCTGTTATTTTCATTTCCCTGTAATTCGAGGGGACAGGTGGGATGTGCTTCAAAACACTGTAATCATATTTTAAATGGAAATGAAATGTGTGAATTAAATGTAAATTACAGTAGAATGGAAGGACAATTAAGGTCTGACACCTATTTTTGCAGACCTTTCCCAAACGCCACAACTCGTTTCCCCAATGTGTGATGAGAAGTTGTAATTATGTGACAGCTGCTTCTGCAATGGGGCTGATGCTAGTTACTGGGTCGTTTGTGTAAGGGGGCCAGGATCAGGGGCTGTGTAGGTATTTCAAGTAGATATGGACTGCAGTTGGTACTATAAAATTACCCAGAAGAAATGATATTTTTATAGGAGGGCCGTGAAAAGAAATCTCTTTTTTTCCCCCCCTTGGAGAGGTGAGGCCGTAATATAAAGGGACACTTTTATATAGTCAATTTATTTACGGATTCTCCATTTGCTTTTATATTGGAAAAATATGTGCAGTGCCAATGGGTTGCAATTTTGCCCTCAGTCTCAGGCTGCTTCCCTCCCACCTAGTCCTAGGTGCCTGACGGTTCCCAGGGGAGCGCATGGTACCTCCTGCATAACCGTTCGTGAACATTTTTCAAGACAGTACTGGCTCTTTGCTTTAATTCCTTGGATGAGGAAGGCAATAATTTTTTTTATCTATCCAATGCCATGACAAAACAGCAAAAAATATTTAAAAGAAAATCACTGAATTCCCATCAGTCTGGTCTCCTGGTTTGTTTTCTGTGGACAAAATGACCGGTTGATGGAGTGTATTTTAAAACTTTCTGTGTTGTGTTGCAGAGCTTTCTGGGATAAGGGCAAATCTGGATAAAATAGATAAGCTTAGAAGCATGGAGAGATCAGTACATTCATTCAAAAGGGATCTATTTTTGTGCCCGTTGTTGATTCTCCTTCTGTGTGCTTCAAGGAAACGCCTCTGTCTCCCCCCACCCCGGGCAGTCAGCAGATGATGTATGTTGACTAATCATGCGCGTCAGTGAATTTTACAAATCTTGCGTTTTTTACGAGCCAACAAAGATGCAAGCTCAGTCAATATTTCGTTCTTGGGGACACTTGCAATTAAGGTGTAACGTCTATCCTGCGATGAACGCAGGTTCTATCCTGAAGATTCTTTGGAATCTGGCCAGCGTCCCCCTTGCACTTGGCCTCGGAACAGCTCTTCAGCCGCAGTTCTCTGCTAGGCCACGGCCAGCAGCTTGAGAGCAGCTGGGAATCACACCCCACATCACTGCCTGAGCTCACGTTCTGAATGCCTCTCTGGCCATGTCACTTGCTGCCCTGGTGAGAAGCTTCAGGGACCTCAGTGAGAGAGTCAGGGGTCCCTGCTGTCAATCTATGTGACAGCTTACCCCTCCCCATACCTCAGACAATTTCTCTCTGCTCAGGCTAATTCTTCTTTGAATGTCTGTTTCCACCTTCTCTGCCCAGTAATCTCCCTGACCCTCAAAATCTCTCAGACTGCTCCCCGAAGGCTAAGCCTTCCCAGAGCCCCTGCAGGCCAACCCAAGTACTTGGTTGCTGTGTCCCAGGCAGGCTGCGCTCACTACACTGAATCACCTCTAACTTTTTACATGCGCACCTCTGGATGGGCACAGAAATGCCCAGCACATCTCCTGCACAGCTCGACAGGGAACCAGAAGAAGCCTTTTCGCTGGTGGCTGTTTCTCTTTGGAAAGTTGAGGTGCTAAAATAAATAAACATAAATATAGGCCAATTCTTGAATTTCCTAACAGTTTTCCTCTCTAGTTGATATCATCCATCTTCGTTTTTAAATAAAACAGAAAACTGCTGTATATCACAAAATGTAAACCACATCGAGTGTCTTCCTTTTGATTGCATTATATCTACCATTACCTTGTTTATGTTCATGTGGAAATAAAATTAGTCAGCAGCTTGTGTTCTAAATGCAAATCTGATCATGGCACTCGCTCCCCTGCCTCCTGGCTTGGTGATAGAAAGGTTGGTTAGGATGAGCAGAAAGCGCAAAAGGAAAATTTCCATGACTTTAATGGGATAGTGGGATCTTGTGAGTGATAATAACTATGTGGGAATTCCCTGGTGGTCCAGTGGTTAGGACTTGGTGCTCTTACTTCTGGGGCCTGGGTTCAATCCCTGGTTGGGGAACTAAGATCCCACAAGCCGTGTGGTGCAGCCAGAAAAAATAAAAAAAGGAAGAAAAAGAAAAGAAAGAAAATAAAACTATCAACTTTTAAAAAAATAAGTAGGGCTTCCCTGGTGGCGCAGTGGTTAAGAATCCGCCTGCCAATACAGGGGATACGGGTTCGAGCCCTGGTCCGGGAAGATCCCACATGCTGTGGAGCAACTAAGCCCGTGCGCCACAACTACTGAGCCCACGTGCCACAACTACTGAAGCCCGCGCACCTAGAGCCCCTGCTCCGCAACAAGAGAAGCCACCGCCGCAACTAGAGAAAGCCCACGTGCAGCAGCGAAGACCCAATGCAGCCAAAAATAAAAATAAATATAATAAATAAATTTATTTTTTAAAAAAGTATTTGGTCTTTCTGGCACAGAGCTCCTAAAACCTTGAGAATTTGTCTTTTGTTATGTTAATGCGGTGACTTTTGGAAAACACCTAGGGGTGGGGGCTGTTGTCAGGGGAACCAGTCATGTGATTGGAGGGTTGGAACTTTCACCCCCCTCTCCCCACCTCTGGGGAGGGAAGAGGGGCTGGAGATTGAGTTCAGTCACCAACGGCCAGTGATTTAATGAATCATGCCTATGTAATGAAGCCTCTATAAAAATTCAAAAGGGTGGATTTGGAGAGCTTCCGGGTTGGTGAACATGCGGAGATTTGGGAGAGTGGTGGCACCCTGTGAGAGCACGGAAGCCCTTTCCTCATACCTTGCCCCCTGCCTCTCTTCCATCACGCTGTTCCTGAATTATATCCTGTTCTAACAAACTGGTGATCTAATACGTAAACTGTTTCTCTGAGTTCTGTGAGCCACTCTAGCAAATTAATCAAATCCAAGGAGAGGGTTGTTGGAATCTCCAGTTTATTGCCAGGCAGTCAGAAGCACAGGTGACAACCTGGACTTGTAATTGGAGTCTGGCGTGGATGTGCGTAGGGGAAACAGCCTTATGGGAACGAGCCCTTACCCAGTGGGATCTATCTGAGATGTCAGAATCGAGCTGGATTACAGGACACCCAGCTGGTGTCTCAGAATTGCTCGGTGGTGCGGGGGAAACCCCCATACTCTATAATGAGCTTCATTACATGGGTCAAAGGAAGGAGAGGGTAAATGTTTCTGGAGACTCCTCAAACCCTTTTATTTCTATTCTATGAAACAGAGAAGGCATTAGTATCCCCAGTGGATAAATGAGGAGACAGGCAGAGGGCTGACACAAATAAGAGAAACCGAGGTAATTAGAAAGTCTGTGGTGTGTTCAGAGCAAGTCCATCAGCAGCCCTGGGGCTCGTGAAGTGTCTGTAAGTTGTGGCATGACTAACAGCCATCAAAGAAGCAAAGTTGTTTGGGTCAAACAGATTCGGTGAGTATCCCCTGAGAACCGTTATTCCTACCCAACTTAGTATTAGGAAGCCTGGATGTTTCTGCAGAAGATGGTCATTCTGGTTGAGGTTTCCGTGGGGTGCAGGTGTGAGGTGTGAAGGGGTTCTGACCACACCCCCGTCATAGTGTCCCTGTCAACCTCCACATCACACAGCAGCAAGCAAGTTGCCAAATGTCCTTCTGACCTGAACTAGGAGTCAGGACCCCCAGAAGACTCAGCCACCAGATCAACTCTTTCTATTAATAGGACTAGACAGCCGCTGCAAGCCTGGGATTTATTCTGGTAAATCCCGGTCTCGGGAGGGCCCCGCTCAATTTGTGCAGAAACTCTACCAACAGCGGAGGGTTGATTTAGTGTCAGAAAAGTGTGTCTGAAACAACTGCGTTTTCCTTTACGAGTCTTTTAACATCAGGAGAGAAATACAGCTGATTGCAATTGATTTGTATACGTGGCTCTTTGTGTGAAGTGTCACAGTGAGTTTTATAGGAAGATGGAAACAGAGGAGGAGAAGGGAGAAAATAGCTTCTGGAAGATGCAGGACAGAGGGCACAAGAAAGCGCATCATACAGAACACGGTTGGCCCTCCAGGTTGACACACTTGGATCCCGGCTCACTTGCGGTGTGACCCTGCCGAGTCTCGAAGCCTCGGTTGCCACAGCCGGGAAAGGGGGATAAGGACAGTATCTCCCTCACAGGCTGTGGGCAAGGTTAAATCAGTTTGTGCAACTGAAGGGCTGGTCACAGCGCCTGCCAGATTGTTGGTGCTCAATAAAGGATAACGAAAAGCACAAGCACATGAGTTGTGAATTCATGAAGGCAAGGCCCAGAAAGGTCTTTCCGGGAGTCAGCTGTCAATCTCTTCCACTCCTCTGGGACCGAACCTTTCAAAATTGTGAAAATGGGGCTCCAGGCCTTCTGTCCCCCAACCCTCAGCCCCAATTGCTTTTGTTTTCCTCCCCTTCATCTCCCTCCCTAAAAGCTACTTCCAGGGAAGAGCCTTCTGAGAGCCCATCATACTAGAACACAGCAGTGCAATCAGCATTTAGCATGTGTCCCACACGGGAGCGCCTTAGAGCTCTGTATAGTTTTAAAAACACGTACACCCACATTGCTTCATTTAATCATCTCAACAGCTCCATGCGTCATAGAAGGCAGGCGTTATTTATTCCTACAGTGAAACAAAATATAGGCATTGAAGAGTTAAGTAATTGTTCAAAATCCATATTTTTGTTTCACAAATATAGTTTGAGGTATGCGTAAATGATCCCGTAAAAATCGCACGATTAATAAAGTAAGGATCTGGGACTTGATTTTGTGTTTTCTGACTCCAAGTTTTGGTGTATTTTCAACGAAAAGACCAACTGGGGACTTTCAGCCTAAGTCAACAAATCGAGGAGTGGGAGAGGGGCTGGTCCAGTGCCTCTGCTTTAACATTTCTACAGAAACCAAGTTGTCTACGGGAAGGTCCATCTTTGCCCAAGACATGTACCACCAATAGCAAAAGTTTCAACTTTCTCTTGGTATTAAGCTTTCTGAGTGTGTCTGTATATTCCTTCATTGTCTCTTCCACTTGGATGCCTGTATTAGTGATCTACTGCTGCATAACAAGTAACCCCAAACCATAACAACTTAAAACGTATTTATCGTCTCTCAGTTTCTGTGGGTCAGGAACCCCAGCATCACCGAGCTGGGACCTCTGCTTTTTGGTCTCTCATAAGGCTGCGTTCAAAGGTTGGCTGGGACTGCAGGCATCTTAAAGCTCAGCTGGGGGTGCATCTACTCCCAAGCTCACCAAGTGGCTGTTGGCAGGACTCAGCTCCTTGGCATGAGTGAGGCAACTCACAGCCTTCATGTGGCTAGCCTCTGAAGTAAAATATCGTCCTGTTTGCCGTGTCCTATTCATTGGAAGCAGGTCACTAGGTCCAGTCCACACTCAAGGGGAAGAGAGGTTGCAAGGATGTGCATCCCAGGAGGTGGGGATCATTGGGATCACCCTGGATGTCTGCTGACCACCGTACCTTGGTAGGGAAGCCTTCAGCACCAGATCCAACCCCTACAACTCCATTTGCTCCTTTCTATTTTGAAACCGGTGGTATCTCTTAAAACTTTGTGGTAGCCGTTGTGAGAGTGTTATGCTGAGTCAAACCCTTAGCCAACTGACCCTATAATGGAACGAATAGAATTAAACGGAAGCAGCGCATCACCAATGCCTAAAGATTGGTTGGAGTGAATGAGATTAAGCACACTTCAGCATTGGGCAAGTCCTCGAGTCTTTTTTCTTGCCTTTACTCAAGTGGTTGGCATCATGTACCAAAAAGTACAGGAGACACTCTTCCAAAACAATGCTAGGGAATCTCCTGTCCCTGTGCTACTGCCCCCCGCAAAGGCAGGTCAGGTCAGCATCCAGGAGCACGGATGCTGCTGGCCGCTATGCGGGCCCTAGGCGGTGGTGACGGTGGACAGAGAAGTTGCCTGCTGGTCCGCCTGGCCCTGCAGATACGCCTGTGGGGGCAGCTATGAAACAGGAGCCTTGAAACAGGAGCCTACTGTTCCACAGGAATGTCGGGTTCCACAGGCACAGAACCCAGCCATCGCTCTGGTGAGTTTGGTTTATTTTCATTCATTGAGTCGCTTCTCCCAGCTGCTTGTTTTACGAGGAGTTAGTTTCATTAGTGCTACCAAGCCCACATGCTGGCTTCGTGCACACCAGCCTTGGCTTGACGTTGATTCTTTCTCCAAGGTACTGGGCACTGCAGTGAACATATATGGCCCTGGCATCGGAGGTTGAGTCATGGCATGGACAGCCCAGCAGGGGACCAGGAAGTTCAGTAAGCCTTCGTCTGGGTCACAGTCACTCCCTTATTTAAAAGCCATGGATGGCTCCCTGTTTGTCGCAGGAAATGCCAAGCTTGTCGGCAGGGACACAAGCCCTTCACTGGGGAGTCCCCTCTGCCTCCCCAGGGAACTCTCCGGCGGCCTGTCTCAACCTCCCGTCCACAGACAGCGAGACACCTACACCACGTTCAGTTTCTGTTTCTTTGTCCGTGCTTGTCCTTCCCTTTGGAATGAATGCCCTCCAGCCCTGAGATCCTCTGCCCCTCTCTGCCTAGCGGTCCCCTACCCACCTTCCAAGGCCCAGCTCAAATGTCAGCTGTCCTTTGTAAATTTCCCAGGACTTTTGCTTTGGGTTAGAACTCGTGGGTCTACAGCAGCCGCCCTCAGCACCCCACCCACATGCCCTTGTCATTTACCATGTTGGACACACCAGGCTGACTTCCAGCTGCCAGCACCCCCAACTCTCTTTCGGAGGCGTTCTCTGTCTGCCACCTCTGCCCATGTTCAGTGTGGGTGGGAAATGTCTGGGGTTATGTCCCCAGAGCAACCTCTGCCAATAACTGATGGAGTCGGTAGATAAACACCCTGGCTCCCTCACCCCTTGGGCAGGACGTTTCTGTGGCGTGTATTTAATAGGCACCCCTGGGGTTCTCTACTTGCCCACAGTACTAACTGGTTGATAACATACCTCTCATTTTCCCACTCCCCGTCAGTGTTTTCCCTGTTCGGTCCCCCCACATCATGTACTTGTATTTGAATCTTTGCTCAGGGTCGGCTTTTGGAGGAACGCCACTAAGTCAGAGCCCCTGATCTGGGTCTGTTCTCTCGACACATTTATTACAGCCCCCGTTACAGTGTATTTGTGTGTTGCCATGGTGTCCCTCCTCCTCTGTGACCTCCCCGAGGATCGAAACTGTGCCTTGTCCCTGACTGCACCCCCCATGCCTAGCGCAGTGCCCGGTACACATCGGGGGCTCCTATCTTTGTGGAGTTAATTCTTTTATACTCATTTTCCTACTTTTAAAATTTTCTGTTTTTGTGGAGCTGGTGGAGCTTAGATTTTCTTGCATCCAAGAATGAAGTGCCCCGCCAGACCCTCCTGACCTCACCGCCCACTGCGGGCTCTGCCCCTCTCATGGCCCTTTGTGGCAAGAAGTTTGCCCAGAGTCTTACATGGCCAGGTGACAAGAGCATCCCTGTGCTGTCCACCCTGGAGGAGACTGTGAGCCTGCATTTTGCATTTTGTGTGGTTGCATTGGTCCGCATCTGGTACAGAAGGCATCTGATCTCATCGCCTTTATCCTGACTCTCTTGTTACAAACGAGAAATTGAGAGGAGAGTGAATGAGCTATTGGAAATAAAATCCTACCCCGCAGAAGGCTAAAGTCCCAGGGAAAGAAGCAGGACATATCTGCAGCACCACTGTGGGGATACATTAGGTGTCTGCCGAGCTATTCCCACACATGCTCACTGGTCAAATTTGAGACTTGGACCAGAATTTCTCCAAGAATTTCTCCAGAATTTCTCACCCCACCTGAGAGCACAGTGTTAAGCAAGGAAGGGTCGGGGACGGACTCACTGAGAGGCTGGGTAAGGTTCTCAGCTGAGAGCCTTTACCGTGACATTACTCTGTGATGACCTTGTTCAGTATTTGTCTATTATGACTTCACTTTATTTTCAGGGTGAGACAGGAAAAGAGACCAGGAAGTGGCTCACCGGGCAGGGTGTCATACTCCTTTGTGTCAAGTGCACCTTTACCAAGGGAAACCCTGACCACAGTGCAAGGTGTGTCCTGGGGCAGTTTGCTGAGCTTCTCCATCAAGAGACAATTGTCCGAGGTTGACAAGTAGGCTGGGCGCCTTGTCCACTAGAACTTCCTCCTCTGGTCCAGCCTGATTTGGTCGGAGCCCCACTTGTCTCTGGGCTGGGAATGTTTCTGATGTGGCAGCAACGTGACAAGCAGACTCCTTTCTTTCCCTTCCCTCGGTCCCAGTGAGGTCAACTTCTGTGGGCTTTTCACTTGGGAGAAGTTCCACTGGGTCCTCCACTGAAAGGAGATCCTTGATCCAGAGGAGGGTTTTTCCAACAGCAGGTCCTTAATGAATTGTTAGGGCCTCAGGTAGAGCATGGGGACATTGCAGATATGAGGTTGCCCATAGTCTTTTCTGGAGGACTGTGCTTTGTTCTCAGATATGTCTTTTTTACTCTGTTTATGAGAATTAAGATAGCTCCCTTTATGGATGGAAATAATGGAAGGTTTTTGTTTAATAGCCTTATTTGGCCAAATAAGAAGTTAGCAACCCAGTCATTTCTAATACCCCCTGTAAAAATATGCTTTTAATAGGTCTGTACTATACAAAGACAGGGAACTGGTTCCTAGGACCAGGTTAAGTACCTGAGGAGTCATCACCTAAGCCTGATTTTTGACTTTCTGTGGAGAAGTACAGTTTGCCACACATGCCTGACTTTCCTTATCTGCAAGATGGGGGCAGAGATGAGGCCATCTAGCTCTACATAGACCAACTGAGAAAAGGGATTAAAAAAGAAAATCCCATGGGAATTTGTGTGGGAGGCTGAAAATGGCCTCTGAAAGACATCTACTTTCTAATCCCTGAACCTGTGATAGTGACCTTATTTGGAAAAAAAGGGCGGGGGCTTTGCAGATGTGATTAAGTTAATGACCTTGAGATGGGGAGACTGTCTTGCATTATCCAGGTGGGTGCTGAGTGAAATCACATGCATTCTTATAGATGGGGGGGGTGCATAATGAGGTTTTACACACAGAGCAGGAGATGTGGAAACAGAGTAGAGATAGATTGGGAGATACTGGCCTCAAAGATTAGAGTGATGTGGTCCCAAGTCAAGGAATGGCAGGGCCACCAGAAGCTGGAAAAGGCAAAGCACGGATTCTCTGAGAACCTCTGGAGGGAGCACGGCCCTACTGACATCTGGATTTCAGCCTGGTGATACCCATTTTGGACTTCTGAGCTCCAGAATTATGAGAGAATAAATTTATGTTTTAAGCTACCATATTTGTGGTGATTTATTACAGCCACCACAGGAAATTAATCAAGGAACCCAGACTGTAAGTTCCTTTAGGTTACAGACTAATCTTATATTTCTCTCATCTACCTGACAGTGTCTTGTTCTTGCCTTGGATGTACTGTAGCTGCCCGTATCTGTAGGCGGAGCTGTCCTGGCATCTTTCTGCTATTTAATGGCAAACCCTCTGAGTCTTCTCTTTTTTAGGGCCTGTAGATGTTCCCTGTTAAGCAGCGTCACTGGGTACTCCTACCTATGGCTCTTTCTCAACTTCATCTCTGGAAGCATTAGACTGTCTTCTTGACATAACACAGAGAGAGATGTTCTTTCCAAGACACTGTTTTGGACTTGAAGGGAGCATATTTTTAAGCAAACAGTGGGCTGAGAAATGAGAGTCCAGGCCATGTCCCTCTTCTAAACAGTGCTGTGACAGCATACATTTTCTTGGCTCAGGTCCCTTCTGAGTTAGCATTTGTTTCCTGGTTTGCTTCACAACCTGATAAGTGGCTGTTATGGGTTGAATCGTTTGCCTGCAAATCCATGGGTTGAATGAAGTCCTAATCCCCAGTACCTCAGAATGCAACCTTATTTGGAAAGAGGGTCTTCGCAGTTGTAAGTAGTTAAGATGAAGTCATTGGGGTGAGCACTGACCCCAAATGACTGTGTCCTTCTGAAAAGGGGAAATTTGGATGAAGACACACACCCACACAGACACACACACACTTCCGCATATGGAGAAAGTCCTATGAACATGAAGGCAGAGATGGGAGAGATCTGTCTACAATTCCAGGAGGACCTGAGGGTGCCAGCAAACCACTGGAAACTAGGGGAGGGGTACAGGACAAATGTTCCCTCCCAGCCCTCAGAAGGAATCAACCCTGCCGGCACCTTGATCTTGGACTCTGGCCTCCAGAATGCGGACACAATAAATTTTGCTGTTTAAGCCAGCTTGTGGTACTTTGTTACAGCAGCCTGAGCAAATGAATACAGTAACAGTAACCTGTGCATTATGTGTCTTGTCTAAATCTTGTAGAGAGCAGCTAAATGGGGGGAGCGGGGGTGTGGAGAGAGAGAGAGAGAGAGAGAGAGCAAAGCAAGTGCACAAGGCGGGAGTCACTTTAGAAGTGGGGCCTTGATGTCTGAGCAGGAATCCTTTTACACCCAGCAATTTGTCTGGTGCCCGTGATAAGAGGACGGGTGAAGTCTCCAAGCCCCCCTTCCTGTCCTAATCCCTCCCCAGGGATCCAACCTCTCCCCCTACATGGGGTCTGCGAAAGAAAGTAAAGTTTCAATCGTGCCTTTCAAGTTGCCCTAAGCCCCTGCTTAGCCTCCCGCTCCCCCCTGTTTCCAAGTGCCCAGCCTTGTCAGAAGAGAGGGCACCATCTGGTTAGTCCTTGTTTACTGCACACCCTGCCAGTTTGAGCTTATTAATCATATTTACCCAAGTATCTTAATTACTCCCTGTCTAGCAACTTGCTTTGCACTCAGCTGCTGACCCCTTTTTTTTATTCCTTTCTATCATTAATCATAGGAGCAGCGTGGGTACAGGAATTCCTGCAGCTTGGATTTCGCTGGCACCGTTACCACTCCCAGAGAGGGGCGGCTGGAGGTCACGGCTGGTTCCTGACAAACTTCCTAATTAATCTGCTGAAGATCAGAGGAGGGCTAATAGGGGCTGAAGACTGCGCGGGGCCCATCCCCCCCCCTTTCCCTGCGTGCGTGTGTGTGCGTGTGTGCACACGTGTGGTGCAGAGCTTGGTAAGGGAGGGATGGCCTCAGCCAGCCATTCAGCACAATAGCACTCTTGCTGCTGCCCCCTACCTTCCCTGTTTTGGGAGAAGGAATTTTCTCCTCTTGCCTGGAAGTTTAAAAGACTCACCCACCCTCTTCTTCTCCCGGATGCCACGGTGAACAAAATACCTTGCAGCCAACGTGCTTGTGGAAACAGAGTCTTGATATTTGGGTTCGTGCAGCCAGGAGTTGTCACGTAGGTGGATTAAAGTGCTTCCCTGTGGACCCACAGATCCTTGGCATCTCAGGCACTAATGTTGCTCCAAGCTGCGGGATGCTACAGGACGGCCAGGCGTGGTACAGGGGCTGCAGAAACACCCTGCTCAACCTCATTTCTTGGCCGACAACTTTGCAGACGGACCTCGCACAGGAAGAACGCAAAGCAGAGGACAGCTGAGCAGGAGAAGGACATCATTTCTGGTCCATCTCCCCCATGCCCCTCCCGGGCTCCCGCTCGCCGACGCTCTGGGACCTCCTAGGTCTGCCTCCTGCTACGTTTGCCCCTTCCTTTTTCTTCCGCGGAAGGCAGGGAGTAAGAACAAGGGCTGTGCCTGCTTTCTTCCTGCCGGCCGTGTCTCAGGCCGAGAGGCTCCATTAAGGAGCGTAATTTGTTGGTCCAGGCGCTCCTCGCGTTTCGGCGCCGAGTGGCATCACTTTCTTTATGACCTCGTAAAGTCACAGCCGAGAGGCCGATTTGGAAAACAAACTGCCTCAGGCTGACAGATAATTAGATACGGGGGACATATTATACGCCTTTGCATATAAATGTGCTCCGAGGCGGGTTGGTTCATCTGAAGTTGAGGTTAAAGGTGCGCCAGGTACTCCTGACACATCAGGATATATATTTTCATACAGTCTCGGGTGCTGTGTTGGTTTTATAGCCCTTTCATCCCAGTGCTGACGGATGGGGTGTGAGCACAGGTCAACCTGGAAGAAAGGCACAGCTCTCTTACCTGTGAGCCTCCTGGCGTTTTGTCTTCCATCCCCCCAAACCCCCCACCTCTCCTCGTTTCTGGAGAAGGGGCTGCTCTTTGGGCTTGGATTCTGCAATACATGACAAATGGCCAGAGTAGGAAGGGCCAGGATCCATGTTTCTTCCTCCATTTTTTTGCATTCTAATAGGCTCGATTAATGACAGCTGTAACATAGGGGCTTTTCAAGACTGGGACAGATCCTGGTGGAATTCCTTCTGGGGGCAAGGAGAGAGATGGAAGTAGATATTTTCCAGAAGGTTCTGTGGACTGCAGGGGTTGTTGGTAGGCAGCTGCAGCTGCCCGGGATGGCGGCCTGGCTGTGTCATGAATGCTGGCCTCGTGGAAACTCCGCCTTTCCCCTCGATCTACTCTGGGGGAGCAGAGCCTGAGCCCTGAGAAAACCAGACTGGAGGATGAGTCTTCATTTCCCCCTTTGGCTTCAGAAGGCTCAGGGCTGGGAGTTCCAGCTAAATCATCCCCACGAAAATGTAAAGAGCTTAGTTTAGTGCCCTTGGGAGTAATTTCTATTTAAAAGTGGCATTAGAGCCGGTGCCTAAAAGAACGGCTTAGTGGGTAGTCATCTGCCGTTCGGGTGAGTCACTTAATCTCTTTGAGTCTGTTTTTTCATCTTAAAATAGGAATAAAAAGCAGCACCCACCTTATCACTCAGGGAAGATTAATGTAGATAAAACAGGTAGCCGAGCGCTTCATATATAGTATTTCCTACATGTTAACTATTTTTAGTAATGGTGATTAGCAGAGCTAATCATAATAAAACTGATCAGAGAAGATTCGAGAAGGGAACACCTCTACCCAGAGGAAGGGGGTGGTCTTCTGGGCCCGCCTCCCTGCAGTGTGGTGGAGGTGGCCCCCGAGTGGTGGGCTGGAAAGAGCCTGAGTCCTGGGAGGTCTGGCTCTGATTAGCGGTGTAATCTCAGGCATTTCACTCCCTCCCTCCCAGTCTCAGTTTCCTCATCCGTAAAGTAAGGGTCCCTCTCCCTCTGGGTGGCCTGGGCCCACGGTCTGACCCATGACCCCCACGGGCCTCTCATCTCCTCTGCCAGGCCTCTGGGCCACCCTGCTGTCAACTTTGCTTCTGGAACAAGCCTGTGTTATTTTCCAGACCAAACTAGAGGGCTGAGGGGGCCTATTAAGAAGTCTTTGGGAAGATGGTTGAACAAGTCTCAGCTTGGAATTAACCCTCTGCCTTAAACCTTGCCATCGTCCTATTAGAAAAGGAGAGAGAGAGAGAGAGAGAGAGAGAGCAAGGAAGGGAAAGATAATAAACCCCATAGGCCAACCCTAAACCCTGTTTATGGAGATGATGTAAATAGAGTTGCTGTCACTTTGATGAATTAAATCCTCCATTAATTAGGATGCATGGATTTAAGGGTTGTCCAAGCAGAGCATCCTTCTCCCCTTCACAGCAAATTACAGCAGAGGGAAGGCGCAGGAGAGGGCGCGCTTTCTCTGTTTCTTACCTGACTGCTGGTTTCACTTCCGTGCCTCATGAACTATCCCAGGACCTGGTGGGTCACCCCCGTTTTCTCCACGTGCCTTTCTTTTTTCAGCTGGATCTAGGCAGTGGGCTACACAGCCGCTCTCTGGAGGAAGGACTACCTTTGAACCCTACCACTTGCTGGAGTGTTGTCCTACAAGGTGGTCCGTTGACTTGAAAGGGGAAGGGAGAAGGTTAGAGGTTGGATGGAAGGATGCGTGTGTTGATCTCTGGGCCTGAGAGGCAGTAATTCCGGAGAGACCACATCAGCAATGGCTGGGAATCAGCTTGGCAGCTACTCCCGGCTCTGAGTTGACCTGATGTCAGATGGACTCTTCCTGTTGCTCTGCAAGGTCATTAAAATCCCAAAAGGAGAACAAGTGAGGGCCCCTGTCTTGCTGTATGGATAGCCCTCCCTCTGGAGCTGCAGTCTTCTGCAGCCATGGCTGAGCTGACTGGTTGAAAGACATCCTTGTCCATCCCTCCCTGGACCTCGGGCCAAGTCACTTTTGGTCCCAGGGCTCTGAGGCTCCAGCTGCCTGCTCTGGATTCCATTTCCAAAAGGACGAAGATATATTGTTCACAAGGATCTGGAAAGTCTGAGTCTGGATTGAGTATTCCCTGAGTAACAGTAGTTCGGCATTTTATGATACTCACTTAACAAGTGAAGATGATTCAGAGAGCAAGACACGATAAAGCCTTGATGTGTTTTTTCATCACCACTGCAACCTCAGTGTGTGTTGCTGATTGTGTGCAAGGATCCTGGTGCTTCGTGTGAAGTTAAATAAGAAGTAAGCTTGTTAGCCAAGTTAGGACTGGGAAGCAGGGTGTGACCCCTTATGGAAAACCCCCTAACCCTGACCTAGGGAACCTTGAACAAAGTGATTCTTCTTCACTTTACCCCTTCACCCCCAAGGGTCCCATTACTCAGGCAAAAGGAGTGTCTCCACTCTCAGAGAGGGTTGCCTTATAAACAGATGGAACGGGGGCTGTAAGAGGTCTCTTAGACTGAGTCTTTCGTCTCAAGACTCCAGCTAAAAATCCTGGCATGACTAAGAGAGGGAAGTTCTCACAGACACCCCCTCCCTTCAAAAAGATTTTTTTTTAAATTGAAGTATAGTTGATTTACGATGTTGTGTTAATTTCTGCTGTACAGCGAAGTGACTCATTTATACACACATACACATTCTTTTTCATATGCTTTTCCATTATGGTTTATTACAGGATATTGAATATATTTCCCTGGACATTAGGACCTTGTTGTTTATCCATTATATATACAATAGTTTGCATCTGCTAATCCCAAACTCTGAATCCTTCCCTCCCCCTCCCCCCCTCCCCCTTGGCAACCACAAGTCTGTTCTCTATGTCTGTGAGTCTGTTTCTGTTTCGTAAATAAGTTCATTTAAGTCATATTTTAGATCCCATGTATAAGTGATATCATATGGTATTTGCCTTTCTCTTTCTGACTTCGCTTAGTCTGATCATCTCTAGGTCCATCCGTGTTGCTGCAAGTAGCATCATTCTTTTTAATGGCTGAGTAATATTCCATTGTATATATTCCATTGTATATATTCCTCATCTTCTTTGTCCATTCAACTGCCGACAGACATTTAGGTTGTTTCCACGTCTTGGCTATTGTAAATAGTGCTGCTATGAACATGGGGCAGACATCTCCTCCCTTGAGTCACCAAAGTCCCGTATGCAAATATATGCACGCACCCCAGCACCAACAGGGAGAGCATCCTTCTGGAGTTGCCCCAGGGTCGAGTGTGGCAAGAGTTCCCTCAGTTTGGGGGAGAAGGATAAACTCATAAACATGGGGCTGTGCCCTGAGTGTGTTCAGAATCGCAGACCCCCAACTCTGACCCTGCTGAGGGGTCCCTCGGTCCCCAATCCTGCCCTCTGTAAGTGGATCTAGTGTAGCCGTCGTGCTGAAGTTCCCACCCCTGGAGAAACTGTCCTCTTTCTTCTCCCTCTGTTTCCTTGCCAAGGGGATCTGCAGGGTAGAGGTGACATTTTTCTTAGCAGATTGGGTGAGCCGGAAGGGATGAAGTGGAGAGAGGGAGGAGAGGGGAGAGGAGGCGAGGAGGGAGCAAGAAAAAAAAGTAGGAAAAAGATAACAGGAAATGAAGATGAGGAGCGCAAGGGAGATTCGCGATGGACAGCTGCAGGGAGAGGGAAGAGGAAGGTTCGCAGAAAACACACAAAGGAGAAATCCCCAAAGAGGACGTGAGCATGTGGGCAGGAGGTAGAGAAGAAACAGGAGACAGGAGTGGAGGGAAAGGAGATGGGAAACTGGGAGAAGGAAGAGAAGAGAGAAGCATCAGGGAGGGGACAGGAAAAGAAAGGGAGGAGGGGAGGGGAGAGGCTGGGGATGGAGGAAGAGGAGAGAGCAGGCGCTGGGTGGGGGGAGAGAGGGGAGACAGAAAGTGCTGTGCTGGGTGGATTATTGTGTGTTTGTCGTCTGGAATGGTATAAGCTGTAGGTACAGCGTCTCCCGCCCATGATTTATGGTCCCTGTCAGGCAGGGAGCGCGCTTTGTCTGCTGTAGCGTGGAGGATGAATGCATTGCTGTCATCCCGGCCTGGCCAGCCTTTCTCTCTCGCTGCTCCGAACGCTCGCTCCCCATTTCACGCCAGTGAACATAAACAATCTTTTGTAAACCTGACAGTCACACTTGCTTCTTTGGAAACATAAAGCAGAAATGTATGACTCGGCTTTCATTACCCAATTTCCTACGCTGTATAAAAACACTCAGGAAAGACACGTAAGTGGTCACAAAACCTGGGAAATTGGAAGTGTCCTGGAGGGGAAAAAAAAAGCTGGAGGTGGAGGAGGGGAGCCTGGCTGGGAAGGAGCTGGTGAGGAGAGGGTGATGTGTCTCCACCCTTCACATCCTTCCCAGAAAACGCTGTCGGATAAACTGGGCCATCCAGACACAGAATTATATTAAATTTCTGAATAATCGACATTTCCTGCCTGAGGTGTTGCTTCCCACCACCCCGCCCCCCACTTTGAACCCAGAGTGAAGTCATGAAACAGCCTTGAGATCAAAGCTGGCTGATAACGTTGCTTTGTTTTTTTTTTCTCCTTTTCCTGCTTTACCTTTTTCTTCCCTACTAGCCATTCAGCAAATTCCGCCAAGTCAGAAGTGTAACTTATCTTGAGAGCGCTATTAGGGTGCAGATTGTGGTGATTTCGCAGCTGGAGCGTCTCAGCTGGGAAGGGAAATCCATTCCTGACACGCGGAGCCTTGCCACACGGCCGCAGCAGGTAAAGGGCGCCGGTCAGGATGGAGGGCTTGAGGGGAGGCTCCAAGATACGCCGAGGCTGAGATCTGGTCTAGAAGCCTACCGATGGCCGCCTTCCCGGGCCTCTCGGCAGAGATGGAACACTCCCCTTCCTGCCTTCAGTTATGTCCAGTTGTAGCCTTGCAGCCAGCAGAAGGGAGGGAGGCTCAGAGGTGCTCTGGTTGCTTCCATTGTGCTGGGGTTTTGACCCGGAAGGCCGGGGCCAACAGTTACCGGTGAGGTCACTTCAGCATCACTGCAGGCCCATGAGATTCCCGACTTTGTGGATCTGGGAGTTGAGAACTAGTTGTTAATTCTTGTAATCATTTCCCCCCCAGATTCTTTAAGGTCAAAATCTTTGAGAGGCATTTAGTGAGTTGCTTTAGTTTGGGTGTTTGCTTTTGAATAGAAAAGGGCCTTTGCAGCATCCGCTGGAGAGCTGACCTTGAACTACACTGCAGCTGGACAACTGCAATGCCAATCAAGACTTGCTCATTGCCCCAGAGACCTGGGGAAGTCACTCTGCTTCCTCAAATCTCAGCTTCTCTTTTCCAGAAAGAGAGACATCCTGTCTACACACCAAACACACACACACAGACACACACACACACACGTATACAAACACATACACAAATATTAGAACACAGGTTCAAGGACCGGAAAGCTACAAATTCCAAAGAGTTTTTGAATACCTACTACATGTCCAGCACTATGCTAGGTTCTATAAAGTGCGTGCCCTCAAAATGCTTTTTGTTTAATTGAAAAGTTTCCAACATACTGATACCTACAGGGAAGGACCCCCTTTTGACATGCCTGTTGCACGCCTTTCTCTACTCTCTCTCCAACCCTGTCCATGCCCAAGTTTGATTCTTTCTTCTTTCAAGGTCGTACTCTCCTTGGACTCCTCCACACAAGAACCTCTTGCCCTCTCTAACCCATGGGGAGTGGTCTGTTCCCCCTGAATGTCCAGAAATTATTGTGTGTTCCTCTTTGGTGGTAATTCATCATATGCTGTCTTGTCCCAGTTGTCACATTGCTTTCAAGTCTCCATAATATCTTGAGGGGTTGAGATTTTAATCATGTCTCATCGCTCTGAGTATCCCTCTAGCAGTCAATATGGGGATTTGCTATATAACGCATCCAAACTTCTGGGAAACATACATCTCGAGACTTTTTCAGATTCTCCAATGTATAAAGGCAGGTCCGTGCTAGATTTCTGACTGTTTTCCTAACAACATGTCTATACGGAGTTGTCTTTCATTTACGAATACGTTACAATTTAAACATCTTCTGAACTCATTCGATGGTCATTTACTCTTCGCAAGGAAACGTAGTCTTGTTATTTCAAAAGAGTTATAGTGTGCGTGGCGAGTGTTAAGATTGAGGGCACAGCATGGAGATTTGGGGGCTGGGGGCGGTGGTTTGGCTTACCCACTGGCTGAATGACTCCCTCCTGCTACTAACCTCTCAACATCGTGATTCTCATTTGTACCTCAATAAATTGTTTTTTCTGTTTATGGGACTTTGGGTTAATCCACAAATCGAGAGAAACCACTAAGGAAAAAAAATCTACCAAGCATCTGTCTAGTTGGTGCCAAAATCCGTTGATTATTTGAAAGCTAAGTGCATCTTAATGTCCCATGAACCCTTGCTCACTCCTTTCTCCCACCCAGGGGTCCTCAGGCTTTCTTACCTGTCATCGAAGGAGGCAGCACAGGGTCGTGGAAAGACTCAGGCTTTGACTCCAGACCTGGTTTCAATCGCGGTTCCACCACTTCACTAGCTATGTCGTCTAAGGCACGTAACTTCTCTGAAGCTCGGTTTCCTCATCTGAAACATGGGCAAGGTAATAACTCACCCAGTGGAGCTTCTGTGAGGATTAAATCTACAATGACTACCACATAGTAGGTGATTAATCAGCGTTAATTCCTTTTCTCTCTCCATCATCCACTACAAATAAATCCCCTTCATTTCGTGGCATTCAAAGTACAGAGCTTCCAAAAACCTCACTGCTGTCAGTGCTTAGGGAGGAGGTACACAGGCAGCTGGCTGAGCACTCCCAACCGCGCTATAGAGACTCTGATGCAGACTCGGCATTCTTCAGGCCTCCAGAGGAGCCCTTCCTCTGTTACTGTTAGGCATTTGCATTGGACAAACAAAGTGAACATCATGAGATGAATTTAATACCTGCCAGGTGGCAGAACAAATGTCGTTGACCTTGGTGATGACATACAAAAAGCAGGGAAGTAGAGCTAGTTTGGTCCTACGGCGATCTGTAATCTTGTTGCCTCACTAGGTAATTTTCACCGGGAAAGACGTTCTTTTGCCTGCTGGGGGTGTGGGAGGAGGCTCAGGCACGTACTTACACAAGCCGCCCAAGCCACGTGATCAGGGGCGAGCCTCAGAGCTGGGGCTTCTCACATGCCCGGGAATCAGAGGAGTCAAAAGCAAAGAGGTCACAACACACCAACAGTACGAAACTAAACAGCATTATCAGTTACTCCCCCCTCAGGAAATACTAACAACAACGACGACAAAAAAGACTGCACGAGGTTAAAATAATTACAAGTGGGAACTTTTTTTTTTTAAAAGAATCGATAAATTTAGAACCACCTCTCACATTATTCATTCACTGAATCAGTGATTTATTGGACTTATAAAATGCGCTGTGTACTGGAAACTTTGGTTTCAGGTTTGTCTCTAGCTGCACATACTAAAGGGTAAAAAAAAAAAGAATTAAAAAAAAAAAAGCAGAGAGAGGAGGTGGGAACACAGTTGGACTTCATGTTAGGAGCATCCAATATACGGAAATCATAGGTCCCCTCTCACCTCTAAACCACCCCCCATAGAAATAAAATAAAGGGATATGAATTATTTAGAGAGCAGGAGAAGAACTTCCTGCCTTTAATGATCGTTAGAAGTAGTCCTCTTCCCGAGTGGGTATACAGAATGATTTACACTCAACTGAAGAGGTGTTTTCATCTTATAGGAGAATCTGGGGAGACAGAAAGATGACGTCAGGATGTGACGTTTTAAGGCTTTACGATGATGGGTCTCATTCTCAACTACCAAAAGTAGAGGGCGTTTGTTTTGAGCAAGTTTTAGGCGGTAATAACACCAGCCTGTTTTAACAGGTTGGTGGCCTGGGTCCTCTTTAACATCCTGTCCGGGAGACTGGAAGAGAGATTTGTGTAGGTATCTCAGCCGCGCTTGTGATTTCCTGAAGGTGACTGGGCTTTGGAAGAGTCCCTTGTGGGTTCAATGCTTGGGAGAGGAAGGCCCAGATCAACAACCCCAGGAGACTCAAGCTTCTTTTTCTCATGAGAACAGAAGTGGAAACTACTGGTTGGTGTCAACAAACCACCACAATGCTTGGTCTTTGGTTCTAATCTTGCTTAGAATGTTGTGGGATCTCATCTTCTATGTTAATTATCTACTGCTGGGTAAGACATCGCGCCAAAGCTTAGTGGTTATCATCTCACAGTCTCTGTGGAACAGGAATTTAGAAATAGGTTATATGGGTGGTTTTGGCTCGGGATTTCTCCTGAGGCTGCAGTCAAGATATTGGCTGAAGCTACAGTCATGTGATGGCTTGACTGGGGCTGGAGGAGTCCTTCCTGAGTTGACTCAGATGCTCACCTGGCCTCAGGTCCTCTCTGGCTGCTGGCAGGAGGCCTCAGTTGTTTGCCACATGGACCCCTCCACAAGTGTGCTTGAACTTCCTTACCACATGGTGCTGGCTTCCCTAAGAAAAAATGACCCAAGATAGCAATGAAGGAACCACAGTACCTTTTATAACACAGTCCTGGGAGTCACACGCCATCGATTCTGGCACATTCTAGTTGTTAAACGTGAGTTGCTATGTCCAGCCCACTCTCAAGGGGAGGAAAATTAAGGTTGACTTCTTGAAGGGACCTGTACAAAGAATTTGTAGATATATTTAAAAAACCCAAAAAACCCTGTATCTTCCTCCCTCTATTCCTATGTGTTCATTCAAAAATCATAGTATTGAACCTTTATTTTCATTCCTGGACATTTCCATTTTCACATTCTACAATTACCAAAATGTGATATTGAAATGGAATGAGACTATAAAATACAGGTGAATACTTCTGCAGGTATTTATTAAGTATGTAAAACCAAACAATATAAAAGCTTTGTTTTGAATATTTTCCCTTTGTGATTATTTTTCATGGGTTTCACTGGGTCCGGCTCCTCCCCTATCTTACAGATTTTCTTTATGGACTTTCTTCATTGTCCCAGGGACCTTCACATTGTGTCCAAATTTATGGTCATATATTTGGGAAACAGTTAAGAAATTTGCCTGCCAGCTCAATGAGGTTGTTCAGTGACAGTTTTTAAACAGGAAATAATGGGGAGGTAGGTATGGTTTCCACAATTGAAACCGTGTACAAGCCCCAACGTCCTTGTCTTTGGAAGTAAAAGGCTGGCTCAAAAGTTAATGGTTGGCAAATGTTAAGATGTAGAAATAAAGAAGAGCTGTTGGGCTGGGGAACGGGTAACAATTTAGACTATAAATCCGCCACATTGAGGAGTCACTGAACTCCCAGTTCCCTGAAAGATACAGATAAAGGCCTGACACATATCCCTAAGTTGTTTTTACAGGAAGCCAACTACCAGATGAAAACTGCTGCCCGCAAGCACGCAGACCCTAGACTGCTTGAAAACAGAAGGTTGAACGAAGCTTGAAACTTCACCTCGATGCCAACCCATCCCAGAACTGTCCACGAGCTGATCACACCTGCTCTTTGAACACTGTAAGACTCCTCGCTACCCACTCCGGGGGTGTGGCAGGAACGACACCGTCTTGAGGGCACTAGGCTGCTGTGACCTCCTTTGCCCGGCAAAGCAATAAAAGTTTCTCTTTTTTTTTTGGCCTGGCCACGCAGCATGTGGGATCTTTGTTCCCGGACCAGGGATCAAACCCTCGCCTCCTGCAGTGGAAGTGTGGAGTCCTCTCCACTGGACTGCCAGGGAAGTCCCCAAAGCTACTTTTTTCTACGTCACCCCAAACTCTGTCTCCGAATTTCTGTTTGGCACAGATGAACAGAGTCTTGTTTTTGGTAACCCAGTAAAACCTCCTTTTTCTTTGCTTCAGGGAGCCCTGTTCTAAATGCAGTGCAGATTGGGTCTGCTGTGATGCTGCCTAAGTTGACTTTGGCCAACAGACCAGTGTTTCCGTGAGCATCCACACTGGGATGGGTCATTTCCTGGATGGCTATGGATGGTTTGGGCCCTTTAGCACAGGAGGTTTCACATTAAAACCGGAGACTATTAGCAGGCCAAAGAGTACAAGAGGCTAGTCTAGTCCAAAGCTTTCCCAAGTCCCGAGATATGTTCACTCAACCAATCATCCATTCATTCATCGCATGTTTATTCATCCCCTACAGTGTGTGAGGCGTTACACCAAAGCAAGATGTGGCAATGAGTTTCCAAACAGGTGGGGGGAAATATTGGGATGAGGAAGCTAGGGATGGATCGCCATTTCTCCTGGCTAAGAGCCAGCCACTGGACTGATGTTTGGGGGACACCAGAGGGCAGTGACTAGTAAAGCAAAGGGACCCAGGACGCTTTCTAAGACCTTGGCACAGAAGCCCAGATGTAGGAACTGGGGTTCAGGGTGGGTCCAGCTGCCCAAGATAAGGGAGACATCCAATGATCAGACCTGAGGTCAAATTAGCACCAAGGGAGACTCAAAGCTGAGTCCTTGAACTTCTTTAATCTCAGGGATCTCAGGTGGGACAGAGCCTGAAGTGGGGCGGGGCTTCCAGGGAGCATCAGGTCTCCTGAGTGTGGGGAGGAAGAGCTGCAGAGACGGGAGCCCAGTGGACCCAACACATCCCAGTGGCTCCCACATGCTGGGGATTTACCTGGATGTTCGGCACAGCAGAGAGGAGAAGGGAGGAAAGGGATGCGATGAGCTGGGCAAAGCCCGTTGGGTCAGGCAAGGATCCTGGCACATCCCAGATGCCTGCCCTACCAGGCCCTGTTGCTCAGGCACCTAAGGACAGAGGGAAATCCTCTCTCCTGATGCAGAGGCCGAGGGAGAGGCTTCAGGGGAAGCAGGTGCCTGTCTTGGCAGCTCAGGTCACAGGCACATAGCTTCTTCTTCTTTTTTTTTTTTTTTTTAACATCTTTATTGGAGTATAATTGCTTTACAATGGTGTGTTAGTTTCTGCTGTATAACAAAGTGAATCAGC
>NC_041233.1:91229825-91256146 GCF_002837175.3 Physeter macrocephalus
TGAATCAGCTATACATATACATATATCCCCATATCCCCTCCCTCTTGCGTCTCCCTCCCACCCTCCCTAACCCACCCCTCTAGGTGGTCACACAGCACCGAGCTGATCTCCCTTTGCTATGCGGCTGCTTCCCACTAGCTATGTATTTTGCATCTGGTAGTGTATATATGTCCATGCCACTCTCTCACTTCGTCCCAGCTTCCCCTTACCCCGCCCCGTGTCCTCAAGTCCATTCTCTACGTCTGTGTCTTTATTCCTGTCCTGCCCCTAGGTTGTTGAGAACCATTTTTTTTTTTTAGATTCCATATATGTGTGTTAGCATGTGGTATTTGTTTTTCTCTTTCTGACTTACTTCACTCTGTATGACAGACGCTAGGTCCATCCCCCTCACTACAAATAACTCAATTTCGTTTCTTTTTATGGCTGAGTAATATTCCATTGTATATATCAGGCACATAGCTTCTTTAAGGCTCAGGAAGCTTCTCCTCCTCCCCTCTCCCTGGGCAGAAGCTGGCTCCTTCTCTCCTTCTCCTCAGGGGGTTCATTTCAATGTTAATGAGACCAAGAAGGTGAGCGATGTTGTTTTCTTCTAACAATCCCATTGCACCCTTCCTGGTCTCTGAGCGTATCTCTCTGATTTAGATGCACTGTGTTTAATTAAAGCTGTGTTTGTTTCTTCTTACTCCTTTTCTCTCTCTACTTCATGAGAATCCTTTCCTCCTCCTCCTACTGGGACACACTCTTTTCCTTTGGGTCTACGCCCCACCCCAGCCCTACCTGCCTTGGGGGGACCTTGGGGGCAGGCCAGGTGGAATTCTTTCTATGAATTGCCATCTGGGGTGGAGGAAAAGTTTGCATTGGGAACCTTACATGGTAGCACTATATGGTGAATTAGGTAAACGTGTGCCTCACTTTGGGTAAACCAGAGAACCCAGTTAAGAACAATCTGGATTGTCTGAAAACTAATTTTAGAGAAGAGGAGCGTTTTCCAATGGATGGGAGAATCTGGGACAGGAAATTGGGGGCAGTTTTTTTTTTTTTTTAAGGAAGCACTCTTTCCATCAGATAGGGATTCCAAACAGGTTTCCTTCAAACAGCGAGCTCCTCTAGTGCATTTAAAATAGATCTAATCAACAGAATGAAGAATATAAAATTTCACGGGTACAGAGTCCAATCATGGCTACCATTGATAGGCCAGGTACGGTGAAAGCACTTGAAAACTTCCAACGACATTTTTACTGAAGCTTCATATTATTTTACCTATTTTGCGTATGAAGAAATTATGTCTCAGAGAGGTTACGTTTCTTGTCCAAGTTTATACAGCTTGTAAAGAGAAATGAAATTTGAATCTAGATTTGTCCAAACCCCAAATCCTACATTTTCCCACCATATCCAGAAAGGACCTCAAAGCTCATCTAGTTCTGAGCAACTCAGCCTGTTCTGATAGTGGATGAAAAAATGCTGCCTGCCATATCAGTAAACAAAAGCTGTTGTAGCCATCAAGCCACTACAGCTGCCCCGAAGGTGAGCTTGAGGGAACTCAGGCTGGAGACAAACTGGCTGCCCAGCCCTCAGCCCCTGCAGCTGCCCCAACGGTGCGCCCTGAAGGGACTCAGGATGGGAAAGAAAAGGATGCTGGCCCTGGATAGTTAAGGTGCATATCAGAGGAATGATTTCAACGAGCCCAGACTCTTGCATCTTCCCATACATAGAAAAGTGCTGAATTCATTAACTTGAGATGTCTGGTTTCCCTTAATTACCAGTAATCTTTTGATGTTCTGACTACCCAAGAGTTGTGTTTTATTTGGTGGACAAATCTCAGGACTTAAGCCTGGGACACAGCATCTCAGACAATTCTGAGAAACTGTTCCAAAGAGGAACAGAAAATCGACTCCTTACTTCAGCTTTCGTGTCTCCTGGTTCCTACCATCCTTGTGCTACCCCAGTAGGAAGGGGTTTAACCAGCTCCCGGATGGCATGTGCTGGTCAGGGCAGAAGTTAAGCCAGCGTGCTTATCAGAACGATAGAAATCAGGACCCGGTCGTGCCCAACATCATGAGTTCCTCACGTGGTCATGCAATCAGCTTTGGAGCAGTGTTCCTTGCAACAGGCTACCGTGGCCTGGATGCCACCAGCTTCCTCTTTACCTCTTGACTCACCTCGCTGCCCACCACGCCTGCCATAAACTCTCTGCATTGGCCACGCCAGCCTCCTCAATGAACCAGGCATGAGCCCCGCTCCGAGCTTTGGAAGCCCAGCTGCTGCCTTTCTCTGGAAGCTTCATCACGCCCACATTGACGAGCTCACTTCCTCACATCCTTCAAGTCTTTCTTCAGATGTCACCTTCCCAGTGAGGCTCTCCTGACCGCACCCAGCCCCCCTCTTCCAAGTCTACAGTTATCCATCCTCTCGCAGGTCTTAGTTTTTTACGCGGTACTCATTATTACGTGTCATTAGCACATCCTTAATCTGCTTTATTGCCAGCCCTTTCCACTAGGATGTAAGTTCGAATAAAGGGTAAAGTTCAGTGTGTTTATTACTGCGTAGAGCACAGAGCAGCCCATGGCACGTGGAAAACGAAACAGAAATGTTGATTGAGTGACGGAGGTGAACGAAGCCTCTGGTCCACACCCCACCATCCGTGGCATCCTGGGCAAGTTCTGGGTCTCCTGGGTCTCAGTGGATAATGTCAAATGTCTTCAGGGGCAGTGAAGTCAGCACCATCGATGACTGGCTAGTCCCAGCTGTTATTAAGTGTGGAGGTAAGACATGGCGGGAAGAGCACCAGGCTCTCTCCTTCCAAGAAGAAAAGCCTGGACACCTGAGGACAAGCCTGCGGAAAAGCATCAGGCTGTGAATCCCAAAGTCGGCCCGAGTCCCGCCATGCAGTTCCCATGGGATGCCGGAGAATTCATTTCATCTCTCTGGCCTCAGCTTTCTCTTCTGAAAAACAAGGCTGTGTAGACGTGTTAGAAAGAGCATCCCGTGACCAGAACAAAAGGTGATAGAATCTGTCAGAAGTAAAACAGTAATGTTGTTTTGCCTAAATATGGAATCTTAGCAGTATCTCACCTGGGGTGTGTGTGTGTGTGTGTGTGCGTGCGTGTGTGTGTGTGTGTGTGTGTGTGTGTGTGTGCGTAAAAGCACAGAAGTGTGTAAACATGCCATCTCAAACTTGACTGAGAGCTCCAAATGGGAGTGATGCAGGCAGGAGCTGCATCACTTGTTTCTTTCCTAGGACTCCACAGAACCTGTGCAGAGACCTGGACCAGCTCAAACTGCTGATGACTGACTTAACGAAATCGTAAGAATAACTGTGCATTTATGTAAAGCCTTTCTCCAAGGATCTCTCTGCACTCTGCTGACAGTGGACTTGTTTATCCTTGGAGCACCTCTGTGAGGCACTTACAGGACAGGGGTGACCAGACTCATGGAATAAATAATGTCAAGAACAGCATGAAGCTCAACTAACCGATAAGTCTGAGCCCCAGGAGGAGATGGGAGGGGCCCAAGGTCACCCGGTGAATTGAGACATAGACACGCGTTTCTGCCCCAACGAGGTGACTCACTCTCCCCAGCACTTGTGCTCCCAGGGCCCGACTTCATGTCCCCCGGGCTGGCACGGGCCTTCCACATGCACGTCCCAAGGCATATTCCATGGGATATCAGAGGCCTGCCCTAGAAAGTTCTGGAAATATTGGGTTTCACAGAGTGAAGCAGGTTTCTTTCCCGGAGGACTTTGTAGACACTTTAACAATCCACTTTGTATTGTTACTTTCCAAGAGGCATGTCCAGTATGTGCAGTTTCTCAAATTTAACTGTCTTTGGAAACTCCCTTCCCCGGGGTCTCAGTGGATTGGTGAAATGTTTGATTTATTAATATCTGGCCCCAGAACTTCCCTTGTGGAAGGAGATATCTAAGTTTAGGAAAAATCTTGGCGAGCCAGCTTTGGATGTGGGTGACTTTGTAAGCATCACTGTCATTGGAGGCCAAGACATCAAGAGGAAAGATGAAGGAGACAGTGGGGAGAGTGGACTGTTTTTGTTCCCAAAAGGTAGGAGGAAAGAGAAGAGGAGAAGAAAGAGAAGGGCAAAAAGAGAGAAGCCAGGAAGAGGAGAAGGCTTGGCTGGGTGGAGTCAAGATTCAGTGAAGCTCCAGAATGGTAGGAGAACCAAGGACATTTATAAGGATGCTCACTGTTTCGTGTGAAGTTGCTGGAGCTGCAGTATAAACCCCTCCTCCATTCTCTCCCTCTCGCATCTATTGGGAAGTCTAGCAGGACCATATGTGCTTTGTAGAGTGGAGTGTGTGTGTGTGTGTGTGTGTGTGTGTGTGTGTGTGTGTGTAGGGATTGAGAAAGAGCTTCGTTCCATCCCTGAAATTTTGTGGACAGGGAATAGGTAGCTTTAACAGAAGCAGGAGCCCAGAGGCAGAGGTGACCCTGAGAGGTAATAAGCCTTTGTGCGTTCACATAACCCTTTGGGAGGTTCGGGCACTTTGGGCTTGGGTTAAACCCTCTAAGTTCTCAATTGCACCCCAAGCTGCAACTAGACATTCTATAGATTAGCTGATTTCTAACGCTGCCCTCTGACATGTCAGCCTAGGGTCCCAATTACTGTCTCCTTTTGTACCGTAGAAACCCAGGCATCTGGAGCCCCAGAGAACAGGTCTTCAGATAGTGATCCTAGTTTTCTTTACAAGTCTGTTCTCCAGATTAAACAGACTTCATTCCTTCTTCATGTCTCATATGACTAGTTACCAGACTTGTCACCCTCCTGGTCACCCTGGTCTGGACAAGGGTGAAACACCCTCCAGGGTTTCAACGTGCCTCTTGGAGTTCAACACAATCCAGCCAGTGCGGTCTGCCTGTCACCAAATCCAGGAGAGTCTTTACTTTCTGTGATCCACAATTTCATCCAGCATTGTTTTTGTTTGGCAGTCTCATTGTGTTTTTGGCTCCGTGAAACTTATGGTCAGCGAAAATCCTCGTCAGGTAATAAAATGAGTTTACCCATTTTGGTTACAGCTGTTCTGATGGGAGGGTATTACTGCCACATGGGTGAGAACAGCTGCCTCTCCTGTCATGTTACATAATGATTACAGTTTATATCATGCTGTCATGGGGGAGGATACACGTGCGCAGAGGCTGTGTACGGGTTTAAGGAGTGCCTGGGTGTAACGAAGTGGTAATTAACAGCGTCAGTCACAAGTAACTTTTTTCTTTTCTTCCTGGGCTCCCCAGCTTGTTTGTCAGGAGCTGCTGATGCCCTCGTGATAGGCGCTGTGTAAACACACAGGTAGACGGAGAAAGCCTGGCAGAAGGTGATCGTAGAGTGGAGACAGGGACCCCATCAAACACCCTTAACAGTAATGACAGCCATTGTGTATACACACAAATCACCTTAAACAGCTTTTATAAAAGTGCTTCTGGGGTAGGAAGTGGGGATGGGGAGGGGAGAGAATGAAGAAGAAATAGAAGGATGTGGAGGTCTTCAAGTATATTAGCCGAGTTTCTGTCTCGTCTGAGTTGTGTAAGTATCTCCTGATGGCAGTGGCTCTGCGGGGGTGGGGTGGAACCCCCTAAAGCCCCCAACTGAACCATCTGCCCTTAACCTGTGGCCTTGCAGGACCATGATATTCATGTAGGGGAGGGGAGAAGAGCAAGCGTGTCCTCTTCCACTGCTCACTAGCTGTGTGACCTTGAGCAAGCCAACCTTTCTGAGCCTCAGTTTTTCCATCTATAAAATGGATTTTCCAAAGTGGACGTAGGGGACTATGGGAAGGCAGAACCAGTGTCCTGACGGCCCAGGGGAGCTATAACTCAGTAACCGGGAAGAGCGATCTCCCCTCTCTCGGTCAGGGTCCTATTTGGAGAGAGAGACCGGTCACTCGCTCGTCCGGCATGTGGGAGCCTCTCGGGTCAGGTCTGCGGGGTGGGGCCGTGGGCTTGCGGAGACGGAGATCCTGCCTGCAGCGGAGATGAGACCGCATGCCGGTAACAATGCAGGAGAGAAATGAGAAGCCCTCTAAGAAGCAAAGAAGATGTGAGAGGGGAACCTACCCTGAGGGAGAGGATGAGAGGGTGGAGAGTTCTGGAAGGGTCGGCACTTGTGTGGTCCTGAAGAGTGAGTAGGAGGGGGACACAGAGCGGGGTTCAGGGGAACACCATTTCTGAAAAAGGGAGAAAGTCTCCCACTGCAACGCAGAGTGTCTTCACATCAACGATTGGATTCAGCCCTCGCTCCAATGATGATAGCAGCTAACATGGCGAAGCATTCTAGGTGCTCGGTACTGCTGGATCTTGCTCAGCCAGGGCAGAGGAGCGGAGCTTGTCCTTCTGTACAATGCTGTCCCAGGGGTGGGAAATATAGGAGACAAGGTTGAAAGTCATTTCCAGGAGGTGAGCCTGGGAGCAAGGCAATGACATGATCTAAGTTGTACCTTTAGGCGGTGAATCAGGCCACTGTGTCTGATATGAATGGGGAGTCTCCTTCAAGGCTCTCTCCCTGCTTTCTATGGTACCCAGAATCATATTTCAGTCTGATATCATTCATTCAAAGGTACTGGGCATGGGAGATAAGGCTGAAGCTTGAACCCACACAAAGCTACAGTTTTCTAGAAGAGTGAATGGATTAAAGTGATTTAGATAATCACTTATGCATTCAACAAATAATTAGGAGAGCTCTAAATGTGTCAGGCACTGAACAAGGTCAGTCACTGTCCAACCCAGTCTCTAAACCTCCACTAAAGGGCAAGCCTTTCCTCTTGCATCCTCTGATGGTGGGCTCTCCCTTCTTTCCATCTAGTTCCTAGATTACTTCTGTTTTCTCAGTTCACGATCTCACGATGGTGGAGACCCATCGCTAGACCTGATTCAATGCAGTAAGTAGTGTTGGAGCTCTACAAGGGTGTTATGATGTGAGCAGAGCGGAGGTGCAATCAGAGAAGGCTTCTTGGAGGAAGTGAAATCTGAGCACAGCCTCCAAAGGGAGTTCTGGAGACAAGAAGCAAAGGGCCAGGGGAACTACGGGCAATTGAAGTTGTTACAGCAGAACATGGGAGGTGGGGAGTAGGGAGAGGTGTGGCTGGATACTTGTAGATGGTGGAAGGTGGAGATCAGATCACAGAGGGACTATATGCCATGCGTAGAAGTTTGGACTCTAGCTGATAAATGATGAAGAGCCACTGATGCCTCTCAGGAAGAGGAATGACAAGGTCCAATTTGAACTTTCCGTGGATGATAATAGCAAATACTTGTATTGTTCTGGGCTCTGTTTTAAGTGTTTTGCAAATAATCCCCATGATAACCGTACAAATGTAGGTGTTAATATCATCCCCGTTTGACAGATGAGGAAACTGAGGCTTCGAGCTTAAATGACTTGCCCAGGTCCACACAGGTATTAAGAGGACAGAGCTAGGCTTTAAAGCCAGGTGGCCTGGCTCCAGAGTTTGTGCTCTTATCCAGTCTATTCTACCGCACTGTAGGGACAATGATGAGATGCTCCAGGCTGCAATTCTAGGGGTTGGGAGACCCTTCTGGAGGCTGTTGCAGAAGTTCTGGTGAGAGACACCGAAGTCTTTAACTAGCAGCGAGAGAATGGGGTACATTCCAGAAATGGCTTGCAGAAGTCCATCACGTGCTGGTGACTGCCAAGTGGGAGGGAGAGGTCAATGTTGGGCTTGGGGGGTGACAACCGTTTCCTGTGACGGCCCATATAGTAAATCTTTCAGGCTTTGGGGGTCAGATGGTCTCTGTTGCAACTACTCAACCGCCTTTGCAATGTGCAAGCACCCTAGACAATCTATAAATGAATGAGCATGGCTGTGTCCCAATAAAACTTTATTAATGGACGCGGAAAACTGAGTTCCATTGAATTTCCATATGTTAAAAAATATGATTCTTCTTTTGATTTTTTTTTTCCAATCCTTTGAAAATCCAAAAACCATTCTTAGCTCCAGGACCATATAAAAATTGGCAGTGGGCCAGATTTGGGTTGCGGTTGTAATTTGCCAACCTCTGGGCTTATTCCTGGGAGGGGGGAGGTGAGTGGTGGCCCAGAAGGGACTCAGGATGATCTGAGGACAAGGCAAACAGAGGGCGATGAAGGCCACACAGCTGCTCCCTGAGCCAGGGGTACATGCTGTGAAGGGGAATCATTCAGGACCGGCACGCAATGCTCGACCCCCTTAGACCTGAAATACTGCTCATAAAAGAACATTTGCAAGGACAGCGTTAACAAGCAGTGGATCTCGCTTCTTCCAGTTCCCCTTCCCACCCCAGGCCCAGTGGTAACGAAAGCACGTTTACATAAACACAGAGGTCATGGTCACACAGCCGTCCTCATGCTAAAGCATTTCCGAATACTAATAGTTTTCATTTAATGCAAGATCTGCATTGTATGGGAGAGCTTAGGGTGACCCAAAATACCCCTCTAAATTGCACAACTTTATAAATAAAAAATCATTCTGCAGGCTAAATTAGTCCAATGTTCTTCCTCCACATTGGAGACAGGGGAAACACAAAGTTTGAAATTGTATCTGAGCATGAACCTTAGGGCAGCAATGGTGTGGCCACTGGTTAAATGCCACCCCCGGGCCACCAGCCCCATCCCAACCCTGTGCTAGAAAACCCCTCCTCAGGCACAGAGGCCACACTTTCATGGGTCTTCATCATGAGGGAACTCAGGCAAAAGTTTGTGGCTGCCATTTTTTTTTTTTTTTTTTTTGCCGTACGCGGGCCTCTCACTGCTGTGGCCTCTCCCGTTGCGGAGCACAGGCTCCGGACGCGCAGGCCCAGCGGCCATGGCTCACGGGCCCAGCCGCTCCGCGGCATGTGGGATCCTCCCAGACCGGGGCGCGAACCCGGTTCCCCTGCATCGGCAGGCGGACGCGCAACCACTGCGCCACCAGGGAAGCCCTGTGGCTGCCATTTTTAGGCACAAACTACACACCAGGCCCTTACAGGGGGTGTGACCACACCCACTGTAAGCACACAGTGGCAGATGTTCTGTCACTGCTGATGCCATGTGGACAAAGGGCTCTTAGAGAAGGTCTAATTCAAGTGTTTTATGTTTTTGGGTTTTTTTTGCGGTACGCGGGCCTCTCACTGCTGTGGCCTCTCCCGTTGCGGAGCACAGGCTCCGGACGCGCAGGCTCAGCGGCCACGGCTCACGGGCCCAGCCGCCCCGCGGCATGTGGGATCTTCCCGGACCGGGGCACGAACCCGCGTCCCCTGCATCGGCAGGCGGACTCTCAACCACTGCGCCATCAGGGAAGCCCTAATTCAAGTGTTTTTAAACATTAAAAACTTTTATCAGTAGACTCTCCTGCACATCATCACCTTTTACATGGGACCTCAACATGCAACACATAAAAGAGTGGGGCAGGAATCCACCTCTCGCACAGCAGGCCCTGAGGCATCCTAGGGTTTTGCATCATGAGTTTGGTCTTCGCTTTATAAAGTAGAAAGCTGAGGCCCAGAGAAGTTAGATGACTTCCCCCCAAAGCACAGAGCTCTGGCTAGAGACAGTTACTTTCCGTGTCAGTAGCCACTTTCCTCTTCAAGGCCGTCTCACGTCAGCATTTTCTGGAGATGGCCCCTGACCGTGAGCATAGACCCTCCCAGGCCAGCCAGCAGCCCTTGACCTCCAATAGGGGCAGCTTGGTGAAAAGGAATTAACCTTGGAGGACACGATAGCAGCTTGGGTTTGAGTCCTATTTGTCATGTGCTAGCTCCATGACCTCCAACAAGTAACTTGCCACCCTTAGCCCCGGGGTTTCTCACGTGCAAAACAGGAATAACCCTCAGATTTGTTATGAGGATCTTGCGAGAGAAGTAAGTGAAAGCATTTTGTGAGAAGCTGTGTTGAAGAATGTGATTATGGCCTTTCCAGGCGAAAAAAAATCGAGTGCATTTCAATCCTTGCTCTGTGCCTATCTCTCTAGCTCCAACCTTGTCTCCCATCCGCCATCCATCCAGGCAACAGGGAAGGAGAAAAGGACTTTTCTTTACCCTCTGGTTCCTGGACGGCATTCAAGAGTTATGTATGGGCTTTTGCTCCCCCAAGAAGAAAACATTATTCTCAGCCTTCGAGGGTGAGGATTCCTGCATGTAACAGGACTGAATGATGACTTTTCTCTCCCTCTCATACCAGAATTTAAGAGGACTCTGGAGCAGCCGGGTTTATTAGGACCCATAAGAACCGTACTATAACCAGGACACCCGCAGCCATAAAACTCTACCTTGAAGTTCGCAACAAATCCTGAAATGGCGAACTAGGATGAGCTCTTGTCTCTGTCAGCAGAAAAAAATAAAATAAAATAAAGGGAGAAATGCAAACTCGAGCAGAAAAAGAGGCCCGAGAAGGAAAGCCAGGAAGAATGGGAGAGAGCGACAGTAACAGCGATGCTGTGAATGACGGTGAAAGTAAAAATCCCAACAAGAAAGCCGGTGGTGTGGCCAAACCTCCCCGGAAACGCCTGGGGACATCACCTGTGTGATAGGATGGGGCCTGGCTCCTGAGGGGAGCAGAGGAGGGGCAATGAGAGAGGAAGACATGCACACGTATATGCGCGCACACACACAACACATATCTGCACACGGTGTGCTCATGCATGCACACACAGGCACACATGCACACAGATACACAGATGCGCACACACAGGCATACACATGTATGCATGCACACACAGAGGCACACAGGTACACATGCACACAGGTACACACGTGCACAAAGACACACACGCAAACGTGCACACAGGTATGTACATACGTGAATGCACATGTACACACATGCACACAGATATATGCATGCATACACATGCACACAGATACACGCACACACAGTCACACAATGCACACAGGTGCACACACAGATATACACATGCACACAAGGTACGCACACGTACACACAGATGTACACATGCACACACAGCCAAACAGAGGGGAGGAGAGAAGCTGAGTGGAGGGAAGTAAAACCCAGGTAAACAATAAGAGATGTCCTGGGGCCTCTGGGCGGCTACCCTGATGAAAGGGCCATTTGGAGCGAGGTCTGTGGTTGACGGAGTGGAAGTCTCCTCCACTAGCCTTCGGTGGCTGATCCCACTCTCCCCTGAGTGCCCTGAGTTGCTTTAAGGCTGCACAAAGCTTTGGTAGAAAAGACAGCACAGATTAGCTGTAGCAATGGATTTAGGGCGGAGCCAGGAAGTGGAGCTTGAGGACCAGCACCTTCTCCTCGTGGGACAGGACATAGAGCCTATCTGTGAACAGCAGGAGGAGAGCACTCCCGCCTCCCCCCAGCACTGGCCCCTCCTCTGCGGTGCCTGCCTCAGCCCCCAATTCCCCTTCACTGCATGGCAAACCCTGTTAGTTGCTGACACAAAACCTGTTCCTCTCTCCTTCCTTGTAAACAGAGCCCCACACTATGTCCATTTTACCTCCGAGGCTCTTTGGCGGCTCTTTACGACAATTTTGGTCAATGAGAGAAATACCTAAATTTGCTGGGGGGGCGGTTCTGGGAAAACTTTGGTTTTCCTGCTAACAGAGATAACCAAGGCCAGCGTCATCCTTTCCACTCGGTTCTTTCTTTGAGCATGGTCTTGATGTCTGGAGCCGCAGTAGCCATCTTGTGACCATGAGTCACAGAGGGCAAAAGCCAACACCCTAGAGATAATAAGACAGACATTCAGAAAACCAGTCCAGCACCTCCCACCTCTGGACTTACGTTACTTGAGAAAAATAAACACTTCTTTGTTTAAGTCACTGTGGGTTGGGTTTTTTTTTTTTTTTGTACTTGGAGCCAAACTCAATCATAACTGGTACATTCAGGTAGAAAGGACGTGACACTTTTTTGTTTTTTTAACTTCCAACCTTCCTGCTGCCCCCTTGTCACTTGTGAGACTTACTTGCCAAAGTATTAAGTAACCTCAACATTCCTGATGGTGTGAAATGGAGTGTCCTGGGCTGGGCTGGGCAGAGAGAAAGAGAGAAGCACCGGGTGGGCTGACTCCGAGCCCTCCAGCTCTCTCCCCTGCCCACCTTGGTGCGAGGAGCCCTTTTCTCCTCCCCTGGCCCTGCTTCCCACCCCACCAGGATCTCAGCTTTCTCTGGTCTACACTTCCAGCCTGCCTCTTTGACCCCATCTCGGATCTAGAATGGGTTAAACTTTTTATTGATTTATTTTTCTTTTTGGGAGTGTATAGGGAGGAAGAAGAGGGACAATAAATTATACATCTCCCAAGATACAATCTGTAGTTAATTCTTAATTAGGACTGACAGATGCTTCCCCCATAATCCTCTTCCCAACATGTTCTGTTTGCTTTGTTTGGTGCTGGAAGATATATTGTGACACGCTAATGACCTTTCTAAGCTTGTCCTGGAAGTGTTATTGGCATTCTAATGATTTATTGCATGTTGCAGTTGATTACAGGGCCATTTGTCAACATTTTATTTCTCTCTCCATAAACCTGTCTCCTGCATCACAGACGTTCACCAGCATGAAATTTAAACAAATACAGTATATAGCCCTTATTCCACTTCTGCTTTCACTTGGAGCCTCTGGAGCAAACCCATTCTGACCAAGAGAGGGCTTTTTATGACCGGTGCTGCTGTGGCTTTCACGGGACAGGTGTTAGTCTCTGTGTATGAGTCTGGGAATGACTTCCTGTCTATTGATTTGTGATTCCTTGTGTTGGGATTTTTTTTTTTTTAAGCAGAGTCAGCCAGGCCAGTTTCCCAGTTACTTAGATGGATTTCGTCTCTGGGTTTTCCAGCCGTCATTTTGTGCTTGTTGTTGGCGGGCAAGAAAATGCTTGGCTGGAAAAGGAAGTGCTGGCCAGTCCAAACCAGTCCATCTGGCGGATTTACCTCCTAACTCCCTACGACCACACTCATACCGTACAGGTGACAGGATGGAGCAACCCCAGGGGACATTCGGGGCGAATATGAGTCATGCCATCATGGCACAAAGGCTTGAGCTGTTCCCAACTAGCTGGGTGACCTTGGGCCCCTCCCATCTCCTCCTGGACCTCAGACTTATTGGCTAGCTTAATTTCATGCTGTTCTTGCCATTATTTATTCCAGGAATCTGGTCACCCCTGTCCTGTAAGTGCCTCACAGAGGTGCTCCGAGGATAAATAAGGCCATTATCTACAGGGTGTGGAGAGCTCCTTGGAGAAAGACTTTACATAAGTGCACGGTTATTCTTGTGCTTCTGTTAAGTCAGTCATCAACCTTTTGAGCTGGTCCATGAGACACGGTGGGATCATGTGAAAAAAACAGAAGACGCTGCTCCCTTTCAGTTGTGATTGGAAAAGGTACGAATATTCACAGGGCCGCCTACACACATGTGTACACTCACACACCCACCCAGCAGAGGGCACTTTTTAGAGTTAAACATTCAGTCTGAACAGTGTTAAGGCTTAGCTTTCCTCAGATTCCTGCATCTCTAGGAGACTTTTATCCTGGTCCGTAGCACTGTCTCTCTTAAGTCACGTGGCAAAGCCAGGAAGCTATGGCTGTGCTCCTGTGTATTGTAGATGGCTCCATGTGTGTCCCTTGCAGGCATTCTCTAAATCGCCAAGTTGATAACTGAACTTGGAATTCGTTTGCATGTTTTAGTTCCCTGAGAGCTGCTTTCTCTTGAATTATATTCCTCACCGAATGGCATGAGCATCTGCCCCATGGCCCAGTTAGAAATCTGAGAAGCATCCTTGCCTGCATCCTTTCGCGTATCTTCCTCCAGTCCTGTTGGATTCTGTGTCCTGGGCTCCAACCCCTCCCCCCATCACATCTGTTCTCAGACCCTCATCTTCCCTCTCCTGGACCATGACAATAGGCTTCTCATCAGTCAGGGGCAGTGATTGCAGCAACAGACACCCAATCTTGCTGTGTCACACAGTCACAATGTCTATTGGAAGGATATCTGGTGACACAGCATTGGTGGGAAGGTAGGAAATTAGGACAAGGAAATAGCCAGGAATTAAGAGATCTCTGGAGATCAGGCAATTCAATCTCCAGTCAAGGTCACTGTTCCATTGTTCCAAGTAAAAAACTACCCAAAGCTTAGTGGCTGAAAAGACAACAATTTATTTTTGCTCACGAATCTGCCACTTGGGCATAGCTTGGAGGGACAGCTTGTCTCTATTTCTACTTGGCGTCAGCTGGGACAGCTTGAAGGCTGGGGCCTGGGATCACCTGGAGGCTCCATCATGTACTTGTCTGCTGGCTGGAGCCTTAGCTGGACTGTTGGCCAGAACACCTCCCCATGCCTCCTCTGGGTGGTCTGGGCTTCCTTGCAACATGGTGGCTGGGCTCCAAGGGCAAACTTCTTGTGAGAGAATGAGGCAGATGGAAACCATTTCACTTCTGATAACACTGCCTCTGAAGTCTTGCAGCCTTACTTCCACTGCTTCTGTCCTGGAGAAAGAATAGACTTCTCCTCCTGGCTCTGGAAGAGCACGTGGGATCAGAAATATGGCCGTGGCCGTTTTGGGAAAATAAATCTGCCACAGTCTGTGAGAAGTCTGCTGTTTTGCTACCTTCTCAACATGCAAAGTTCCTAGAAGGGAGTGTCGGATTGGCTGTGTGTGTCATAAGGCTGCTTCAGGCAACTCCCGAGTGGTGGTGAGACGGAAAATCTTGCCCCTTTGGTGACAGAAGAGGGAACTGTCTCCTTCCAAAACTACACAAAGGGACATCAGGGTGCTGGTAGGAAGGTGGTGAGGGGGATGTGAAGGGAAGTACTGAATTCTAGACAGCCAAAAAATGACAAACATCTTTTACAGACTGACTGCAGACTTATCTTTCTACCTCCGTCTAGGTTTTCATGACCTGGATGGAATTGTGATCTAAAATTGATTGTGGTCATGTGACCCTCATGCCTCAAATCCTCTGATGGGTCCCTGCAATTGCAGAATTGGCTCCAAACTCTTTAGCCTGGCGTACTAGACCCTATGAACTGGCGCTTGCCTCTGTTTCCAGGTGTCCTCTGGATGCAGTCCACAGCCACCGTCTTTGGTCCACCAAGCAGCTTTCTGGCTCTTTCTCATGTTTGCCAGACTCTCAATCTCCTCTGAGTTTCTGTGCTTGCAGACCTGTACATCCTTCTGCATCAATGGCCCCTCTTCATCCTTGGGTACCAAACTAGCTTTTATTCATGTATATGGGTCTGTGTCAAGAGACACCACTGAGAAGCCTTCTCTGGAGTTACTCTCTGCGAGCCAGGCTGGGTTGTGGCCCCTTCTCTGTTCCCAGAGGACAGCCCTCCACAGCTCTACTGCAATTTTGGTCCCTTCTGTGTTCCCCTAGGACCCCACACAGTGCTCTCTTGCAGCTCTAACCTTTGCTATTCTGGTTAATTTCCTCTGTTAGAAGGTGGGACCCTTGAGGGCAGGGACTGTGTTATCTCTGAATCCCTCAGGGCCTAGGATCCTGCTGGCCATGAAGGGATTCCCTGGTAAATGCCAACTGAATGGTAATGAATGATACTGTCACGTGGTCCAGATTCTTTTCCTAGGATGACTGTCTAAGGCTGTGGGGTTATGGTGGTGGTACTTGTAGCTGAGTGTTGGAGAGCAGATGAGAACTGGTCCGGCCAGCATGCACTCTGGTAGTGCACGGTAGGGCTGGAGGGGAAATGAGCTTGATCCACATGACTGGACCACATGAATGCCGATGTTGGGGGCTTTATAGGTCGGTCATAATTTGGGCCTGGTGGGGCAAGGAGGTATATATATGCACACAATGTAATCCTTGACCCAAATTCTTCTTTGGTTCGACATCATCCCAAGAGAAAGGAACACTTGAAAATCCCCAAGATGGGATTAGGCCTGAGGAGTATCAGCCTGGGGGGAGACTCAGAGGGGAGAGATCGGCAGGGCTTTCCCTCTCTTTCTGACGAGTAATTTCTCAGCCATTGCTGGAGCCCTGGTTGGAAAGCACTGTCTCATCAAGGATGCCCGCAACACTCACACCACGGCCACCTGGGTACCTGCCCCCAGCTCTGTGGGGGTGACAGTAGGCTCTGGGCAAGGGGCAAGCATGAACTCTAGCCCTTGGCTGAAGAGGACAGATGGGGTGGGGGAGAGGGCCGTCCCTGAGAGATTCGGAGGCTGAAGGGCTCCCATCCCCAATGCGAGCTGAGGGTAACGTACGGCTTAATTTCCTCTCAAATTAGACACTTGATAAAAAAAAGTTATTATATCTGTCAAATTGCCAGGGCATTTTATGGGCATGATAAGCTAAGAACCACTGCTTTACAAACCTTGATGGGATGCTTCAGTACCTGGAAAACAATTTTACGGCCGCCCAGGCTACTGACAAATTGCAAGTACTGATTAAGCCATAAAGTTACAACAACATTAAAATATAATGAGAGGTTATTGCACGCAGGGAGGCTCTTAACCGACAGCCACAGCTGCACTCAGCTGGCGAGTGGGGCTTACGCTTTCTCTGGCAGAAGGAGATGGTCCCTTTAGGGCCAGGTCTGAGCTCCCAGGGGACGCTGGGTGGTGTTTCCTCCAGGGCAGAGCGGAGAACAGGGAGAAGCGCCCCTCACTGTGGGCTGGGAGGCATTAGACTTTGCTGTGAGTATCGTATTTGGGGGGAGCCCAGGACGTAAGACTCGGCAGAGAAGGAGGGCGCTGTGTCTGTCCCACACGCCGGGACATGTATGCGACACTCTTTCCGCAAGTGTGAATTCCCTCCTTGACTCTTTGTTCTTGATGCTGACGGAGATTCTGCGCCCCATGTGTGGAATTCCCTGCTCCATGGTTGGGGCAAATCAAACGGTCCATGTGCAGCATTCACCAAAGGCAGGTGTCATGAGATGCCCAAGGGAAAAAGGACCTAGCTTCTACCTCTACAGAGCTGCCGTCAACAGGGAGGTGGGACAGACGCAGGAGAAGATAAACATACAGAGCAGACTGGACTGAGAGCTGGCCAAGTCACACAGGAAGTGCTTCTGCAGGGGACGAGGAGAAGTTGGTGCTCTCTCACTGCTTCTTTTTCCCTCTCTACGACTGGGTCAAGCTGAGATTTTCTTGAGCTCCGTCTGTCATCCAAGGAAGCAACAATTCTCATCTGGATCACTGGCCTCCCTAAAAGAGAATGTCAATCGAAGCCCAGACCTCCCGAGTTCCGGAGTGGCTTTGCTGGCCTCTCTCAGTCCTGGAAGCCTTGCATGGCCCAGAAGGCCTGAATTTCCTTCTCCAGCCTTCCCTCCCGGATGGAGGCCATCTGTTTGGTTCCTTTCACCATAGTGCCTAGGCGCTGGTCCTCAGCACAGAGGCTGGCAACTTCTCAGAAAGGGTAGGTAGATTCTTCCTTGAGGGTCTCCTGTGCCAAGCACAGACCCAGGCTTTACGTGCCCTGCCATTCATCCGGGGAAGACACAGATGCGGATGTGCAGCCTGTGGCATCCGGGCTGGGAGGTGGAATTAAACACTTGTAGGGAACTCGTGTAATAAGTCAGTAGATCAACATCAGGAATCAGAGAGGGGGGTCTAGAGTCAGGGGGATGGAGAATGAATCTCAGGACTTACAGCTGAGTGGCCCGGGGCAGGTTATGTAGCATCTTTGTGCTTTAGTTTCTCTTTTTTCTCGATCTATCAATATAGGTATCATATTATATTTATATTATATTTATTGCAGGCAGACCTCAGAGACATTTCGGGTTCAGTTCTAGACTATGGCAATAAAGCTAATATAGCAATAAACCAAGTCACATGAATTTTTTTTGGTTTCCCAGTGCAATGAAAGTTATATTTCCCCTATACCATAGTCTCTCAAGTGTGCAACAGTATTATGTCTTAAAAAAACAATGCACATACCTTAATTAAAAAATACTCTATTGCTAAAAAGTGCTACCCATCCTCTGAGCCTTCAGTGAGTCGTAGTGGTAACATCAAAGTTCACTGATCACAGACCGTCATGACACATATAATAATAATGTAAAAGTCTGAAATATTTTTGGAATTATCCAAGTGTGACACAGAGACACAAAGTGAGCAAATGCTGTTTGGAAAAAATTGTACCAATAGGCTTGCTCGATGCAGGGTTGCCACAAATCCGCAATCTGTAAAAAACAGAATATTTACGAAGCACAAAAACTCAGGTCTGCCTGTATTTGTATATTTATTATTTTGTATTTATACTCATTTAAATTATCCACCCATAGAGTTGTCAGGAGGGTTGACTGAGCGAATAGATGTGGAGTCCTGAGAACCGGGCCTGGCCCAGAGTAACCCTCAGCTAATGTCGTTATTGCCATTTATTGAGCACCTACTATTCATTAGACTCCTTACTTCACATGAATTATCTCTTTAATAGTCACAATATTCCTAACAAGTGTCATATGATATCGCTTATAAGTGGAATCTAAAAAATTGATACAAATGAACTTATGTATAAGACAGAAATAGACCCACAGACATAGAAAAACTTATGGTTACCAAAGGGGAAGCGGGGGAGGGATAATTTAGGAGTTTGGGATTGACATATACACACTACTATATATAAAATAGATAACCAACAAGGACCTACTGTACAGAGCAGGGAACTCTACTCAATATTTTGTAATAACCTAAAAGGAAAAGGAATCTGAAAAAGAATATATATATGTATATATGCATAACTGAATCACTTTGCTGTACCCCTGAAACTAACATGACATTGTAAATCAACTATACTTCAAAACAAATGAACAAACAAAAATCAGGGATGAAATTTTAAAAAGGCAGTGTTATTTTAAGGATCCAAAAATTTCTTTTTTTTTAGATAAAAAGGAGGACTTGGTTTTTAAAAATTGAGCCATCAGTGTGTGACGTATTATGGCACACTTGTTTAATTTATAAATTGAATGGTTAATAATCTTAAGAAATATTCATAATATTCCTCATAAACATCAAAGTATCATCAACTCTATTTTATAAATGCAGAAACTGAGTGAGACTCAGGGAGGAAAATTTACCTGATGGATGACAGAGTTTGAATTCAGAAATGGGTGGCTCTGATTTCAAAGTCCTTGCTTGAGAGGCGAACTAAGCCCTGGGGCAGACACACCTGGGAGATGGGGAGAAACCGCACGTACATCCTGCTCAGCATGGCACCGTCCATGTGACTAAAACCAGGGCTCTGTTGACTTTTGGTTCTAGAAGGTCAGCCTGGAAGATGGTCTGACCAAAGCCATCAGGTGTTCAGGTCATGAGAGACGGTCCACCTGCCCCAGCGTAGCAACATTTTACAATGAGCAATGGAAACATATCAGGAGATGACAGGCTGTCCATCTTTGGGATTGTATTTGTAGTAGGAGATGGGCAGGTTTGAGGCACAATGACAAGCTTGGAGGACAATGTCATCTATGAACTGCTCTTTTAGGGTACATTGTAGTAAGTACGCAACACATAGAACAATAGTACTCAGAGACTCCTTATTCATTCGTTCCCACTTATTCATAATTTATTCCTCTAAATTTGATGGTTCATAACAACCTAGGAAATGGCTTCACTCTACTAGGCACTGGGGCTCGGTAGTTGGATGAGAAAGGGCGTAGGCACTCCAGGCTGTTCAGATAACGGACTATCATAATGTCCACACCTGCACAGTGTTTCAAACACTATAACAAAGGGAGATAGAGTATAGGGACAGTAGGAAAATCATGCCCCCAAGTGAGCTTGGGAAGGGCCCAATCGGAGGCCGTGCTGAACTTCCTTGGCCAGAGAGAGTCAGGACAATCATATTCCAGTTTCTCTCCTCTTCTCTTAAGAATACCGCTCCTTGGGTCTAGGCTGTGAAAATATTAACGATAACAAACATCCGTGTAGCACATTACCAAAGACCAAAATGGCCCCATCGGGCAGCTGTCATTGTCAGTCCCGTTTGATAAATTGAGAAATGCCACTACCCGAGAGGTGATGTCATTGGCCCAGTGTTGCTGGTTTACCATTGGTTCCCAGTAGAATGGGACTGGGAACCATGTGTGGGACTTTGCATCATCTGGGCTGCTATTCACTGGCACATTGCCAGCACCTGGAAGGGTACCTGGTACACGGTGGTCACCGGATAGACGTCTTGTTGGATGAGTGAATAAAACCTAGACTCTTCTCAATTCCAACACACACGTGCTGTCTACCATGTCACCATCTCCTTGGCCTAGAAATGAGCTTCTGTGGGAGAAAACATTACAAACAGTGATTACTTTCTTCTCTTATCCAGGTACAAGGTTTTAGTTGTTTGTACAAAGCACACTCAGCTGGGACCTCTCCAAGGTACTTGGTGACCATAAGCATCGTGGGTGGGGGGGGGCAGGTGAGGGTGTGCTTGCGGAGGTGGGAGAGGGTTGCCACAGTGAGGTCTTTGCCTGGTGGCTGACCAAGTTGGGAGCAATCTTCTAGCCATTTCAGCTCATCAGATAGGGCCCCACTGTGGCCCAGCTGGAATGAGACATAAACAAAGTAGCCTTCTCCATGCCAACAAGAGTGGAAATAAGATGTGTCAGCAAGACAAACCCTCTCATTGAGAATCCTCCACAGTACCTATTAGAAGTGCAGTCCAGAGTCTGCAGGTGGCAGGGGAGAGCCTGTGGTTAAGAAAAGGGGAATATTAACTGGCACACTGGGCCATAATGGAAAATGTCAACTTTTCCAATTCCTTTGAAATAGTCACCTGGGATATGTTTTCTGATATTGCTGCCCTGTTCTCAGCTGGGTCATTTCTCCTCCCAGGGACCTTGGGAGAGGACGGAGTTGGGAATAATGGAGGAGAAGCCAGGACAGAGCTTCAGTCTCCGTGCCAGCCATGTTCTAGTTGCGGGCTATGCCCCTCTGCATCCCAAGACAGAGATGCTGTCTGTCTCAGGGAGTGATGCTCTCCCACTTGTCCTCATTCTCCTGGACACTGCAAATAGGTCTAAGCATCTTCACTTCCTCCTGGAGGAGTGGAGCTGGTAAATAGCTGGTCCACCCAGAGGCACCTGTGGGTCAGCACAGATAGCTAGGTACCCGCTGTAAGCTGGCAGCAGTGGATCTGGGAGGCGCCTATCAATCATTTTTAAGTCTTTTATCACTTTCTGGAGCATCAGCCACTGTAGGGGTATCTTAGTGTTGCCACATTTTCCCAAGATGGGGCATTGGTACCAAATCCCGACACAGTAACGAACATGGTGATATTTCTGAAGTACATCCAGACTTACAAAAGTTCAGGAGGCCTTACCCCTCCAAAAAAAAAAAAAAAAAAAAAAACCCGCATACTGGTCAGGACAACAAGGAGAGGCAAGGGAAATGAAACCTGGCAGAAAGAGTGCTCAGCGCAGTATAGTAAGAGGAAGAAAAAAAGGGTTTTTTTCCATCTTATTAAAAAAAATAATGTGACATTTATTAATGTCCCTAATGCTCAAAACCAATTGCTTTTTAATGTGTACCAAAATGCATTTAATCTTGACACGGGTGTGATGCAAATTCACTTCAGTGGGGCTGGTGATGTCGGAAGGTAACATTGACCTGTGTGGGTGCCTGCTGGGTTCACTGCTATTCGTGTGTGTGCCTTGGGTGGGGCAGTGTCTGGGGCTCTCAGACACTGAGAGCTTCATCAAGGTGGGCTCCAATAGACTCTTTGGGATGAGGGCATGATCACTTTCTTGAAGAGTTTGGTCGTTAATGACAAAATAGAGAATGAAGAGGGTTAGGTGTCTTTGCAGAACGGATGAGGGAAACGTACAGAATTGTGGAGTTGTTCCTGGCGACTCCAAAACGATGGCATGGTGCAAGGACCCCGAGGGGGCTTGGATTTGAATGCAACTCCTCTGTTGCCAATTGTCCATGTGACCTTGGGTACGTTATTTCCATCCTGTGGCTGGCCTTGGGCTTCTCATCTATAATATGAGTGGGTTGGGCTAAATGATTTCTAAGCACCTCTTGTGTTTTCACTTTCTGTCTCCACTGCATAGTTCAGGCATTCCTCATGTCCATCTACGTTTCGGAGGGGGGGTTGTCTCCTAAGTGCCCCCTGCTTGTCACCTAACCCACATTCTGTCTTCCTACTCTCGGGGTGGTCTTTCTAAATATGTAATCTTTATCATGTCACTCCCACCTAAAACCCTCATGCTTATGGGATAAAGACAGAACTCCTTGCCGTGGATATAAATAAAAACATAGAGGATACAGATAACATAATAATGAAGCGTGGTTTCTCAGTTATATATGGAATCATATTCCCACAAAACCAAGACGCTCATTCTCTCAAAAGGCCAGTGAGACATCTACACAAGCTGAAAATTTATAGTAATAACCTCCCTGAAGCAGAAAGTTTATCAGCCACATTCTCTGACTGCAATGGATCAATGTATTAAAATTCGAACTTACAAACAGAATAATATTTGCCAAATACTTTAAAAATTTGAGATTAAAAAAAAAAAAAAAGCCCTCCAAAACCTAAAACAACTTGAAAAAACCTGTGATGGGCAGAAAGGGAATCAAAATAGAAATGACAGGTTATTTTAAATTATTATAAGCCTGAAACCCTGCATAGCAAAAGTTATGGAATGTGACAAAATCTCTTTTTAAAGCATGCTTCATGTGCTCAGTGGACTTCATTAATTAGAAAAAGTGAAAAGTAATAATTGAATTCAAGAAGCAAAAGAAATAAAAATAAAGAAAACCAAGGAAGGTGAGAGGTAAGAATCAGCAAAAATAAAACCAGAAATGAATGAATTAGAAAGAAAAGAAAAGAGGGGTTCTTTAAAAATACCACCCCCTCAATTAAAAAGATTATACTTTGACAAGAAAAAGATTTCATGTATCAGTTTTCTATGGCTAGTGTAACAAATAACCATAAATTTGGTGGCTTAAAAGAACACAAATTTATTCTCTTACAGTTATGAGTCAGTTTCAGTGAGCTACAGTCACTGTCACGGTGTGGGCGGGGCTGACATCTTTTGGAGGCTCTAAGGGAGAGTATTTCCTTGCCTTTTCTAGATTCTGGAGGCATCTGCATTCCTTGTCTCATGACCTCTTCCTCACATCACTCTAACTTCTTGCTTCTCTCTTCACATCTCCCACTTCCTTCTTTGACTTTCCTGCCTCTCCCTCTTTTATAAGGACTTTCGGGATTCCATATAGGAGTCACCTGTTTAATTCACACTAATCTCCCCATTTCAAGATCCTTACCTTAATCGCATCTATAAGTCCTTTTTGCCTTACGAGTTGAAATTTACAGTTTCTGGGGATTAGGACATGGATATCTTTTGGGGGAGATTTTATTCAGCCTACCACAGTGCATAACCACAAATGTTTTCAAATTAAATATTAAAAATGTTAAGGAAATATTATATGCAGCATGTTTCCAATAAATCTGAAAATCTAGATGGAATGGTTTTCCTCACCCTGGGAAACTGAAAATGTCCAAAATTGACTCAAGAATATGTAAAAAATAGACAACAAATCGCCCCTTCTCTTTGAGGCTCACCAAAAAGGCACCAGGTCTGGATAGTTTTGTGGGCAATTCCAGAATACTCAGATCACATACATTTCTCCAGAGCATAACAAATATGGAATATCTTCAACCTCAATTTTTGACTCATAATGAAACTTGACAAAGTATCTCAAAGGAAAAATAGAGATTAATTTCACTTGACTAAAGACGTAAAAATCTTGAGAAAAATATTAAGTCAAATATAGCAATATAGAGACACCTTCAAGACGGCGGAGGAATAAGACATGGAGATCACCTTCCTCCCCACAAATACATCTACATGTGGAACAACTCCTACAGAACACCTACTGAACGCTGGCAGAAGACCTCAGACTTCCCAAAAGGCAAGAAACTCCCCACTTACCTGGGCAAAAGAAAAAAGAAAAAACAGAGACAAAAGAATAGGGACAGGACCTGCACCAGTGGGAGGGAGCTGTGAAGGAGCAAAAGTTTCTACACACTTGAAGCCTCTTCATGGGCAGAGATGGGAGGTGGCAGGGGGAAGCTTCGGAGCCATGGAGGAGAGCACAGCAACAGGGGTGCAGAGGGCAAAGCAGAGAGATTCCCACACAGAGGATTGGTGCCGACCAGTGCTCACCAGCCCGAGAGGCTTGTCTGCTCACCTGCTGGGAGTGGGGGTGCTGGGAGCTGAGGCTCCAGCTTCGGAGGTCAGACCCCAGGGAGAGGATGGGGGTTGGCTGCGTGAACACAGCCTGAAGGGAGCTAGTGCGCCACAGCTAGCTGGGAGGGAGTCTGGGAAAAAGTCTGGAACTGCCTAAGAGGCAAGAGACCACTGTTTCAGGGTGCATGAGAAAAGGGGAATCAGAGCACCGCCTAAACAAGCTCCAGAGATGGGCGTGAGCCGTGGTTATCAGCTCAGACACCAGAGATGGACATGAGATGCTAAGGCTGCTGCTGCAGCCATCAAGAAGCCTGTGTGCAAGCACAGGTCACTCTCCACACCTCCCCTCCCGGGAGCCTGTGCAGCCCGCCACTGCCAGGGTCTCGTGATCCAGGGACAACTTCCCCAGGAGAACACATGGCACCCCTCACGCTGGTGCAACGTCATGCTGGCCTCTGCACCGCAACTCGCCCTGCATTCCATACCCCTCCCTCCCCCCGGCCTGAGTGAGCCAGAGCCCCCTAATCAGCCGCTCCTTTAACCTTCTCTTGTCTGGGAGAAGAACAGATGCCAGAGGGCGACCTACATGCAGAGGCAGGGCCAAATCCAAAGCTGAACCCAGGAGCTGTTAGAACAAAAAAGAGAAAGGGAAATCTCTCCTAGCAGCCTCAGGAGCAGTGGATTAAATCTCCACAGTCAACTTGATGTACGCTGCATCTGTGGAATACCTGAATAGACAACGAATCATCCCAAATTGAGGAGGTGGACTTTGGGAGCAAAGATATATGTATTTGGTTGCTCTCTTCCTTTTTTATATATATAGATAGATATAATTTTCCTTTTTCTCTTTTTGTGACTGTGTATGTGTATGCTTCTTTGTGTGATTTTGTCTGTATAGCATTGCTTTTATCATTTGTCCTAGGGTCCTGTCTGTCCTTTTTTTTTTTGTATTTAGAGTTTGTTATCACTGGTAGATTTGTTTATTGATTTGGTTGCTCTCTTCCTTTTTTATATATATAGATAGATATAATTTTCCTTTTTCTCTTTTTGTGACTGTGTATGTGTATGCTTCTTTGTGTGATTTTGTCTGTATAGCATTGCTTTTATCATTTGTCCTAGGGTCCTGTCTGTCCTTTTTTTTAGTGTAGTTTTTAGTTCTTGTTATCATTGGTGGATTTGTTTTTTGGTTTGGTTGCTCTCTTCTTTCTTTCTTTTTTTTTTTTTTTTTTTTTTGCAGTACATGGGCCTCTCACTGTTGTGGCCTCTCCCATTGCGGAGCACAGGCTCCGGACGCGCAGGCTCAGCGGCCATGGCTCACAGGCCCAGCCGCTCTGCGGCATGTGGGATCTTCCCGGACCGGGGCACGAACCCGTGTCCCCTGCATTGGCAGGCGGACTCTCAACCACTGCGCCACCAGGGAAACCCTCTTTCTTTTTTATTTTATTAATTAAAAATATTTTTTATTTAAAAAATATTTTTTAAATTTTAATAAGCATTTTATTTTTTATTTCTTTCTCTCTCTTTCTTTCTTTCTGTCTGTCTTTCTGTCTTTCTCTCTTTCTTGCTTTCTTTTCTCCCTTTTCTTCTGAGCCATGAGGCTGACTGGGTCTTGGTGCTCAGGCCGGGTGTCAGGCCTGTGTCTCTGAGGTGGGAGAGCTGAGCTCAGGACATTCGTCCACCAGAGACCTCCCTGCTCCATGTAATATCAAACAGTGAAAGCTCTCCCAGAGATCTTCATCTCAACACTAAGACCCAGCTCCACTCAACGACCAGCAAGCTACAGGACTGGACACCCTAAGCCAGACAACTAGCAAGACAGGAGCACAACCCCACCAATTAGCAGAGAGGCTGCCTAAAATCATAATAAGGTCACAGACACCCAAAACACACTACTGGATGCAGTCCTGCCCACCAGAAAGACAACATCCAGCCTCATCCACCAGAACACAGGCACCAGTCCGCGTGAAATTAAAAATTCTCTAGAAGGAATCAATAACAGAATAACTGAGACATAAGAACGGATACGTGACCTGGAAGATAAAATAGTGGAAATAACTACCACACGGCAGAATAAAGAAAAAAGAATGAAAAGAATTGAGGACAGTCTCAGAGACCTCTGGAACAATATTAAATGCACCAACATGCAAATTATCAGGGTCCCAGAAGAAGAAGAGAAAAAGAAAGGGACTGAGAAAATATTTGAAGAGATTATAGTTGAAAACTTCCCTAATATG
>NC_041233.1:91256216-91257276 GCF_002837175.3 Physeter macrocephalus
GCAGCCTGCGGAAAGGAGACCCGCAAACAGTAAGCTAAGCAAAATGAGAAGACAGAGAAACGCACAGCAGATGAACAAGCAAGGCAAAAACCCACCAGACCAAACAAATGAAGAAGAAATAGGCAGTCTACCTGAAGCTGCAAGCCAGAAGGGAGTGGCAAGACATTTTTAAAGTGATGAAAGGGAAAAACCTACAACTAACATTACTCTACCCAGCAAGGATCTCATTCAGATTCGATGGAGAAATTAAAACCTTTACAGAGAAGCAAAAGCTAAGAGAATTCAACACCACCAAACCAGCTTTACAACAAATGCTAAAGGAACTTCTCTAGGCAGGAAACACAAGAGAAGGAAAAGACCTACAACAACAAACCCAAAACAATTAAGAAAATGGTAATAGGAACATACATATCAATAACTACCTTAAATGTAAATGGATTAAATGCTCCAACCAAAAGACAAAGATTGGCTGAATGGATATAAAAACGAGACCTGTATTTATGCTGTTTACAAGAGACCCACTTCAGACCTAGGGACACATACAGACTGAAAGTGAGGGGCTGGAAAAAGATATTCCATGCAAATGGAAATCAAAAGAAAGTTGGAGTAGCAATTCTCATGTCAGACAAAATAGACTTTAAGATAAAGACTATTACAAGAGACAAAGAAGGACACTAGATAATAACCAAGGGATCAATCCAAGAAGAAGATATAACAATTGTAAATATTAATGCACCCAAATAGGAGCACCTCAATACATAAGGCAAATGCTAACAGCCTTAAAATGGGAAATCGACAGTAATACAATCATAGTAGGGGACTTTAACACCCCACTTTCACCAAGGGACAGATCATCCAAATTGAAAATAAATAAGGAAACACAAGCTTTAAATGAGACATTAAATAAGATGGACTTAACTGATATTTATAGGACATTCTATCCAAAAACAACAGAATACACTTTCTTCTCAAGTTCTCATGGAACATTCTCCAGGATAGACCATATCTTGGGTCACAAATCAAGCCTTGGTAAATTTAAGAAAACTGAAATCATATCAAG
>NC_041233.1:91257826-91258815 GCF_002837175.3 Physeter macrocephalus
ATACACTACTAAATAACCAAGAGATCACTGAAGAAATCAAAGAGGAAATAAAAAAATACCTAGAAACAAATGACAATGAAAACACGACGCCTCAAAACCTATGGGATGCAGCAAAAGTAGTTTTAAAAGGGAAGTTTATAGCAATACAATCCTACCTCAAGAAACAAGAAACATCTCAAATAAACAACCTAACCTTACACCTAAAGCAATTAGAGAAAGAAGAACAAAAAACCCCCAAAGTTAGCAAAAGAAAAGAAATCATAAAGATCAGATCAGAAATAAATGAAAAAGAAATTAAGGAAACAATAGCAAAGATCAATAAAACTAAAAGCTGGTTCTTTCAGAAGGTAAACAAAATTGATAAACCATTAGCTAGACTCATCAAGAAAAAAAGGGAGAAGACACAAATCAATAGAATTAGAAATGAAAAGGTAAAAGTAACAACGGACACTGCAGAAATACAAAAGATTATGAGAGGTCACTACAAGCAACTACATGCCAATAAAATGGACAACCTGGAAGAAATGGACAAATTCTTAGAAAAGCACAACCCTCTGAGACAGAACCAGGAAGAAATAGAAAATATAAACAGACCAATCACAAGCACTGAAATTGAGACTGTGATTAAAATCTTCCAACAAACAAAAGCTCAGGACCAGATGGCTTCACAGGTGAATTCTATCAAACATTTAGAGAAGAGCTAACATCTATCCTTCTCAAACTCTTCCAAAATATTGCAGAGGGAGGAACGCTCCCAAATTCATTCTACGAGGCCACCATCACTCTTATACCAAAACCAGACAAAATGTCACAAAGAAAGAAAACTACAGGCCAATATCACTGATGAACATAAATGCAAAAATCCTCAACAAAATACTAGCTAACAGAATCCAACAGCACATTAAAAGGATCATACACCATGATCAAGTGGGGTTTATCCCAGGAATGCAAGGATTCTTCAATATATGCAAATCAATGTGATAAACCAT
>NC_041233.1:91259454-91261701 GCF_002837175.3 Physeter macrocephalus
ACTGCCAACAACCACATGAAAGGATGCTCAACATCACTAATCATTAGAGAAATGCAAATCAAAACTACCATGAGCAATCACCTCACACCAGTGAGAATGGCCATCATCAAAAAATCTACAAACAATAAATGCTAGAGAGGGTGTGGAGACAAGGGAACCCTCTTGCACTGTTGGTGGTAATGTAAATTGATACAGCCACTATGGAGAATAGTATGGAGGTTCCTTAGAAAGCTAAAATATATCTACCATACGACCCAGCAATCCCACTACTGGGCATATACCCTTGAGAAAACCATAATTCAAAAAAAGTCACGTACCACAATGTTCATTGCAGCTCTATTTACAACAGCCAGGACATGGGAGCAACCTAAGTGTCCATTGACAGATGAATGGATAAAGATGTGGCACATATATACAATGGAATAATACTCAGACATAAAAAGAAACGAAGTTGAGTTATTTGTAGTGAGGTGGATGGACCTAGAGTCTGTCATACAGAGTTAAGTAAGTCAGAAAGAGAAAAACAAATACCATGTGCTAACACATATATATGGAATCTAAAAAATAAATAAATAAATGGTTCTCAAGAACTTAGGGGCCGGACAGGAATAAAGACGCAGACATAGGGAATGGACTTGAGGACACAGGGAGGGGGAAGGGGAAGCTGAGATGAAGTGAGAGAGTGGCATGGACATATATACACTACCAAATGTCAAACAGATAGCTAGTGGGAGGCAGCCACATAGCACAGGGAGATCAGCTCGGTGCTTTGTGACCACCTAGAGGGGTGGGATAGGGAGGGTGGGAGGGAGATGCAAGAGGGAGGAGGTATGGGGTATATGTATATGTATAGATGATACACTTTGTTATACAGCAGAAACAAACACACCATTGTAAAGCAATTATACTCCTAAAGATGTTAAAAAAAAACAAAAAAAAGCAATACTGTTGCAATTCACAAGAGATATGAAATCATGATTCTCACTGTTAGTCATAGTAAATAAAGACTTCCTCACTTTAAATTTTTTTATAGAAATGAGAATGAGCTTGGATATTAGTTTTCGTTTACTTATCAAATTCCTTATTATGCAGTTACTTTTACCTTCCTTAAATCATTTCTGTAATTACTTAATAAATTCCATTTTACTCTAAAAAAATAGCAATATATTAAAGGAAGAATGTGTCATATCCAAGGAGGTTTTATTCTAAGAATAATTATGGAAGTTTGTTTCAACATTAGGAAATTTATTACTTTTTTTAATATGATACATATTACCACCTAAATATGTTAAAAGAGAAAAACAGATATGATCCTCTTATCAGGGTCTAAAACTGCATTTTACAAAATTGAACATCCAGAACTGAAAATAGTAATTTAGAAAACTTGAGTATATTAAAGATAGAAGAAAATTTCTTAACACAAAAAAGTATCAGAAACCTATACTAATCATCAGAGTAAACAGTAAGAGAGCTGCACTGGCTAAATCAAGTCTCTCCAATACTATTGTCATTCAGTTGTTATTGTTGAGGTTTAGCTAAAGAAATACCACAAGAAAAGTAAATAAGACATAAATATTGCAAAGTAAGAGCCAAAAAATTTCATTATTGATTACAGTATTATTGTAAACCTAGAAAATCTAAGTTAATCAAAAAAGAATGTACTAGATGAGGGCTAAGTAAATTGGCTGTATAAGACAAAAATAAATAGTTTTCTTATGCATTAAGAATAACCAACTGGAGTCAAAGAATGGGAAAAAGATCCTATTTGCAAATGTAACTAGTTGCTGGAAATTAACAAAAGCTTGCAATATGGAAGAACTATTTAAAAACATTATGAAATGCTATTGAATGAGCTAAAAAAGTAACTGAAAAAATGGGAAACATACCATATTCTTGCTGGACATATTCGTTCTCATAAATATGTCTTTTATCCCAGATTGCCTATTAATTTATGGAATGCCATTCAAAATCTCAGCGGGATATTTTTGAAGTTTACAAATTGATTCTAAAGTTCATCTTGAAGACTGTATACAGAAATAGTTCATAAATTTTGGAAAAGAGGAGAATAATGATGGTAGGGTTTGCTCTGCTATCAAATATACTATGAAATTATACTATTAAAAGATACTTTAGGGGCTTCCCTGGTGGCGCAGTGGTTGCGCGTCCGCCTGCCGATGCAGGGGAACCGGGTTCGCGCCCCGGTCTGGGAGGATCCCACATGCCGTGGAGTGGCTGGGCCCGTGAGCC
>NC_041233.1:91261711-91277058 GCF_002837175.3 Physeter macrocephalus
ACGTACGGCAAAAAAAAAAAAAAAAAAGATATTTTATTAGTACAGAAATTGATAAATTAGTCAAAATTAATTCTAGAAGGATTTTGATTTAAATACTATTATAAACTATAGGAAACAAGGAAATTCTTCTTTAAGCTCAGTAAGGGTGCAGATCTTTCTAAAGATTTTCTCAAAAATTACACTAAGGCTGGAAACCTTTAAAAAACTGACAGATTTGATCACACAATAATTGTATACTTTTCCACATCGAAAGACATCATTAACACAGTTAATAGACAATCAACAAACTGGAAAAATATATTATGTGAGTTAGGCAAAGATTTAGCAATCACAATAGATAAAGAACTCCTACACATCAATAAGAAAAAGGTAAATAGCAGCAAAATGATGCTAATTGATGATTCACAGAAAAATACGAATTTCCAATAAATGTAGGAAAAGTTCTTCCATTTATGAAAAGAAATTCATATTAAAACTGTGAGATCCTACTTTTCACCTCTTAGAAACAATGGTAATATTTATGTTTTGAGAATGTACAGAAACATATGCTGTTGGCGAGGGTATAAATTGGTTGGTGTAACCATCTGGAAAGGCAGCTTATCCATGTGTATCAAATTTAAAATGGGCATTCCCTTTGACCTAGCAATTACACATCTATATATTTATTCTATGGAAATAATCTCACAAGTTTGCAAAGATCTGTATGCAATGTTAACTGATATATTATTTATAATAGCAAAGAATTTAAACTGACCTAAAGGTCTACCAGTTAGGGATTTGTTTTAATACATATGACTGATTCAAATCTTGATGAATTAATATCAAGGATGAGCTTGATATTTTCAGGCCCTTGATAAGGGCCTGAACTTAATAGTTTCAGGGCTGAGGGTAGGAGTACAAATAGAGGGTGACATAATTCAATATACAAAAGGTACAAATTAACCAAGTGAACTGTTAAAATAAAAATATTCTATCCTTCCACCTTGATAAACATAACTTCAAACATGGGTAAAACCGCAGTTTTGTTTGGCTGAAGTTTGGCAAATAGCAAAGCGACCGAATTTAATTGTTATCATACAGCTCTCCATGCTCTGTTGATGGGCAAGTGGTTTCTAAGTGAGTGATTAAAAAAAAGACATTCTCATCATAACAGCTATGTGTTTATTCCATAAAATTTATTTTTCTTGTCCTTATTTCACTGAAGTCACTAATCATATTGTTATAATTGAGATTTTTCCACACAATTTATGCTGTATTGACAATGCCAAAGCAGACAAACTTTCCTGAGTCATTGTAGTAGTTCTTATGTAGTCTTTTATTAATTTCAATTTGGAGAAATTTTTCTTGGCTGAGGCAGTAGCAACTGGAATTGTTAATATCATAATTTAATATATGGTAAATTATTAACAATGCTACTCAAAACAGTACAGAAGTATACACATACAATGTAATTAGGATTAATGCCTAATACAAGAGCTAAAAGACAACTTTTTAGCATACAATTACACCATTTTATCATACTACCTTCTTTTTTTCCAACTCTGAAGTATAATCAACAAATAAAATTGTAAGATAATGTGTAGAATGGGATGAATTGATATACATTGTGAAAGGTTCCTTCTATTGAATTAATGAACACATCCATCACTTCACATATTCATCTCTTTTTTTTCTGAAAGTAGAACTTTTAAAAAAACTCCGTGTTTAAAAAAATAACACAGAGATTCAGAAATGAACATGAATTTTACCTGTCCTGTTCAAACATTGAAATGGGTCACATATGATAAATTATCCTCGGTTCAGAAAACATTACAGAGTCTATCACTTTCATCAGAAACATGGCTATCACATCTTGGTTTTCACCATTTTTAGAGCAATACTAGATCCATTTGGAAATGGGAAGGGTCGGTATCACGCTTTACCCTTTTAAATTTAGATATAGATATATAAATGTAAAGTAATATAAATAATAATGTAAAACATTCCTCAACTGCTACAGGCAGCTCTTGTAAATACCAGGATACCTCATGAATACCTCTGGAACAATGATGGGTTAGAAAATGAAAAGAATCAAGAAAATGTACTCTTGGGCCTCTACTGGGAAACAGTAGTGCATTATGCAAGAATGTGGAGCATTCACGCCATTTGAGAGAAAGGATGGGGCTGGTTAATGACTCCCTCCTCACTCCCTTACCCAGCCCTTCTGACTCTCAGATCATCTCTTGTGATCTAAGATCTAAGGCTGTGTCAGTCCCTGATGTCAGAGGTGGCACAACCCACAAGCCTTAGCGGCATCTGGACACAACTTCCTTGTATTTGGAAGGACGAGAGATGGAGAAAAAATTCCCTGGGGCCTGAACAGCGTTAGTCATGGGCGTGAATGTTTAGGGTAGTGGGTTATCCACCAGCTCTGAGGACTGGGTCCCGAGCTAATGAAACACAAGGGACACACCTCGGGCCACCTCCTTCTGACCTGAGGCATCTCCGTGGTTTCCTTGGCTGCACAGAGCCTTCCAGAAACAGGTCAAGGCAGGAGAGTTAATGTCGCGACAAAGACCTGCAGTGGGCCAACCCTAGCTGCTTTCCTGATGACAAGGTGCATCCTTCCTGTCGCCTCCTCCAAGCATTTGGCTTGGAACATGACGGAGCCTGTGGAGGGCTTGGAGATCCCCGAGGGTGGCAGGTGCTAGATATTAACATAACAGCAACTTTTGTCAGGCAGAACGTTCGTTCCCTCACGCTGCTGATGCCGAGCTCCCCAAAGCTGAGAAATAGGCAAAACTGGCTCACGGGCATCTTTACACCTCGCGGAACCTCTTAATGGCATCTCCCCCGCTGCTCTGCCCAGCAGCAGGCCGCCTCGCAGGCTGGCTTGCTCGCTCTTTCTCTCCTCCGTTTGCCTTGCCTGCTGTCAGTTTCCTTCCTCCCAGCCTTCCAGGCAGGGAGTCATTTTTCTGGAGTTGTTATTCGCCACTCCGCCTAACTGCTACAGTTCAGCGTGGCCGAACTAATGATGCTGCAATTAAGAGTGATTAGGGTTATTGATAATAAAGAGACTTCATAAACTTGATTAAATGCACTCATTAATGAATATGTTGGGGGTGCCTGTGTGTGAGGGTGGGGTGGAATGAAAGGTGGGAAAAATGGGAAAAAGAATCTTATGCCGTAGCTATCCTAGTGTGGATCTGAGGATGGCTGAGCTGTTAGGCAGGAAGCCCGGGAGTCCCCGGGGGCTTAGACTTCGAGGAAATTGCAGCAAAATCCAGAGCACATCACTCATTTATATACGGTGTGAGTGGGCATGGGACAAAGGCAAGGAGATGCTGAAACAGAGGAGCCCTAAGAGTCACCTGAAATGGTCCAAGCTTGAGATGTGCTTTGTCCTCACCTTTCCTGTGGGGGAACGGCTGAGGCTGTTATTAATTAACGCAGCAAATCACCCCCCCCCACCCCTCTCCCGACCATTCCCCTGCCACCTCATGTCTCTGCTCACGGGATTAAAGATGGCTGCAGCATCACTGTGCTTTTGATCATCTCTCTGCTTGTTGGGGATAAAACCACCGCTTTAAGAGCATCCTTCTCTGCCTCTCTCTTTCGGTAAGGGTCTGGAATGCTGGCGAGACAGAGGACACGGTCCTCGTCCTCCATGCCACATCTAGAAACCGTGGGGAAACCTTACAGCTCATTTCCTTCAAAGGCTTAGAAAAATCTTATTAACTCTGACCTCCACTTAGGGCTATGACAATTCAGAGAGGAGAGCTTCAAAGCTGATCTTCGCTTATAGATTCCAGATGGTGCAAATAAACCTGAGTTTAAATAAACTGAAAGAGATTTTTTTTCGAAAAAATAAGAGAATGAGCTTTTTATAAGAGGAACCCCAATACACATCCCAAACTCTCACTTACCTGAGAGTAATACACTGTGTACAATGTCCTCCTGCCTCAGAGCAGGCTCCCAGGAACTTTGAGACAAGCAGGTCATTAACTAGGCTGTGGTTACTGATACTTCCAAGCAGTTATACTGAATTTCTCTTATATCAGTCAATGGTTTTTTTAGATGAATTGATAATATCCCCTCATTTAGCTTTAATTAGTCTGGGCTCATGAGATTATGCTGTGTATCCTCAGACCATGCTGTGACCCCACCTGGGAGAGGCCCCCGAGCTGGGAAGGGTCTGCTCCCTGCCCTTCATGCAGTGCCCTCTGGTCCTCTGTGGACTGAGGCTTCCCTGGGGGGGGAATTTAACATGTGGGGGGCACACCACTTGCTTCTGCAGCAGAGCCACAACTGAAATGAAATATTAGAGCCATTCTGAAAGATTTACACGGCCATCGGGTAACAGCATCCACCAAGAAGGCCCTTGGTGTTGGGTGACTACACCTCGGGGGTACGAGAACTGACAATAATGAAAGGAATCCCTGGATCTCAGGATTGGATGGTCCTTAAATTTCATCTCACGTTGAATCCCTTTAGCAGCATCCTAGTCACATGGTTCCGACTAGGCTTTCCATTCAGGGAAGCCTGTTTTATTTGGGGGCAACTCAGGCGGTTAGAAAGCTTTTCTTTAGGCTGGGATGAAATCACCAGGACCTAAAAGTTATGGTGCAGGATTGCTTTGTAGGCAAGACCAAGTGATAATGAGGTCTTTTTGGTACTTGAGCAACTCAACTTCCTGGGGTGGCTATCAAAGTGAGCCCCGTGGAGTACTCCTCTGGTGGGGAGAAGACTCCCTGGGATTCTGGTGGTCCTAATTTTTTCACTCAGCACTCATCTGTTGACCTTCATGCAAGGTACGCTGGAGGATAATTGGTTCTTGCCTTAGAGGAGCTCGGAAACATTGTAATGATTGGCAATATCATTAGCTCATCATTAAACTGTAGAGCATCCAGAAAGATAGAGAGAAATGCAATGTGTATCAATACCCTTAAGTCACATGTACACTTTGACCAAGAAATTCCATATCTAGGAATTTAACCTTAGAAAGTAATTTTAGGCCAAGATTAATGTGCAGGATGTTCACTGCAGCATTATTTATAATAGCCAAAAATCAGAAATAACCTTAATGTCCAACAATAGGGGAACAGTTAATTTATGGTTAAATTCATTCAATGAAATATTATGCAGTCACTAACAACCATTCTTTCAAATAATTCTCTAATAAGGTCATGGGGAAATTCTCACAATGGGATCTTAAGTGAAAACAAACAAGATGTAAAACTGTATATTCAGCTTTGAATATCTATCTAACATCTGTCTATCATCCTATCTATCTATCTCTCTATCTATATCTATCATCTGTATTTAACACTGGTGATCATTACCTTCTTTATACTTGTCTATATTTTCCAAAGTTTAGAATGAATGCAGAACAACATGATTTTTTATCATCAGAAAACCTCAATCTACATATTTTTCTTTGTTTGTCTCTATGGTAGAAAGGAGAAGGCAGGACCCAGCTGGATGGGAAGGTTAGGGCATTTGCAATCCAACCGGGCGGTAAGACTGAAGATGGAAGACTGCCCACCGTTGCCGGCTTCGTGGTGCTCTGCCCTGAAGCCTGGAGGGGAAGCTGGATGTGGGGAGGGACCTTTCCGAAAGACTCTGTAGGGAGGTGATGAAGAAGCAGGAAAGGAGGTCAGCAGTTACAGGCTCTCGCTGGCATTGCAGGTGCTGTCCTGGTGAGAGGCAAGGCTAGAAGGGGGCCCATGAGGACGCTCAGACCAGGTGGGGGAAGCTTGTCACGTGGTTCTCTTTTCAATATCTGTCCCTCACATCCTAGGGTTTGACTTCCTCTGCCTTGATTTGAATTTAACTGAAATTCCAAGGAACGTACTAATTCCAGCTTGCACGGTGCATTTTATCACACCTTGCTCAGAAGGATCCCACCTTTCCTCCAAGGTGTGGGCCTGGCCTCACTTCCTCTGACCACCACCCCTCCTTTCTCTTCTGAGTGCCTGTAACACCCCTCATCTGCACTCCTCACCCACTGCCTTCAGTTATCCGCTACCTTCATGCAGGCCCATCTGACAATCTCATTAACTAGATGTTCAGGTTTGGGAGAGCTGAAACTCTACCTGAATCCCTTTATGTCCCCACATGAGCCCACTCAACTAACGCAGTGTCAAAACTGGAAGGCTGTCTCAACGTGATTCCGCCCAGCTCTGCATTTTACAGGCTGTGAAACTGTGAGAGAGATTCGGTGGCTGGTCCAAAGTCACCTAGTGATGGGTGATAAGCAATTCATTCATTTAACAAGTATTTAGTGAACCTGTGTCTTCTGGCTTCAAGAACAGGATGCTCAGTAAATACGTCTTTGTTGTTGACTGAATGGATGACACACTGACTCTATCTTTGAAGTAGAACCTCAGATTTGACTATGAGGAATGTTTTCAGCACCAATTATTTGCCAGGCACCTTAGAGGCAACCAACCTCTCTTTATTTCTCGTATCCATCCTATGGCATCCTTTATTTTTAATAGATGATAAGACAAAAATTGAAGAGGATAGACAACTTGAGCATGGCACACAGATAAAAGGTAGGGAACCTAGAAGTCAAATCGAGGCTTGTTCCTGGGAGTTTAGGGCTGTTGCCCTGACCCCAACTCCCAGATTGGGGGTTGGATGTTGGGAATCATACAGGGTGACCCTGCTTTCAAGGTCAATACTATTTGCTCTTCAGCCACCCAGTAAAGTTCTGACCAAAAATATCTGCCCCTTAATGTCCTCTCATGAGCTGACCTTGAGATCATTTTTCTTTCACACAAGGAGACCTGGCATTCAGTTCAAGATAGGAAATAGGTGAGGCCTGTTTTCCTCTGGTGGCTTTGCTCCTTTGGCATTGAGGTTTGCAGTCTAGAAAACAACTGCAGTCAGCCTGCACCAGGAGAGAGAAAGAGAAAATTCTATCATGTCAGAATAATGAGATCTGTGACTTCAGCACTTACTGGGTCAACACAAAATGTGTTATCTGCAATGCTCTCCTCCTGACATGTTGGGGAAATTGCATTTATGCAGAGGACACGGGACACGGAAACGTGGGGCTCCACTGATGCCACTCAGAGCTGACAGATTGCAGCCCTCCTGCCAGAAATGGCCCCCGGTGGCCTCTAGGAGGACAGAGGTATGGTCTGTCCCGATAACAGTGGGGCCCTCCCAGCTCCTGAGGCCCTGCTACTCCAGTGGTAAGGGGACATCCCAGAATTTCCCGGGCGGTTAGTTGGTTGGTTGATTGGTTGGTTGAGAAGATAGATGTAAAGTGACCTCTTTGGGGTCCTGTATGTGCAGAATGAGGTTTTCTTTCAACCCAAGATCTTCCAGAGCCCCTCCCCCCCACCCCAGTCTTTCCCATCACAGCAGATGTCTGACAACAGCCCTGGGCTTCTTCGGGTGTAAGTTTCCATTTTTGCTGGGGACTTCCCTCCCTCTCCAATTCCTGCACACAGAGGCCCACGAGCACCCGAGGAATGTGGCTTGTTGCTCTGAGGTTGACTCAGAGGCAGGGAGTTTATCGCCCTTTCAGATGTGTTCCTGCATCCTTCCTCCTGTCTCGCCGCTCTCTTTATCTGCAGTGGCAGTGATGAAGTGATTGATTACCCTGCCTGAGACGTCTGTGCGGTTTTATATTTAATCCTGCTCACAACAATCGGCAGATTGACAGAGAGGTACGTGCACGTGCCCCTCCCCTCCCCCCCCCCCACACACAGCGGACCAAAGCAGGGAGTGATTCTCCCCTGGACATGACATTTCAAAGATTCCTCTCTGCTCGCAACCTGGGAACCGTTTTCTCATCTGGTTCTGTGGGAGAGAACTAGCAGTTTGTTAAATGGCCCTGACAGCACATCAAACATTCCTCAGAAGCTGATCTCTCTATGGCAGTCACATGAGGCTGTTGGACTGATGAATACCTTGCAAACATTTTTTTTGGAGCAGAACTCTTTTTCGAAATGAAATGAGAATCTTAACCTGGAACTCCAATGTAAGAAACAGATTAGAGTGAAGAACTAATTCCCTGGCCAAGCTAACACTTTGCTGTTTGGTCACGTTCATGTTAAGATTTGCAGTGATTCTCTGTTTGCAGATAATCCTAAAGATGCCACCAGAAAACTACTAGAGCTAATCAATGAATTTGGTAAAGTTGAAGGATACAAAATTAATGCACAGCAATCTCTTGCATTCCTATACACTAATAAGGAAAGATCAGAAAGAGAAATTAAGGAAACAATCCCATTCACCACTGCAACAAAAAGAATAAAATACCTTGGAATAAACCTACCTAGGGAGAGAAAAGACCTGTATGCAGAAAACTATAAGACACTGATGAAAGAAATTAAAGGTGATTCAAACAGATGGAGAGATATACCATGTTCTTGGATTGGAAAAATCAACATTGTGAAAATGACTATAGCAATCTACAGATTCAATGCAATCCCTATCAAGCTACCAATGGCATTTTTCACAGAACTAGAACAAAAAATTTCACAATTTGTATCGAAACACAAAAGACCCCAAATAGCCAAAGCAATCTTGAGAAAGAAAAATGGAGCTGGAGGAATCAGGTTCCCTGACTTCAAACTATACTACTAAGCTACAGTAATCAAGACAATATGGTACTGGCACAAAAACAGAAATATAGATCAGTGGAACAGGATAGAAAGACCAGAGATAAACCCACGCACCTATGGTCAACTAATCTATGATAAAGGAGGCAAGGATGTACAATAGAGAAAAGACAGTCTCCACAATAAGTGGTGCTGGGAAACCTGGATGGCTACATGTAAAAGAATGAAATTAGAATGCTCCCTAACACCATACACAAAAATAAACTCAAAATGGATTAAAGACCTAAATGTAATGCCAGACACTATAAAACTCTTAGAGGAAAACATAGGCAGAACACTCTATGATATAAATCACAGCAAGATCCTTTTTGACCCACCTCCTAGAGAGATGGAAATAAAAACAAAAATAAACAAATGGGACCTAATGAAACTTAAAAGTTTTGCACAGCAAAGGAAACCCTACACAAGACGAAAAGACAGCCCTCAGAATGGGAGAAAATATTTGCAAATGAAGCAACTGACAAAGGATTAATCTCCAAAATATATAAACAGCTCATGCAGCTCAGTATTAAAAAGACAAACAACCCAATCAAAAAATGGGCAGAAGACCTAAATAGACATTTCTCCAAAGAAGACATAGAGATGGCCAAGAGGCACATGAAAAGCTGCTCAACATCACTAATTATTAGAGAAATGCAAATCAAAACATCATCTTACACCGGTTAGAATGAACATCATCAGAAAATCTACAAACAACCAATGCTGGAGAGGGTGTGGAGAAAAGGGAACCCTCTTGCACTGTTGGTGGGAATGTAAATTGATACAGCCACTATGGAGAACAGTATGGAGGTTCCTTAAAGAACTAAAAATAGAACTACCATATGACCCAGCAATCCCACTACGTTCCTTAACAAACTAAAAATAGAATTACCATGTGACCCAGCAATCCCACTACTGGGCACATACCCAGAGAAAACCATAATTCAAATAGACACATGCACCCCAATATTCATTGCAGCAATATTTACAATAGCCAGGTCATGGAAGCCACCTAATATCCATCGACAGACAGATGGATAAAGAAGATGTGGTACACATATGCAATGGAATATTACTAAGCCATAAAAAGGAACGAAATTGGGTCATTTGTAGAGACGTGGATGAACCTAGAGACTGTCATACAAAGTGAAGTAAGTCAGAAAGAGAGAAACAAATATTGTATATTAACGCATATATGTGGAATCTAGAAAAATGGTACAGATGAACTGGTTTGCAAGGCAGAAATAGAGACACCGATGTAGGGAATAAACGTATGGACAACAAGGGGGAAAAGTGGTGGGTTGGTGGTGGTGGGATGAATTGGAAGACTGCGATTGACATATATACACTAATATGTATAAAATAGATAACTAATAAGAACCTGCTGTGTAAAAAATAAAATAAAATAAAATTCAAAAAAAAGATCATAATGGAATGTTGTTTTCTCAAGATTAAAAAAAAAAAGATTTGCAGTGATTCTCAAGTACCTCTTGGGAGTCCCAGGAGTCTGTTATACTCATTTGGAAACCTACTGGAACAGTTGGTGAGCCCTTACCAACCAACCCTAAGGACCAGAGAGGTTAAGTGATTGACCAATGTTATACAGCAAGTTGGTACTTGAGTTGGGTCTAAAAGCCAGGTTTTCTAAGCCCAGTAACATTAGCCATATTTATGCCTCTGTAAAGGGATGTGGAGTATTTTTTCCCATTGCCCTAGAATCAGTGATTAAGGTCCACAGCTGAAGATAGGAGGCAATAAATGTCATATTTTAAAGAGAGCCACTAACAATTGGCTCTAGAAGCTTCTAGAAAGCTAGAACCTTCTCCCAGAGCTTCCTAGGAAGGGGCAGTATTGACCCCCCAACACAGTCATCAACCCCCTCCCCACCACTGAACCTCAGACCGCAGAAGGAGAGAACTGGGGGCCGGGAAGGGTAGAGTCACCAGGATGTCTGCTTTGTAGGGAGTGCAGTGTTCAGTGAAAGAGGGAGGGAATGGGAGCTTCCATCCCTGCCCCCTCGTTTTCCCCATCAAACCAAGTGAGGAGGACCCACTTATAAACACTGAAGATTGGTATCTCATTTCCTGGTTGGATGTCTTGCCAAGGGGACTCATGGACCTGCCTCAGAGCAAAGGAAAGAATTGGAGATGGCAGGGCTTGGAGAAGGGGCAGCACGCAGCAGCCTGTCCCCCATCCCTCGGGCTTTGCAAGGTCTTCTTTGACAAAAGGGGTACAGTGGAGGAGAGCCGGCTCTGGCCATCTTGCCCGCATCTCGCTTGAAAGAGATATTCCTCAAAAAAGGGACCTATGAGCGAGAAATTTGGAAGTGGACTATGGTGTCTAGAGTGGAGGGGACAGTGTGGAGGAGGGAGAGCCAGATATGGGTCTCACCCATCAGGGAACCATGTGGCGGGGAGGACCTGCAGAATCCTCCAAAAATCCTAACAGGTGCCCCACAGGGAAGAGTAACTCTTAGCAGTGTTGACTAGAGGAGCAATACAAACTGCGTACAGATAGAATTACAGTCACATCCAGGGAGGCACAGGGATGCTTCCTCCCCCAACATGATAGGTTTTGAGTTCCTAAGGCCTCAAGTTGTGCCAGTGATGGGGGAGAGGAGTGAACTGGATGTAAAATTGAAGCTGTCAAGTGGACTGGATTTCTTCTTTAACATTTTTGTTATGTCAATTTTAAAATATGCATAAATGTTGAACAATTAGAACATCCATCTAATCACCGTTTAGTTTCACTAATTATTAATAAGTACTTGGCCTTCGTATGTATCTATCTCCCCATCAATTTCAAAGTAAATGGCAAATGTCATGACACTTCACCCCTAAACATCTCTTAAAATTAAGGATATTCTTCTTTATAATCACAAAACCACGATCAACACCTAAAGAAAACAATTCCCTAATGCCATCTTAGACGCTGAACCAGACTATTTTCTGGTTTCTGGTGGACGTGACTAGAAAGTTGTGGAATCTGCTTGGGATGTCATTAAGGAATAAGAGAAAGGGATTAAACTTATCACAGTTTCAGGCAGTGATTGGAACAAATAAAACTGTTTCATGCTTATATCCCAAAGAGCTGGGACTCCCTAAGGAACTTGTTATATTTATCCTCTTCACTCCTTAAGGGAGATTAGAATCCATGGCAGTCAATTTGGGTGGATTTCACAAAGGAGAGGTACCTTCCTGCTCTCTCCTTTCCACCTTCCTGGTTCAGAGCTAGTCTGCAAAGTTGGCCTCCAACAAATCATGTCTCTCGGTGTGTACACTGCCCTCCCATGTTTAATCTGAGCTGGCGTTATGACTCACTTTAGCCAGTAGCATGTGGCAAAATGATCTTGTGTTAGTCCTGGTAGCTTTCACTTCTGTGCTTTTGTTGAGTCCTCAGCCACCACGGAGGAAGCCCAGGTACCCTGCAGAAGCCACATGGAGGGACCACGTGGAAAGTCCACGTGGAGAGCGAAAGGACTTGTGACTACATCATGGGCAGAGAGAAAGGCCCAGGTGTCCACCTGCCATACAGAGCCCGGTCTTCCCGCCTTCCAGTGCAAGGCACCAGACATGTGAGTGAGCCCACTGGTACCTGCAGCCCAGTCCAAGCCCCAGATGACTGCAACCCCAGCTGACATCACATGGTGAAGAACAACCACCCAGCTGAGCCCAGCCAACCCTCAGAATCGTAAAAAATAATTAAGCTGCCTAGTTTGGGGGTGGCTTTATTAATCAGCAATCAATAACCAAAATCCGAGCTCCAGAAGCAAAGATTGTTAGATTCAAAAGCAGGCTTTCCACAAAGTAGATTCCTGTAGGAATAGGAAGGGAAAGTATCCTCTCTAGCTCCAGGGAGTTACAGCATCCTGCTCCTCCATTCTCTTGGCCAAAGGGCCAGCTTCCACGAGGGACTGGAACACACTCTCTTCAGTGAGACGAGATAACAAGCAGCACATACAGGGCTGGGCAGCCAGTGACATGATCCAGTGGATGCAGGAGAATGATAATTGATGGTGGCAGTGATGACAGATCATCTTGTCTACCTAGAGACAACATTCCATCTTACCTGGAGCTGTCCCTGGAGAACGATGGAGGCACCTTTTCCTGCACAGCCAGGAGACCAGTAGAAGCCAGCCACTGAGGGCTGAGCCTGCTCCAGGCTGGAACCAGATCCCAGGGGCTTCTTTGATGATGATGAAATTGACTCATAGTGATGTAAATTGGGCAGCCCTGTCCAGCAGCTGATCTTTTCGGGCAATTATTTAGAAGTAATGCAAGTGAATTCATGACATTTAAAAGAAACTCCTTTGTCAGCGGGAAAGCTGCCACATTCTCCCACACCTCTGAGAATACACTTAGCTTGAAATAATGTTCATTTTAGCCAAGTTGTAAATTACAAGTGTGTTGGGGTCCGAGGGGATTTATTACCATTTTGGAAGGAGGTTATTGGGCCTTGTGCGTGGTTGCTGCATATGGTGCATGGTACAAAGTGGCTGCACTGCGAAGTCTGCAGCCAGGGAAGGTACCTTCTCACTTTCTTTTTTGCACCTTTTCTCTTTTGCCTTCACAGCTCCTCTCTAGAGGCTTCTTACTGCTAATGTTCCAACAGAAACACCAGCAATTAAGGGCATACTCTTGCAATCTGGTTTTCCCAATTGTTGCTTAGATTTGACCAGACACCATTAATGACAAATGACAATAAGCCTGTTGATGAGCAGGCTGGCTGGGCCCTCAGCCCCCCTGGGTTGGAGGAGGGCAGGAAGGCTGCGCTGTACACGCAGGATCAGCTGAGGGTCTTGGAAGGGGGGGCGGGCAGAGGGGCAGCTGCGGACTCAAGCCTGCATCAGCGTCGACCTCGCCGTGCCACGCCCCTGTCCTTATATTGTGCGAGGATGGTGTCACTCAGTTTCCTGCAGCCGCTCTGGTTTTCCTTTCCTAGAGATTTGTAGACACTCAAGCCCCTGGGACTCAAGTTTAAAACAACCTCCTTTTCTTGGAGAGGATAGTCCTGGGATGGCAAGAGACAACACAGATTGCTGACCTTGGACTCAGAAGGCCTAAACTTGAGTCCTGTTTCTGCTACAGACTCTTTATATGACCTCAGAGAGGTTTACTGGAGCTTCAGTGTCTCCATTTGTGAAATAGAGATTAAAAAAAAAAAAATCCAAACTGTCCAATCAGCTCCATGGCATTGCCTTAAGTAGCGACACGAGATGATCCATTCTGTGAACAGTTTCCAGGCACCGTGTGAAGGGCCGTCACTGGGTAAGCAGAGATGGGGAAGAAGTGGCCTTGGAAACACTCTGTAAGCTGTAAAGGGCATGGGTGTCCTACTCTTTTACTTAATCGCATGCTATATTAGTTTCTGATGGCTCCCTAACAAATTTAACAGCCGTAAGTTAGTGGCTTAAGACAACACCCATTCAATATCTCCCAGTGTCTGTGCACCAGGGGTCCTGGTGTCGGGTATCTGGGTCCTGTGCACAGGGTCTTATAGGCTAAATTAAGGTCCATCAGTGGGCTGTGATCTCATCTCAGGCTCTGGTCTTCTTCTAAGCTCAGCCAGGCTGTTGGCAGAATTCATTTCCTTGTGGTTGTAGGACTCACGTCCCTCTTTTCTTGCTGGCTGTTGGCTGAGGGTCACTCACAGCGGCTAGGGGCCCCCCTCAGTTTCGAGTCACGGGGACTCAGCGTAGATGCTCTCACACATGGCAGCTTGCTTCGTCCAGGCCGGCAGGAGCAAGTCCCTCTGAATTTAACTTCTTTTAAAGGCTGACCTGATTATGTCAGACCCACCCAGGATAATTTCCCTTGGAATAAGCCAAATGCAACTGACTAGTAACCTAATCGTGGGAGGGACATCCCATACCATTCACCATTCCTGCCCAAACCCGAGGGGAGGATGTTACACAAGGTGTGTACGTTAGGGGCCGGACATCTTGGAATCCTGCCTATAGAATAGATGCTCATTCTGAGATGGCCTGGATATCGCACCTGGGGCCTCTGCCTTTCTTTTGGAGGCAGCGGGGACCCATGTCCTTCTACTGGCTCCGCCGCGTGAGGGGAAAATGGCAAGGCTGAGGAGCTGCGTCGCATGTCAGGCCTGGTTCCTTTCCCTCCCTTTCTCCCACTTGCTCCTTTGGTTACCAGGTCCTACGAGGCGACCCTTCCCTCCACAGGCTTGAGCTGATGCTTCCCATTGTTAGAATCCTCGGAGAATGTCAGAGCTGGAAAGTTCCCTGGGTCTCATCCAGCGCAGCTGTTCCTGTGAGAATGAGAACGTGTCTAAAACACAGACTCACAGGAGATCCTGATCAGTAGGTCCACTTTGGACCTAAGAAGCTCTATTCGTAACAAATGCCTCAGACGAATCTGACGATCAGCTAGGTTTAGAACAAACAGAACAAAACGAACAGAAAACCTTAAAATCTGAGGTCCAGAGACATGAGCTGACCTGCTTAATCTGAACGGCCTGGGGTGTCTTGCTTTGCTCTCTCCAGAGCTGGATTTGGAGTTTATAGGGCCTTTCACATTTCCCTCTTGGGGGTCCAATATAGCGCTTGTCGCCCTCTTAGAGCAGATGTGTGGGCTCTGCTGTGATCAAGAGTGAAAGAAGGGGCTTCCCTGGTGGCGCAGTGGTTGAGAGTCCGCCTGCCGATGCGGGGGACGCGGGTTCGTGCCCCGGTCCCGGAGGATCCCACGTGCCGCGGAGCGGCTGGGCCCGTGAGCCATGGCCGCTGAGCCTGCG
>NC_041233.1:91277068-91329765 GCF_002837175.3 Physeter macrocephalus
GGCCGCTGAGCCTGCGCGTCCGGAGCCTGTGCTCCGCAACGGGAGAGGCCACAACAGTGAGAGGCCCGCGTACCGCAAAAAAAAAAAAAAAAAAAAAAAAAAAAAAAAAAAAAGAGTGAAAGAGGATCCCTGGCTTGGGGTCACAGCGGGGAGCCTCAGGCCCCAGCCGCCATCTCCCGCAGCCCCAGGGCGGGACGATGGCATCAGGGGACCCTGGGTGCTTCACCTCTGTGTGTTGTCATTGGCAGTTTCCCAAATCCCACAGCTAGGTCTCCCCCAGCCACATCCTGAGTGGCACGCAGGCCCAAATTGAGTTGTGGGTGTGAATTATTTAGAGGCACCGGTGGAATACTGTTGTATTGGTAACACAGACGATCAGTTTGTGGCCTTGGGGCTCCTCCATCGTGTGCTGCATCACTATTTTCTCTCATGAATAAAGGAGCAGCTGAATTACTCTGCGTGTACAGGATTCATACCCTGAGAAAACAAGGTTGCTCTGAAATTAATTTTCTGTACTAAAAGAGTGACAGAAAATCAATTAATCGCGTATTATTCTATACGGAGAGAGAGTAAAGGAAGCAGTGGAAATGGCTCAGGCCAGATGTCAGCAAATGCTCAGGGTGGTTGAGAGCTTTGTCGGGCTCTCAGCTCAGGTGGGTGGCACCAGAAGACACGTGTCCCGCCAGGGAAGCGGTAGGTGGGCTCGAGGGGATGGCTCCCTGGGTCTGCCTCTGTGCTATTTCCTCCTGGCAACTGGTGGTCACGTTTCTCTCTCCCTGACCCTCGGCCTTCTTCTTCCCTAGAGCCACCTCCGTGGTAAGGAGAAGAATGAGTCTTCTCTGAAGCACCGTGGACCCCTCTGTCCCCAGAGCCCCCCAGCTCACCAGGAGGCCCCATGCCCATGAGGGTGAGGTTGACCTCTTTCTGCATCCCTCAGGGAAGCTCTTTCCTTTACAGTTTTGCTTTCTCCACTTCCACCAAGATTACCTCTCAAGTAAACGATAACCTGTGTTACTTCTCTCTGAAGTTCAAACGCCCGGGAGACTGGAAGGATTTTCTGTCCTGGGTAGTTGTAGCTGAGCGGAGCCTAAAGCAAAAGAACTAGTCTTTCATGGTGGGATTTCAAGTGATGAGTCATTTAGTGGAGGGAGATAAGGGGCAGTTCACGGGGCCTCAGATGGCGAACTTTCCTGGACCTCTGAGATGACCACCCTCTGTGGGTAGCTATCTATTTTGCCTATCTGTAAAATGGGTGTCTTTTTTAAAAAAAATAAATAAATTTGTTTATTTATTTATTTTGGCTGCGTTGGGTCTTCATTGCTGCACGCGGGCTTTCTCTAGTTGCAGCAGAGCGGGGGCTGCTCTTCGTTGCGGAGCGCGGGCTTCTCATTGTGGTGGCTTCTCTTATTGCAGAGCACAGGTTCTAGGCACGCAGGCTTCGGTAGTTGTGGCACGTGGGCTCAGTAGTTGTGGCGCACGGGCTTGGTTGCTCCGCGGCATGTGGGATCTTCCTGGACCAGGGATCGGGCCCGTGTCCCCTGCATTGGTAGGCGGATTCTTAACCACTGTGGCACCAGGGAAGTCCCTGGGTGCCTTTTTCAGTAAATAAATCTTTTCTGCCCATCGGCTGGGAAGAAGTCTGGGACACTCTTTGAAGATAAAATGTAAAGGACAAAGGAGACAAAGGTATTTAGGGCTGTCCCCTCCTCTATCCCCCACCCCGGGGAGATCAAGGTGAACTGGCTTCTGTCCCCACCACTCAGCAACTCCGTGGCGGCCCCGCCGAGCTAAATGCCAAACATCCTCGCACAGGGCAGCCGGGTGGCCGGGAAATAGAGGCAGGAAAGCCGTGAAGCTGTGACGACCATGCGACCCCCGTCTCCTTCCCAGCCTCATCAGCTGGGGTTGACAGAGTCACCTGGACACAAGGGCTAATCACAGAGGGACCCAGGGAGAGCGAGGCCGCACCGCGGAGAGGGCGCCACCAGCAGCATCAACTTCTAGGAGGGGGGGAGGGTCGTTAGATCTCCAGTTAAAACTGTTTTCCCTCCCTGGACTTTTTCTCTCATTGGATCTGACATCGTGCTGAATTGATGGGTTGAAGGCTAAGAAGGTTTTGAAGAAAGCCTTTCTTGCTGGCTCGTGTTTTCTGTGGTTGTTACACCTCATTCTCCTCCACTAAAAAGGAACAAATGGCCTGCTTAGCAGCTGCCTGAGCCCTGACACGCTGGTGTCGCCCCCCCCACGCTGCTGACATACAGGCAGATGTGTCACATCTTCAGCTTCTGATGGGCGGCCTCAGCAAGGCGGGACCAGGCAGCTGGCAGGCAATGGTAGGGCAGGTCCCCGCTTGGCTCCAGTGACTCGAGTGTCCTGCTCTGGGGTGTCTGCGCGGTGGGTGTGCCCTGGAGTCTGTGACAGGAGATAACAAAGGTCCCCACGCAGGGCGGTAGCACACAGGCTCAAATCAGGCCCTGGACCCGCATGGAGGGAGGCAGGGAGCCGGTGGTGGAGCAGCTGGGACTTCTAAGCCCGCTACCCGAGCCCCTGCTTTGGGACACAGATTGCTTAGAAATCCATTTCCCCCCCAAAAGTCATATTTATTCACCATGGGAGTTCTCCTTTTAAAGGAACTAGATGTGGGATGGGGGCAGGGCACATTGGTTCAAGCTTTGGTGAGGGAAAAATACCTTCAGTGATATGGATTTTTGTTTCTCCCGACTCTTGCGTAAATAATAAGACTTGTTTTATACCAGTGCTTTTTAGAAAGAGCATAGCCGCAGCCTACAGGGTCTTTGAAGGATGGTCTTTCTAAAGAGGCACACCTCCTGAAACTTGGGTATCGGCTGCCTGCTCCAATCTCTGAGATGGACCAGAAGCTTTAGCTCTGGCAGCCTTGGAGCAGGTTCTGGAGGGTGGGGTCTGGGCACCCATGTCTGTTTCCCTTCCAGGAGAGGGCACAGGAGGTTACGCTCTTCTGCCCTGTTCTGCAGCATCGCTGGGTTCCCTGCCTCAGCTGCCCCTTCGGGCCAAATGGAGGTGGGGGGCAGGCACTCACTCCATCAGGGATGGAGATTCAACTCAGAGAGTCCTTCGCACGCATATGGGGGTTCCCTCCCTGCCCTGCCCCAAGCGTCCCGCCTCCCCCTCAGTGAATCACCAGAGGTGGGTCCAACCCAGGTCCCTCCAGAGGGGCAGTCCGACTCCATGCCTTCCATCTGCCCATGTTTATGGACTATAAGTGGATCTGTTTAGCAGCTCATTAGAAAGGTGCAGCTCTTGGGCTCTTTCTCCCCTGGGAGGCTGCAGAGCCCCTTGCCAGACAGAGCTCCAGGGCTTTCCAAACCAGCCAGAAGTCATGCAGGGGCTGGAGCCAGTGAAGGGGGATGGGGACTCGTGAGTGACCTAGGGCTCCCTGTGGGAAATTGAAAACAAACACAGCCTTCTTAGTAATGTTAGTGTCTCACCCACCTGCTGCATTTCACGTCCTACTTCCAGAAACGCTGTCTCTGCTCTGGAGGAAGAGATGATTATTCCATTTTTACAGATGAGAAAACTGGGGCACAACATGTTCAAGGGGGTACATGGAGGGAACCCAGGACCCTTGGTTCCAGTCTATGGCTCTTTTTATTTTGCCAGGCTGTAAATGTGATGGAGACAGGTAGCATGCCTGTTGATTGATTTCTACTACCTGCCCTAAGTAAAGACCAACTGAAGTTTCCTTCCCTTTGGGCTACTTGTTGATTGTTGAGATGGCTTCAGCGGGACAGCTATACAGATAGATGGACAGTCTTTCTACCAATTTGATTCAATAGACACAGACAGAACCCACATTGTAGGCCAGCCACTGGGCTGCAGGGACAAGAACTGGGTGTTCCAATAAACAAGTGGGGAAGTAAGCATCCAAGATTCTGTTGGCTCCCATCTCCTGGTTTCTATTGGCCATAAGAAATGCTGGTCACTTCTTGAGCACTGTCTGTGGTCTGAAACTAAAGCCTGATGCTTCACATCTATCACTTTACTCAAGCATCACAAATATACTTTGTGTGTGTGTGTGTGTGTGTGGTAAGCGGGCCTCTCACTGTCGTGGCCTCTCCCGTTGCGGAGCACAGGCTCCGGACGCGCAGGCTCAGCGGCCATGGCTCACGGGCCTAGCCGCGGTGGGACCTTCCCGGACTGGGGCACGAACCCTTGTCCCCTGCATCGGCAGGCGGACTCTCAACCACTGCACCACCGGGGAAGCCCACAAATATACTTTTGAGAGTAGTAAAACAGTGACCCATTTTATAGCTGAGCAAACTGAGGCTCAGAGGAATCAGACAGCTTGTCTGAGGTCCCACAATTAACAAGTGATAAGGATGGGATTCATCACAGGCCAGCCTGCCACGGGGGACAGAGTGTGGCCCATCTGTCCTGTCCCAACTTGTTCTTCTATGGATTTAACTGAACCTTTTGATAATGTTGGTTTTGCAGTGGTGCCAACTGGTGCTCACGCCTCTTTTTACATCCACCAAGTCCCCTTCTGCAGGATAGAGAGACCGACTCTCCAAAGGGAAGGAGACAGTGCCTTGTGACCAGCCTGGTCTGCTGAGCGTCCCTCTGGCAAGCTGGCTTGACACTAACAAGCAATTTGCATCTACATTCTGCTGGCTTCCAGCTCATGCCCTGTCTACATTGCATAGTTCAAGACCATTTTCTAATATATTTAAATGGAATACAATGTCTTAAAGTTGATTGAGTTGAATAGAGGCAAAGCTATGAATGGTGGAAAGAATTATGCACTGAACATCTCAACCTCTTAACATCTAGGTTTGAGTCTTGAATCTGCACTCTAACCAGCTGTATGAATGTAGCCAAATTAGTTATTCTCCGAGCCTCCATTTCTTTATTTATAAGATGGGTATAATTGCATCTTCCTACCTTTCTTAGCTTGTATGTATATTAAATGAAATATGCACAAAAGGTACCTCATGATTGGTAAAGTGTTGCAACAATATGATGGATAATTAGTATATGTACTTTTTTCCCCCTTATTTGTCATCTTGGTTTCCTTCTTAGAAAACTGGAGAGAAATCTACACACCCTTCTTTCGGTTCCCCTTTTCCCCACCAAATTGCCTGTGGAATAAAAAATTACCTGAAGGAAGAATTCTTTGCAAATGTGAAAAGGCATCTTAGACAACAATGGCTACTCTTTTAAACTTTTTAAAAAGCTACAAGATGCCATGAAAATACATGGAACTTGCAAACAAGGAGCCCTTGGAAGGATGCATTACTGTTGAGTGGCCTGAACTCACTAAGCTGAAACTGTCACTGGGTTTGACTACAGTGGAATGACATACTGGAATTCCAGTAAGCACAGTCCACGCTAGCAGAAGCGGACTTTTGTGTGGACAAAAAGGTCTGCTTTTAGGAGTTCCCTGGTGGTCTAGTGGTTAGGACTTGGCGTTTTCACTGCCATGGCCCGGGTTCAACCCCTGGTCAGGGGACTAAGATCCCACGAGCTCGAAGTGCGGCCAAAAAGAAAAAAAGGTCCGCTTTTGATGTCTTCCTCAGTCATCAATCCATCCCCATTTTTTATAAAACTGCTTTCAAATGGGGCTGTACAGGTAACTGTGTGTGTTCACCACCAGGTCTGTGAGACAATGATGACTCCAGTGACAGTAGGTAACACATGCTATAGAAAAACCCTCTCTCTGTCCTGTCCTCAGATCTGGCAAACAGGGGCCTGGCTTTGACGGGACAGGTGAGGTGACTCGCCTAATGTCACAACCAGGCTTTGGCAGGGCTGCGATATGGATTCAAATTTCCTGCCTCTCTGGCCTCCCGGTATTACTTTGTAAATCACTAATTAACTCATCACCCATCAAATCTGATATCTCCATTCGTATATAATATCTTCATGTACATAGAGTAAATACAAGGAAACTCTTGTTTACACTGAGTAGGGGATCCACCTATAAGGGGCACACAATGTGTCTCGGGTTGGATAAAGGGCTGAATAAAGGTAGATTTTGACAGGAGGCAGGCTGGCCTGGGTCCACCCTGCTATCAGAGACAACCCCTTATGTGTACACCGCGGAGCGCTGGGCCCCTCTCTGACACTTGATAATTACAGTGACTGATTAATATGTCATTGGCCTCTAATCATGAACCCAGACAAGATTAGCAATGAAGAAACCGTGGAAATTAATTTACAAACATCTACATAGTTCTCCTTGACCCGATGGGGCTCACACATCTCCTTTGGAAAGTGGAAACAGGAAGTCTGTAAGCAGGAAACAGAGGGCCTAGGAAAAAGGAGAGGTTCACGGAGCCACAGCTGAACTGGGACGAAGCCCCTTCATGCCGCAAGTGGCCTCATGGAATGGGGTGGCCTGAAGGGGTTAGAAACTCAAAGATAAAGTCAGTCAGAAAACTAAAGGACCCCTCCGACTCCAAACAGATTCAACTGGATGCAGCGTTTTCAAACAAAATGAAAAGCTGAATTATATGACTCAAGGGTAGGGACTTCCCTGGCAGTCCAGTGGTTAAGACTCCAGGCTTCCACTGCAGGGGGTGTGGGTTCGATCCTTGGTCAGGAACTAAGATCCCACGTGCCATGTGGTGTGGCCAAAAAAAAAAAAGTGATATGTCGGAGTTAAAGATACCGGAAGTCAGAGGAAACCTGCATTGATGTCTCAGTTCTGCCTCTAACTAGCTGTTTCCGGTCAGCCTCAGGCAAGCTCAGGTGGGAAAAAAGGAGGCAGGAGACAGAGGTTTGGAGAATCCTCAGCCCCTCGTTCTTCCTCACCCTCGTCTTTTATTCAGCCCCGAATCACACAGATGCACTCTCTGCCCGCTCCCTGCCGCCCCTCTGCCACTGCCCTACATCACACCTGTGGGCTTCTTATTTGTATTCTTGCAGCAGCTGCCCAGTGGGCTCTATGCCTGTAGTTTCTCTCTAGGACAGTCTGTTCTCCACACTAAAGTAAAGCAAGAACAATAATCATAACAGCAACTAAATGCACCACACTCTCTAGCTGTCCAGGCTCCAGCATGGCTCTCAGCTTCCCTCACAATGTGATTTCAGCACTACTGGGCCACCAGTTCCTTGCTTATCCCAGCATCTCAGAGCATCTTAGCTCTTCCAGCTGACACACTTGCCTGGCTTCTGCTCCCAAACCAAATGCACTTTTTTTTCTTATTAATTATTAAATTTATGGTGACATATATGAAACATACCATTTGCCATTTTAACCATTTTTAAAATTCAGTGGTATTAATTGCATTTGCAATGTTGTACAATCATTACCACTCTCTATTTCTAAAACTTTTTCATCACCACAAGCAGAACCTCTGTACCCACGAAGCAATAACTCCCTGTTCCACCCTCCCCTCAGCCAGTGGCAACCTCTAATCTACCCTCTGTGTCTGTGATTTTGCCTATTCTAGATATTGCATGTAAGTGGAATCATACAATATTTGTTCTTGTGCATTTGGCTTTATTTCACTTAGCATAACATTTTCAACTTTCATTCATGAAGTAGCATGTATCGCAATTTCATTTTTTATGGCTTAATCATATTCCATTGTATGTATAGACCACATTTTGTTCATCCATTTATCTGTTGATGGACACATAAGAGGTTTCCACCTTTTGGCTATTGAGAATAATGCTGCGGTGAACATGGGTATTCATGTATTTGTTTGAGTCCTTGTTTTCAGTGCTTTTGGATATACACCCAGAAGTGTAATTCCTGGGTCACGTGGTAATTTCATATTTAACTTCTTGAGGAATCAGCCAGCCTGTTTTCCACAGCAGCTGCATCATTGTACATTTCCACCAGCAATGTACAAGGGTTCTGATTACTCCACATCCTCATCAACACTTGTTATGTTCCATTAAAAAAATTATAGCCATACTAGTAGGTGTGAAATGGTATCTTGTCCAAATTTTGATTTTATTGATAATTTCCCTAATGACTAATGATGTTAAGCATCTTTTCTTATACTTATTGGCCATTTTTATATCTTCTTTGGAGAAATGTCTATTCAAGTCCTTTGCCCAGTTTTTAATTGGGCTGTCTTTGTTGTTAAGTGTGGGAGTTCTTTAAATATTCTGGGTATTAAGCCCTTATTAGATATATAATTGGTAAATACTCTCTTCCCATTATGTAAGTTGTCTTTTTCACTTTCTTGGTAGTGTTCTTTGATGCACAGAAGTTTTTAATTTTAAATATCTAATTTATCTATTTTTTTCTCTCTCATTCTCATGTCTAAGACTTTATTGCCAAATCTAAGGTCATGAAGATGTACTCCTATGTTTTTTTCTAACAGTTTTATAGATTTAGGTCTTATTTTTAGCTTGCTGTCCATTTTAAGTTAATGTTTTGTTTTCTTTTTGGCTGAGCCATGCAGCATGTGGGATCTTAGTTCCCCGACCAGGGATCAGACCTGTGCCCCTGCACTGGGAGCTCGGAGTCTTAACCACTGGGCCACCAGGGAAGTCCCTTAAGTTAATTTTTATATAGGTGTGAGTTGTGGTCCAGCTTCATTCTCTTGCAAGTAGAAATCCAGTTACCCTAGAACCATATGTTGAGACCATATTATTTTCCTTTTGAAGGTTCTTTGCATCCTTGTCAAAATTCAATTGACTAGGGCTTCCCTGGTGGCGCAGTGGTTGAGAATCCGCCTGCCGATGCAGGGGACACGGGTTTGTGCCCCGGTCCGGGAAGATCCCATATGCCGCGGAGCAGCTGGGCCCGTGAGCCATGGCCACTGAGCCTGCGCGTCCGGAGCCTGCGCTCCGCAACGGGAGAGGCCACAACAGTGAGAGGCCCTTGTACCGCCAAAAAAAAAAAAAAAATTCAATTGACTATAAATGTATGGGTTTATTTCTGGACTCTCAGTTTTATTCCATTAGTCTATATGTCTATCTCTATACCAGTATCATGCTGTTTTGATTATTGTAGCTTTGTAATAAGTTTCAGAATTGGGAAATGAGTCTTCCAACTTTGTTCTTTTTCAAGATTGTTTTGGATATTCAGAGACTTTTGCAATTCCATATTAATTTGAGGACTGGCTTTTTCATTTCTGAAAAAAAAGGGGGTTGGAATTTTGATAGGGATTGTACTGAATCTGTAGGTCACTTTGAATAGTAGTGACATTTTAATATTTTATTTTCCAATTTATGAACATGGGATAACTTTCCATTTACTTAGGTCTACTTTAATTTCTCTTAACAATGTTTTGTAGTTTTTAGCATACAAGACTTTTCCTTCCTTGGCTAAATTTATTCCTAGGTATTTTATTCTTTTAGATGCACTTATGAATGGAATTGCTTTCTTAATTTCCTTTGCATATTGTTTATTGTTGATGTATAGAAAGACAGCTGGTTTTTTGTGTGTTGATCTTATAACCTGCAACTTTGTTGAATTCATTTTTTAGTTCTAGTAGCTTTCTTTTGAATTATTTGGAATTTTCTACATATAGGATTACGTCATCTGCAAATAGAGATAGTTTTACTTCTTTCTTTACAGTTTTAATGCATTTAATTTCTTTCCCTTGTCTAATTGCTCTGGTTAGAATTTCCAGTACAGTGTTGAATAGCAGTGGTAGAAATGGGCATTCCTGTCTTGTTTCTGATCTTAAAGAGGAAAGCGTTCACTCCTTCACCATTAAGTCTGACATTACTTGTGGGTTTTCAAGAATGCCTTTTATTATATACAGGAAGTTTATTTATAGTCATAGTTTTTCTGAGTGTTCTAATGCAATTTTATAGCATTGATAATTTACTTAAAATTTCCCTTCTGTTTAGAAATTTATTCACTCTCATCTTCTAGGTAAAGAAATCCTTTCTCAAGCATATCCCAAATGTCACTTCCTATGAGCACCTGTAAGATCTTTGTATTTAAAATCTTGTTTCATATTTATTTGCTCTTATGGATGTGTGCTCTGCTAGTCTGTGATCTCGTTGAGCATGGAGACTGTCATATTCATTTTGCTAGCCCCAGAATCTAGGGCTGTGCTCAGAAGATGTTTGCTGGAAGAATGTTGGGTGGATAACATTCTATGATTCCTCAGCATCTGAGTGTTCCTAAAATCTCTGGCTTAACATCCCCTGATGGGCTACGGCAGGGAGAGTTACCCCCGCCATCTAACATGAGACACTGCTGGGATGTCCTTTGAGAGCCAAGGTCAGAAGAGCAGAGGTGGCCGTGGATGCTTCCTGGATATTATGACACATCAACGCCAAGCTGGAAAATAGCCTCCCACTGCTTCACAATCAACACATTAAACAAGTAGAAGTTCACTACCAGGTGACCACTCATCCTAGATTCACTCTCCTATTTGCTCAAAAGCTTTGGCGACGCCAGGCTACCAAACCATTTTCTTCCCCCATCATCAAATCAAATCAAGCCAACAAGTACTGACTGAATGACTCTTCTGTGCCAAACACATTGCTGGGAGCTCTGGAGGGACACAGAGAACTCCACTTGATTTTGCCCCTTCCCTCCCATGTAGCATTTATGATAGTCCAGGAGAGGAAGGCTTGCAGGCCAGGTGGTGTTGGAGAGGACTCTATTAGTTTCTTATTGCTGCTATAACAACCACAACTTAGTGGCTTAAAGCAACACTACTGTATCATCTCACAGTTCTAGAGATTAGAAATCCAAAATGCATTTCACTGGACTAAAATCAAGGTGTTGGTGGAGCTGGTGACTTCTGGAGACTCTTGGGGGAGGGGTCTGTTTCCCTGTGTTTCTCAGTGTCTGGTGGCTGTCTGAATTCCTTGACCTGTGATGCCAGCAATCACATTAGCCCAACCTCTGCTTCCATCATCACTTCTTCTCTAACTCTGGCCTTCCTGCCTCCTTTTTTCACTTTCAAGGACCCCCATGATTACACCGGGCCCACCCGGATAATTCAGGATAATGTCCCCAACTGAAGATCCTTAAGTTAATCACATCTGCAAAGCCCCTTTGTCATGCACAGTCATAGAGTCACAGGTTCTGGGCATTAGGATACGAACAACTTTGGTCACAGGACTATGGACTGACTGATCTTTCTCTGACCAAAGACGGTCCCTTGCCACCAGTCCCATGGTCAAGTTCATGTAGCAAGTCCCCCTTCCGTCTCAGGGTCTCTTCACTTTATAGAGGAGGGAACTGGAACCCTGGGAGAGAAAGTGACTGACGTCAGATCACATTGCTAGCAGTCTGCAGGGCTCGGCCTAGGAACAGGCTCTCTGATCTAGAATCCAAAGATTCAGTGACTTAGTGATTGACCAGAGAATGCAGGACAGGAGAAGACATTGTGAAGGGGCGATGGCCCCCACCCCTCTTTCTCTGGATGCAGGAAAGCTCAGCCATTCATATGCAGATGAGCCTATTTTCAGAGTCTGGATAAATTTAGCTGCCTTAGTCAAAGAGGGGCATATGTATTTTGTGATTCTGTGTCTTCTTACTGCCCTTGGAGCATCCTGCGTTTTTCCCTTTGTTCTCCATTCTACTCCAGTAGCCATAAGAACTTCATGTCTCTTCCTCCATAGCTCTTCACAAAGTCTGAACCAGCAGGGGTTTTCTTCTGAACTCAGAGGACCCTTAGGTTTCTTGGAATGGGCCAGTGCTCAGGAAACCCCTGCTCCCAGATTGCTCAAGACGACAGATTGCATTTCCCGTTCGCTCAGCCATCAGCTCCTGCCTTCTGTCACTCTGTGCCCACACACGGTCTCCCCGCAGACATCCAGAAACCTGCCTGCCGCCCGCCCTCGCCACTCCAGCGCTGCTCTCTGCTAGGAGTGACACCCCCTCGGCCTGCCACCCCCCCCATCGTCTGACACTAACTCAGAGACTTGCGTCTGGGGCTGGAATTTTGTTGTTGCTATGGAAGTGGGAACCAGCTTAGCCTTCCAAACTCACAGAGTGTCCAAAAACACACACGGCATCTCGCGCTGACACGCCACTGACAACCCGCGATGACGGGGATGTACTTTTGAGTGTCATCTTGACAAGGAACAGGAGCCTCTATCTGCCGGCCCATCCGCCTGGCCATCTGTCTCCCAAGATTGTCTGCACTCCACTGGCTCGGATCCTGAGCCTCCCTGGCTGGGGTGCTGGTCCTCGCTCGGCCTGGCTCCTTGCAGGGGCGAGAAGGAACGAGCCCCTCATCAGCAGGGCTCTGCGGCTGGGAGGAGGTGGAATGGGGAGGGCTCTGGGGGAGCTCAGGGTCACTTTGGCTTTGGCAGCTCCGAGGCCACGGGTGGGCATCTCAGCCGGGTGGCAAAAGGAGGGGAGCCAGATCTCCTGCCTTGTTTGCGGCCTGAAGCCACAGCTTTTGGGATTTCCTCAGCTCTTGGGAAGGCAGCCCTTTGGGGAGACGCCAGCATATCCAGGTGGTTCGGGGAGGGCCACCACAGACACGTGGATTCCTTTGCTTCCTGTCTCCAGCTCCCTCTCTGAGGGAGGGATGGAGGAATTCCTGGCTTTGCTGGACTTCCCAGCCAGCTAATGTCACAGGCTACTCATCCATCAAGGTGAAAACTAAGGATCTGCAGAGCGGGGGAAGGGAACGTTAGCGTCCGGTGGAAGAAGAGATGGGGAGGGAAGGGGCAGAGGAGACAAAGATCTCTTCACACTTCCTGTCCGCAGACTTACCAGATTCTGCCTTGCACCCTAGGTCCTGTCCACTCTCCCATTAGGACACGGAGCAGGGCTTTCTGTCTCCCACGATGCCTTCCATACCGCGTTAGCTGGGAAGGGACAGGCAAGCACGTTACCACAGGGGTCAGCCCCTCCCCAGCCAGGGCTTCCTAGTACCCTATTTTGTATTCTTTCTGCAGTCTACAAAGAACTTTCTAGGCCTGCTCCATCTGTGAAGGGTTTTGGGGGACCCCGTAGTTTTCTGTGTTCTCTGAGCCGATTGGTCCAGGATAATCCCTTCTCTCCCATTCTCCTCCCTCACTCTTCTACCTCAGGAATATGGGTGCAAGCAAGAATATGGTTCTTGCTTCGGACTCCTGCACAGGTTGGCTGGCACTTTCCTGTGGCGGCTGCCCGGCTCCTAGCTGGGAGCTCTGGCTTCTGTCTGCCCTGGGCTCAGAGCCTGGAAGTACAGCCATCAGCACTGCATCTCCAAAATGACAGCTCCGCTCCTGATGCGGGGAGGCTACCAGCCCCGGCAATTATTAGCTGATAAATATTTGGCTTGTGTCTCCTCCTAAAAGAAGCCTCAAGCACGATGATGGCTGTCAGCTCTGGCTCTGGGAGCTAATTCCAGCCTCCTTGTCTACATCTGGTACCAAGGCTCTCGTGTGACTGGTGGTCTCGCACAGAGGAAACCAAAGGTGTGTTGATAAGCTGATGGCATTTCGATGCTGCGGGAGGAGGCAAATGTGGCCCGAGCAAAGCATCGCTGGGGCTCAAGCTATCGCTCTGTGGTTAGGGCTTGGGCGGTCACAGCTGATCTCTTGCCGTCTAGCATTTGGACCATTCATCGTTCATTCTCAACAGGAACCAGACCGACCGAAGCCCTAGCTCAGTGGTTCTCAAAGTCAGCTGCCAAAACCCACTCTGGAAACTTTTTTCAGGACCTCCAGCCATAGCAAAACAGTCCCCCTATAACCCACATTTACTGGGGAAGAAAGTTACATAGCAAAACCTTAGCAAGACCACTAAAGTCAAAGGCACATCGACCATAGGAATCAGGAAGAAAAGAGAGTCAAGAGCAAGTCTTCCAGATGCTGCTCGCCTAACAGGTTTTGTGCTTAAAAATTTCCCATCCTGATTTCAAGGAGAAAGAAAACAAAACTTTGCTAGTTTAAGCCAAAACATTGGATCTATTGGAAATCAATATTGTGTCTTATAACTGAGAGAAGATTTGAACATTCAGTTTTGGGCACTTGCAAAACGAATTCAAGGGACTTCTATCTAAATTGTTACTATTTTATTTATTTATATATTTATTTTTGCGGCACGCGGGCCTCTCACTGTCGTGGCCTCTCCCGTTGCGGAGCACAGGCTCCAGACGCGCAGGCTCAGCGGCCACGGCTCACGGGCCCAGCCGCTCCGCGGCACGTGGGATCTTCCCGGACTGGGGCACGAGCCCTTTTTGCGGCACGCGGGCCTCTCACTGTCGTGGCCTCTCCCGTTGCGGAGCACGGGCTCCGGACGCGCAGGCTCAGCGGCCACGGCTCACGGGCCCAGCCGCTCCGCGGCACGTGGGATCTTCCCGGACTGGGGCACGAACCCGCGTCCCCTGCATCGGCAGGCGGACTCCCAACCACTGCGCCACCAGGGAAGCCCTAAATTTTTACTGTTAAAGGGGACTCAATTCCAACTATTTTCAGTTGTTATTTCTCTCCCCCAAATTGAAAATTCTTGGAAGAGAGAATTGTATGAGGCCCGCCCGAGTCTGATGTCGGCCCCACATCCATCAGCAATGCCTCGGAGTCTATAATATTCCCCACAGAAGGGAGGTCATTGTGGGCCAAGCATCTACCTTGAGAAGTAACCAGAAGGAGGTCTGTATACCGCCCCCTCCTGGGGGGCTTTTCCCCAGGCCACTGGAGCTTCACAAACATTCTGAGGTAGGCAATTGTGCAGAAAGTGTTTTCAGATTGAAGCCACATCTGAGAAAGCTCCTTCCACCGCGGAGATCTGTGTAGAACAGAGAAGAATAGAAATAGCTAGGATTCTGAAAATACTTATTGAGCACCTACTATGACCCAGGTGCTCTTTTGGATATTTGGATACTTCCATTAATGGAAAAAATCATAGAGACCCCAGCCCTCATGGGACTTACATTCAGAGCAGTAGAATTACATTGTTTGAAGAATTTACTAAAGGACTTGAGAGCTTCCCAGTGCCTACTTGAGGAAGAACCTCACTGAATAACAACTGAGACACCCCTGTGCCTCACCCCATGTACCCAACTCATCACCAAGTCCCATCGACTTTAGCTACTAACAAACCCTTGAATCCATCTACCACTCTCCACCTCTTCCACCAGGACCAGAGTCCAAGACACCATCGTTCTCAGCTCAGGTGCTCCAAAATCCCAATTGGCCTTTGCAAGTCCCCTCTGTCTTCCCTTTGTCCGTTGTCCACATGGCAGCCCGGGTGACTTTCTTTTATTCAAAATGAAAATCCGATTACAACCACACTGCACACTTGCTTTAACTCTTCAGAGGTTTCCCATTGGTCTGAGGATAAAGGCCGAATGACTGAACCACCTAGAAAGCCCTTTGCAGTCCAGCCCCTGCTTAACTGGCAAACCTCATCTTCTACCACTGTCCCCAGTTCCCTGGGCCACGTTTGTGTCACCTCAGGACCCTTTCACATGCCCCTTCTTCTACCTGGGATCCGTCTCCCTCTTTTCATATATGAAACACTACTTAGTTCTTCATACAGTTCATTGCTTCTCAGCTAAAGTAGGAAACATGCCCTGACACGTCCTTCTCCACCCACCCCCTCAGGCACGTGCTTCCACAGAACAGGAGTGGTTTGTTATTATCCAGCCACCAGTGGGGCCTTCGGGTTCATGCTGGTCTCTCCTACCAGGCTGTGGGCTCCCTGAATGTGAGGACCTTGGCTGATTTTCCTCACCATTGACTCTCCAACACCCAGCACAGGACCTGGGCACCACATGCAGGAAAAGAAATGGATGAATGAATGAACGAAAAGGAAATAAGATGTCCCCAAGAGAGACCCTACCGTGATCCGTTTCAACAATTGCCACTGTTCCTTTCTAAAAAGAAATTCAGAGAAATCTAGAGGCCTGCATCTGGGGCACATTTCCCAATATTGTCATGTACTTTCTAATAACCAGGATAAAATGGGGCAGTTTAGAAAACGTGATCCTGGATCCCTCATGGGGAATCAGCAAATCCTTGTGAAAGGAATTTCATACTGAATTGCATTCAAACATCTTAAATAAGTCATTGCTGAGGTCGAGGGTCTACTGAGGGATAGAGCTGCCTAGGTGTTGGGGTCTCCAAAGGACAGGGAATTCTGGAATGAAAAATGGGAAGGGGGGAGGGGGAAGAGGCACAACCCTAGACAAACACCCAACAACTTTCAGCTGTAAGGGCTCCGACCTCTCTGTGAATTCGCCAAATTAGTTGGTTGGTGAATCAGTGTGGGCGAGAAAACTTCATGGGAAGAAATGCATTTGGAGCTGGGTTTGGAGCTGTGCAGGCAACATCGCCTGCAGAGGGGCTCCGCTTCCCAGGTGGGTGATGAGAGAAAGGGGGTCGAGGCAGTGAGGTCCAGGGGCGGCAGGGTCCAGGGTCCTGTGGCCTCAGGCACGTCAGAGGACCTCTGAACCTCAGGATCCTGGTCTATAAAATGGGGACAAAAATCAGGGACTGTTATGAGGATTAAATAGATGATGTGAAGTTGAATGATCAGCTCACCGCTATTCAGATATTAGCTAATTTAGGTTCTCAGAGGTTTCAAATCACCTTTAGATTCAGGATTCACTCTGTAGGAAGCATTTTCCTCCCGCTCTCGTGAGGCCCACAGTAAGGTCAGACCCAGGGATCCTCCATCCTCAGAGCAGAGGGGCCTGGTCTTTCCACGCGCCTGCCTCTGGTTGCCCTGGGCTGTCTGCTCACCTCAATTTAGCATTTTGATTTGTGCAGCATTGCTGAGAATCTCTTACTGCAGCGTGTTGACTTATCACTCATCCCAATAAGTTCCCATCCTCTCTCCTCCTGACAGCCTCGCCTAATGTACTTATTCATTCAATTTAAATAAATCGAACATGGGCCTATGACAGCCAATAAGTGAGTCACACAAGAACAAACAGAAGAGAAAGCTCTGCAAATAGTCAAATGTCAAGTAAGAATGGAAAACTGTCCCCACGTCTTCAACGAACCTTGGATGTCTAATATTTATGGCCAATTGATGTCATTAGAAAGTAAATAAGCCCTCTTATGCTGCATTACATAAGATTAACTGCCAGCAATGGAGTTTAAATAGCAGAGATAAGTGCAAATGGAAATAAACCTGTTTAAAGCTAGAAATATTTGATGGGCCTCCTTGCTGCTTTTAAGATAATTGATCTGTATATCTGTAATGAATCTCACCATAAAAGCTTTGAAGAGACGTGTGGCAAAGCCTGTTTAGACCCAAATCACATTTCTCTGGGTCCACCCAGCCAGGGTTAAAGCCTCTCCGAAGAGGCACTCCAGGCCTGGGGAGCTGCAAAAAGCTGGAAGAAACAGGAATCTTCTGGCTGCAGGCTCCCGTCCCAATTTCCTGAATGACCAGGACGGTAGGGGTTCTTACCTGTCATGGGCAAGGTAACTGGTGGGGGGAGGATGGATGGTGGTTTAGCATCCAAGGGTGGGGTGGTCTGGGTTGAGAGGGGAGCGAAGTCCCTCTCTTCAGGGCCCTTTTTTTAAATTGACATAAAGTTGACTTACAGTGTTGTGTTAGTGTCTGCTGTACAGCAAAGTGATTCAGTTATACATACATATATATATTCTTTTTCATCTTCTTTTCCATTATGGTTTATTACAGAATATTGACTATAGTTCCCTATGCTGTACAGGAGGACCTTGTTGTTTATCCATCCTATACATAATAGTTTGCATCTGCTAATCCCAAACTCCCAGTCCACCCCTCCCCCACCCCCCAACTCCCGGCAACCACAAGTCTGTTCTCTATGTCTGTGAGACTGTTTCTGTGAGTCCGTTTCTGTTTCGTAAATTAGTTCATTTGTGTCATATTTTAGATTCCACATATAAGTGATATCACATGGTATTTGTCTTTCTTTGTCTGACTGTCTGGCTAACTTCACTTAGTACGATAATCTCTAGGTCCATCCATGGTTGCTGCAAATGTCACTATTTCATTCTTTTTTATGGCTGAGTAATGTTCCACTTATCTATCTATCTATCTATCTATCTATATGTGATATATATATATATATATACACACACATACAAACACACACACACACACACACACACACACCCCACATCTTCTTTATCCACTTATCTGTCGATGGACATTCAGGTTGCTTCCATGTCCTGGCTATTGTAAATAGTCCTGCTATGAACATAGGGTGCATGTATCTTTCAAATTATAGTTTTGTCCACATATATACCCAGGAGTGGGATTGCTGGATCATATGGCAACTCTATTTTTAGTTTTTTGAGGAACCTCCATACTGTTCTTCATAATGGCTGCACCAATTTTCAGGGCCTTTCAACACTGCTCTGTAAAACAGTGCTTCTCAATTCCCAAGTTTATTCATGGTAAAGGACAAGTTTTTCCTTTGCTTTTTTAAACTTCTAATCCTTGGATACATAGACCTCTTGTTTATGACTAGCATGAAGCGCCCATCACAACTAACTCATCACCCAAGTTTGAGGACATCTCCTTGGTCTACACTGTGCTCAGCAAGACACATCCACTGGTCACATGCCTTATGCCGTGTCAACGTCCAATTGCCATAAGGTTTCATAAACTCTAGCTTTCAGTTTTGTACTTACTGAGGCCAGATAACAAAACGGTTTATGGACCAGTATCAATCCCTACACCACGCAGTGAGCTGCGCTGCTGTAGAACACTGTTCTATCTGGCCTCTGAGGTTGGGAGAGAATTAGGAGCAATGCGCGAAAGCAAAGGAGACCTATTTTATCCCAAAAGGACAAAAGATTTCCCAACAGTGGTAGCAGATCCAAATCTCAATCCAGAAACTTAGATGTGCAAGACATTGATTTTTTAAAACTTTTCTATAACAAAACTGAGTTCTACTACAATACCGCATTGCTGGAGAAATTTCATCTCAGGCCATTTAAAGCCTTGCATACCCACCTTCCCGTGGGCAATGTCTAAATTGTGGTGAGCTTACAGAGAGCAGAGGCTAGAGGGGTGCTGGAGGGGGCTTTGCCTGGATCGTCTGTCTGTGTTGGCATCTCCTGAGATATCCTCATCCCCATCTGGCCTTTGGTCTTAAGTCCGAGCTGCTCTCTACAAGGTCTTCCTGGTTTCCACCCAGAGGCATCATCGTGTTTCCTGGTTCTCTGCACCATATTCCTGTCACTGTGGCTGGATGGAGAACACCCCACCACTTTCTGGACTGGGAGGTTAACTTTGTGAGGTTATCTGCCTGCGCCCATCACCTCCACATGTCCCCCTCTATTGGCGGGAGTTGGTGAGATTTTAGGGATCTTTCTGGGCCCTTTGGCTCTGTCATAGGGATGGAGTGAGCTGGGGTGGGGGTGGGAACAGATGACTTTCTGCTCTCACTCTGTTCTGGAAGGTCTCTCATCATTCCCCAGGATTAGCCCAGGTGGGATTTCCCACTCAGGACTCTCCCAGCGTCTACATTTTCTTTTGGACTCATGGTTTCCTCTGTTTAAGAAAATGTAGGCATGTATGCATTTTTGATGGGGTAACTTGGCTTGGACTAATCTCACATTCTTTTAAATCTTTGTCTCATAGCTTAGACATTGGCTTTTGAAACTTTAAAGGGATAATTTGACTCTTCTGTTCTGTCATCCCTTCCCTGAGGCCTAGGGTGTAGAAAAGCCTTGGCTGCTGTCTACATGGGGGGATAGGTCCCCGGGGTGATGGGAATTCCTGGGAATGTAAATCACATCAGATAATACATCCAAAAGTCATGACACACCGTAGCCAAAAGTTAAGAACAGGGCTTCCCTGGTGGCGCAGTGGTTGAGAGTCCGCCTGTCGATGCAGGGGACACGGGTTCGTGCCCTGGTCCGAGAGGATCCCACGTGCCGCGGAGCGGCTGAGCCCGTGAGCCGTGGCCGCTGAGCCTGCGCGTCCGGAGCCTGTGCTCCGCAACGGTAGAGGCCACGACAGTGAGAGGCCCGCGTACTGAAAAAAAAAAAAAAAAGAACAGACAGAGTGAGCTGCCTTGTTCAAGTAACAGACTCTGAAGACTTCTGAGCAGTAGATGGACAACTCTTGTTAGGAGGATATTCAGGTACCAGATGATAGGTTAGAGGTCCCATAATTCCATGACTTTGAGGTAGGTGAATCCAAGGGAAAAAACCACACGAGATTCCTTCTATTGCACTTGGGATCATGAGAAACCAGAGCTGGTGTTTGACCTCCTCCTCCATGGGGCCATTTCTCCCATGCATCCAATTACCCATGTTTTGTTTGGCTTCAAAATAGGGATTCCCAGCATGGGTGGATTTAGGGGTGTCACTTTAATTGTCCCATGGTACCAGATCTGTAACTGGTAGTCAGTGGTCATCGGGGATGAAAATGGCATCCCCAGCTCCTTTTGTAGGAATGCCAGCGATGGCGACTCATCCTGATGGTACCCTCCGTATAACTCATGTGTCACTTACAAAGATCGATAGCAGAGCTGGGTAGCATCTGCCTCGTATACGTTCTGTAAATAGTGGATTTACCTCTCTTCCACCAGCACGTGGCACAGTTACTGCTTACAGTAACTGTACAGGATGGGGCTACACATTTGAGATGGGATTTGTAGTAATGGAAATAATTTCTTTTGTGACTTGTAAGAAATTCCCTGGCTTGAATTGGTATCATGTATTTAAGACAGACACTGTTTTCTCTATTGGTTACAAACCGACTTCCCTGTTGCAGTTTAGTTATTGGCTGGTTATATTTGAAGATTAAATCAGATTTTCTCCTTTCCTTTTCATCTTCTCTCTGTCCCAATGCAAAGAGGGAGGGGGTAACTGTGTTCCCTGTATATTCTGTCTGCAGAACGTACTGGCAAGCAGGTATGTTCTTCTGTAAAGAATCAACTAGGAAGCTTATTAAAAATACAGATTTCCAGACTCTCTATATGGACATTTTGATTCACTAGCCCTTACCGTGGGCCCTAGTATGTGAATTTTTAAAACATTCCCCAGTGGGATGGAGTGGGAGGCTGGGATTAGCAGATGTAAGCTTTTATATATAGAATGGATAAACAACAAGGTCCTACTGTGTAGCCCAGAGAAATATTTTCAGTATCCTCTGATAAACCATAATGGAAAAGAATACAAAAAAGAATGTATATATGTATAACTGAATCTCTTTGCGGTACAGCAGCAATTAACACAACATTGTAAATCAACTACACTTCAACTAGAACAAATGAAACGTCTCCCAGATGATTGTAATATGGAGCTAAGACAGGGGACCACTACTCTGTGGGACACAGAGGATTTTCACTGAGACCTTTATTCAGGAGTCTTTTCCTGAATCCACAAGTGCTGTTTCCAGGATGGAAAATGCTGGCGTATTTAGAGAATGTGAAATTTGTAAATTTTAGTACCCTGGATTAGGTACCCTGACCAGATCCAGGTGAGGCTGTTCACCTTACCAGTGGGCCACTGTTCCTCCCTGCTGACCTGAAGCTCAGCCCAGTACGTGGAGGGAAGCCCGTTCACCCACACTGGGAATCCCTGTGTAGATTTGGAGGGAGGTGAGAAGAGGTGAAATGGGGCCAGGCTCTGGGGAGAATGGGAGCTCTGGTTTGGTGTTTTAAATCCAGAGACACCAGCATTCTCCTGACGAATTCTTCCTACGGATGGTATAACCTGACTACCCTGGTGACAATTTCAGGCTATCTAGATTTTAAATATATAAGAACTACGTCGAGGTGTTTCTCTTTTGAAGCTTCCTCCCAGGCAATGAAAATCCTTTGATAAAAGGATTTTACGCTTTGGTAAAGCCCAGGTACGTTCAGATGTCCCAGGTGTCCCCAGATTTTTTCTGGTGGGAAGAGTTGCCTCCAGGCTGCGGGGGTCCCTCCCCGAGTTTGAGATGCTCAAGCTTTCAAATCCCTTGCTGTGTAGGGGCACCCACCCACTGAAGTAAGCTGTTCATAAGCATTCCACGCACGCGTTGGCACGATCATGGTCTGGTTGCGTGCGTGTGATTGGCCTGGGGAGGCACAACCGTGTGCAGGGAGGTGGCACGGCGGGCCTTTGTGAATGGAGGGTACCGCCTGCAAGTGCCCATCGTGGCGACTGGGGCTCAGAGGTGCAGGCGGTAACCACAGACAACTGTTGGAGCCCCACCTTGTCCCCTGCGCCATTCTTGGCACGCCCGGTAGGCACCATCTGCAGACCCAGAACATGCCAAGGCAGTGTCGCTCCCTCCCTTTGCATCATGGAAACATTTCTTTGATCTTCCAATGTTGCTTTCAAGATGATTAATCTCAGCGTGGCTGTGTGTTTAGGCCCTCCATAAAGGCAGGTGCATGTGTCGGTGCGTGGCTCTGTCAGGACTGCTAATGTAAGCGTCTGTTTTACAGCCCAAGTGACAGCTGTATTGTTCTGGCAGGGTTACAGCTCTGACATGTGGAATCAATCTTTTTAACCTGTCAATTAATCAGTGGGCAGCTGTCAGCCCAGCTGAAAGGCCTGAAGGACAGTGCCCTTTCAGTGGATTATACTGGGGGCATGGGGAAGTAAAATTGAACACTTCAAGCTTCAAGGAACTCTTGTTGCATTCAAAGCCAGGCTTCACTCTCAGTTAAAGGAAACAGGCTACGGCTCCAGCGTGGGCCCCTCCCAGGGAGGCTCTAGGGAGGCATATGGGTAAAGGGTGGTGAGCCCATTCGTTTGTATAGTTACCTTATCAGGTTCAAGGGCTCCTTAATAGAGAGCTGCCAGATTCTGCTAGGTGAACCTCATCTGTACCTGTGTCAGGTGCAGCTGATTTGTTTCTAGTGTCCAGAGCAAGCAGTGGATAGTGGGCACTCAGTCTTTAGGAAGGTTTACAGAGTGTCCATAGGAAGAAGCTTGTTTGTTAAGCCAGCGTTGATTAAGCCCTTCTTACGGAGGCGGCATTGCCCTGAGGGCGCAGAGGGAATTCCGGGCAGAATAAAACCAGCTTCCCTTTCCTCATCACCATATATATGAACTGGGGAGATGCAGGCAGAGAGCTGCCTCAAAGGATAACTCATAATTACATTCTCTGCGGACAATTAATTACTACTTATTAAATACTTGAATAAACATACGTTAGCATATGCTAACAGACAATGAGGTGTCACTAAAGTTCTGAGCAGTTTAGTACAGGAGAATGTGCTGAGAACCAGAGCTGCTGATGAAAATTTCTCAAAGAAAGGGTGATAAACCACTTTTCGGGCCTACACTGTTTTTTGTGTTTTTTTTTTCCTGCTGTTTTGGCTCGCCATTCCGTAAATAACTAACTTTCTCTGTTCCCCCATGCCTTTCTTCCTACTACAAATATTTATTTCGCACCGGATTTTTGCAAAGCCTGGTGCAAGATACTGTGGGGAGTATAAAAAGAATGCAGACAAAGCTGGCTTTCACAGAATGACCTCAAAGTTCCTGTTGCTGTCAGTCGTGGGGAGAGGAAGGCCTCCCTTCTTGCTCACTCCAGCGAGTTTAGGCCTCAGCAAGGCTGTGAGTTATTCGATTTCTTGTTGGTCCAGGACCAGCTGTCTGGCCATGTACATATTTTCCCTCATGGAACCTTAAGTGAGAACTGGGTTCCTTTTGACAGGAGAGTACTTGGTTATATAAGCCCATCAAATGGACCCTGCTATCATGTTCTCCATCAAATAGTACATATTACTTCTGTCTAACCCAGTGTGCTTTTGAGCCAGACAGGTCTGGGTTGAATCCGAGCTCTGCACTTATCAATTGTGTTAACTTGGGCCAATTTCTTTGTCCATCTGAACCTTGGATTTTTCATCTCTAAAATGTTGGTAAGGAGATTCAGCTTTAAAGTGTTGCTGGGGGAATTGCCTGAGATGATACATGCAAAATACCTAGTAGACTGTTGACATAATAGACCCTCAGTGAATATTGGATTCTATATTTTTTACACCTGTTTGAAGGGAGAAAAATGGCCAGCTTTGTCAGTCCCTCCTCATTGCCTCTCTTGGCGATTGCCTCATAGCAGGTGCTCAGAAATGCTTTAAAATTGTATAATTGAGTGGCCAGTGACTCTGCAATCTCTATTTGGTGTCGTCACAACCTCACTCAAAGAACGGGCCATTTTTCTCCACACCCTGGTTCCTTAAAAAGCTAAAAATAGAGTTACCATATGATCCAGCGATCCCACTCCTGGGCATATATCCGAAGAAAATTCTAATTCAAAAAGATACATGCACCCCTACGTTCATAGCAGCACTACTTACAAGAGCCAAGACATGGAAGCAACCTAAATGTCCATCAACAGATGAATGCGTAAAGAAGATGTGGCACATATATACAATGGAATATTACTCAGGCATAAAAACAAACTAAATTGAGTTAATGGTAGTGAGGTGGATGGACCTAGAGTCTGTAATACAGAGTGAAGTAAGTCAGAAAGAGAAAAACAAATACCGTATGCTGACATATATATATGGAATCTAGAAAAAAAAATGGTTCTGAAGAACCTAGGGGCAGGACAGGAATAAAGATGCAGATGTAAAGAATGGACTTGAGGACACGGGGAGGGGGAAGGGTAAGCTGGGATGAAGTGAGAGAGTGGCATGGACTTATAGCCAGACAGAGAAAGACAAATATCATATGATATCGCTTATCTGAGGAGTCTAAAAAAAAGATACAAACGAACTTATTTACAAAATAGACCCACAGACATAGAAAACACACTTATGGTTACCAAAGGGGGAAGGGGTGGGGGAGGGATAAACTAGGAGTTTGAGATTAACATATACACACTGTTATATATAAAATTGATTACTAACCAGGACCTACTGTATAGCACAGGGAACTATACTCAATATACTCAATATTGTGTAAGGGAAAAGAATCTGAAAAAGAATATATATATATATATATATATATACACACACACACACATACATAAAACTGAATCACTTCGCTGTACACCTGAAACGAACACAACATTGTAAATCAACTATACTTCAATACAAAATAATTAAAATAAAAAAATTTTAAAAAGCACACATTAAAAAAGAAAATTACGAGCCCCTAACTGCAGGCCCTGTCCGGGCTGTAAGCCAGGGTGCTGTGGATCGACTTAGATCTTCTGCTGGGGCCATCGTAGACTCCTCTAGCGGGGGCTAAGAGCAAAGCAGCCACGAGATCGCTCAGGCCAACTTGGGACAATGTGAGAAGTGAGTTTAGATTCCAGTAAATACCACTCCCCGAGCACAGTGAGCTCAGTCTTTCTTCCCTCTGCCACATGGTGTTCAGCATCTGCTCAGAGCAAACACACCCACGCCTGTTGAGGCTGGCATCTGAAAGTTGTATGTTTGGTAGGATGCGTGTCTGCACAGTCCAGGGGGAGAGGAGCTGGAAAACCTTGTGCCTCACAGGGAAGCTTGTTTGCCATCCTGACTTGCAAGGATGGAGACCACTTCCAGAGGAGCCTATCAGGACATCTCTTTGACATAAGGATCACTCAGGAGTACGATGGAGTTTCTCACCACAAGGGCGAGCAGTCCATGGTGCTTCTGTTTCCTCCTCTTGCAGAGTGGGGTGCAAGGGAGAACTCCCTCCGGTTCAGAATGTTTGATTCGTGTCCCTGGGTGTGTTGTTGGATCCAACCCCTAGGGGCCAGATTTTTGCCCTTCTCAGTGATACCGTGGAGTTTATGTAGTAAACGAGACCCCCTGGTTGTGGCTAGGTACCCATGAATACGATGTGAATGAATGAGGGTTGTTATCGGAAGCATGGTTACAATAGGTACGTTAGCAGAGGACTTGGGTTTAAGTCTTGACCACCATTGATTAGCTCATGATCTTGAATAGACATTAAGGCTTCTTCTGAGTCTCCGTATACTCATTTGTAAACACAGACTTATTTTAGAGTTGACATGAGGGTCAAATTAGATAGTATATGAAAGTGCTTTGCAAATCTTGAACTGCTAAGATCGTTAGAAAAATGAATAGTGCTTTATGGTGCCTTGTAGCTCTGCTGCCACGAACTGGGATGGGGGAAGGCAGAGCAAAGGATTTGATATTTGGACCAAGGTTGTGGAAAGCCATTGGCTGAGTGACAAGGGATATAACGAGAGTAAAGTTCTCAGCAACATCATGTCTTTTGCTCAAAAAATTTTGGAAATTAAAAATGAATAAGAAAACATTGAAGAAGTGTTTGTTTGGAGGTAAAGAGGAGACAGGAGAAGAGATGGAATAGAGAAAGAGAGAGATCTGCTGAGGTTTTACTGAGGCAGCTTGCAGAACAATTGCCTTGGTGGATGGGTCCGCGGTCTCTGCTTTCCTAACTTTGGTGTGATATACCTTCACACTATTTTAACCTTTCGCCTGAACTCCATTCTTAAAATTTGAATGAGACCATGTGAAAGAACTGTTACTTCCACACTCCATTGCACAAATAGTGAGGATGTAGCAAATAATCTTGAGTTCTCAGCAAATGCCAGATATGGGGTTAAGTGCTAGATTTTACCAAAGTGAATACAGTAGAATTGAATTGCACCTTCAGGAACCTCATATTCCATTGGGTGAGACAGCCAGGCACACATGTTATTTTAATGTAGTATAATGTGTGTACAAGAGAGATGTTGGCAGAAAACGTAGTGCAGGAGTGCAGGGTACTGACCTGGAAGTAGAGAGGAGGGGGTGGCTGAGAAGGGTTGTGAATAAAAGAGAGGAAATTCATCAGGTGAGCAAAATTACTTTCCAGGAAAATGGTTGAAAACATCTGAAGGAAACATGATTTGATAAATGTGGACACTTTAAAGACCTTCCTATAAAAAAGAAACAGGAAGAATTATGATCCACTTTAGACATAGTGCAGGGCACAGTTATGGTTTCCAAACCTTGAGTTTTCCATCCTCCCTCTGTGTGAGCCTTTCAAGGCAGGGTTTCTTTGTGCTTGTGACTCCACTGAAGCCGTCTGGAAAGGCTGAGCTTGAATGAAAAGAGATGATGGAAGGGGCAACAGGGACACTAGAATGGAAAGAGCGAGAGCCGATGCGGAGGAGTACATCTCCCACTTCTAAAAGCACACACTCAGAACAACGCCCTCAAAATGCAGCCTCTCTGGCAAGAGGCATTTAGATTTTAATTAAGTCTTCCAGGTCAAAAAGAATAAAGCAAAACCATGACCAAAACACTGAACATCCAAGACCAAGTGTATTTTCTGAGAATTGATGTCTTTCTAGCCCACAGCAGGTCATTTCATGCCAAACGAGACTCTGTTTCCCACTATAGACGAAGAAAGGGATCTGAAGTTTGTAATGAAGAATAATATGCCTGCACCCAAGAACAAGTCCGCAGGCCCACGTTGCTGTGCCAATTGTAGAAAAACTGAGCAGTATTTCCCACCCAATCCTCCCCCCATCCCCTGCTTTTTAAGTGTGGTCAAATAACACTGGGCCAGTAGGCTCCCCAGACTAAGATGGTCATGGGAAGTCAAGCGGACAAAGGTCCTTTTTCTCCCTTGCTCCTCCCCTCCCTTCCTTCCTTCCTCCCTTGCTTCCTTTTTCTTTCTTTTTCTCTTTCTATATCTCTTTTTTAAACCACTCACACAGTAATGATTGTGCTCCTACTTTCACTGTGAAACCAAATTTGGTGGCGAAAGAGATTAGTGAGAGCGGCAGCATAGGGCCTCCTGCTTGAAGAGCTTTCTCTTCTGTAAATATTGTTTTATACCACAATCACCTTGGTGCTCCATCTTTAAACTACGGATTTGACAAACGGGCTCCCCTCTTCGTTGCCTTTTTTCTTTTTCCCCTTTCCCTTTAGAGTTTTTATTTGTTTCCCTTTGTTTTTATTTCAGTTTTCTTCTTTATCGTATTATATTTTGTTTTATTTTTCTTCTTTTTATAACCTCAGGTACCTAGGGTTGAATTAATTTTGTTTCTTATTGTGCCATTCAACATTCTGATTTTATTAGGTATATTTTTATTGAAATACAACGTACATATAGAAAATTGCACAAATTGTAAGGGTACATCTTAATGAATTTTCGCAAAGCTAACGAAGTTGACCAGCACCCAGATAAAAAAAACAGAACATGATCTGAACCCAGAAAACCCCCCTCATGCCCGTTCCAGTCATAGCCTTTGCCTGCCAAGGGGAACCACTCTTCTGCATTTCAACACCATAGATTGATTTTGCCTGTTTTTGAATTGTACATACGTGGAATTTTACAGCGTGTTATCTTTTTTGTTTGACTTCTTTCTCTGAACTTTATATTTGTGAGGTTAATCTATGCTGTTTCTTTATTCTCATTGCAATATTCAGTTGTGTGAATATACCAGAATGTATTTATCCATTCTTCTCTTGGTAGGTATTTGGGTTGTTTCTAGGTGTTGAGGGGTGTTACAAGTAGTGCTGCTATGAACATTCTTATAGATTCTTGTGAGAAACTTACATATGCATGTCTGTTGGGTACATACCTAGGAGTGGAATTGTTGGGTCTTCATACATTTAGTTTTAGTCAATATTGCCAAAATGTTTTCAAAAATGTCATACTACCAATGATGTAGGAGAACGTAGGTTCCCTGCTAGTATTTAGCACTGTTGGTCTTCTTCCTTTTCACGTTCCTAGTTGTTTTCTGTGGGAGTGCACTTGGTCCCTCTCTACTTGTTCCACCAGAAATGGGATCAGCACTTTGTTTTCAAAGTCTATCCATATTGCTGTATGAATCTGTACTTGATGCTCATAAAAGGTGCACAGGACTCTACAGTATGCATGTACTCATGACATTTATTGATTTCCCAAAAGGTAGGAAAATAGACTTAAACTCTCTCCAATTCCCTGCTACTTCAGTCAATTATGAGATTTAAATGCTTAAAACTGACTAAATTTTAGAACATACACACTGGATACATGCCTACCAAAAATGCATGAGCATTCATGTTTCTCCATATCTTTCCAAACTTTATTACCTGATTTAAAAACTTTGGACATTTGGATGGGCAAGAAGCAGTATCTTACTGATATTTAAATTTACAGTTATTTAATTGCTAATCCAGTTAAATATCTCTTTATGTATATTATCCATTCCGATTTCTTTTTCTTTGAGTTGCTTACTTAATCCCTTTCCCATTTTCTTGGGTTTATATGTAAAAATTGCTTATATATTCTAGACAATAATCCATTTGTTGGTTTAAACATTGAAAACAACTTTATCCTACTTCCTACCCATTTGTTATTCTGTCTATACTGTTGTTGATGGTATAGAAATATTGTGCTTGAATACACAAAGAATTTTTATACTAGGATTTGTATGTTTGGGGTCTTATTTAAGGAGTTCTTCAACCTCTATTGAAAAATTATTCTTTTTACATTTAAAAATTATATTTGTAGTTTCATTTTCCATATTTGGTTCTTTAATGCATTCAGAGATTTCACTGCATATAACTGAAGTCAGAAATCTAATAGATTTTCCCCCATATAGTGATACAATTGCCAAATAACATCTATTCTATTTAAAAATCCACTATTTTCCCACTGGTTTTTGGTGATATTCTATCATCTATCATGTCTCCAGAGGCACATAAACATATTTTTGAGCTCCTTATTGTTTTCCAGAGTTCTATTTGCCTGTTTCTTCTATCATATCACCTATTGTAATTGCTCCTTTTGTCATAAAAATGAACTTAGCTACCTGTGAACCCTTATTTTTCTATAAAGTAGTAAAATGTTTACCCATTTCCTTAAAAAATATTCTATAAATATATTATTTGAAATAGCTTTGAATTTTACATTAATTTGGTTAAAATTGACAACTTTATAATATTGTTTCATTTTATCCATCAAAATTGGTACACCTCTCCATTTTTCTTTTTTTTTCAATAATCCTTTATCTCCTTTAATAGAGTTTTAAGTTCTTCCCTATAAGATCTTGGCTGGTCTTTGTTGGTATAAACCCCAGATATTTTGCTATTTCCATTGCTGTCATAATTCTCTTTCTATTTGAAATTTAACAATTCTGTGGCCAGCCTAAGCAAATAAAAGAGAATATTATAGGACTGAAAGGCAAGAATGAGTCTTTTCTTCAGAGAATGAACTTCATTAATTGCTAACCAAAGATCAAATTAGGTGAGGTGGAAACTTCCAGAGCAAGAGGAAGTGAGGGTTTCCTCCTGCCCTGCAACTTTGGATTCGTCTGGTAAACAACCTTAACTTAAATTCAAGCTTTCAGATTCCTTTATCTGTCCAAATATTAAGAGAAAAAGTGGAATTCACATTCCCTTGAAAACAAGTTACGTTGGTCTCAATTTTTCTTTCAGCTTATCTCACTTGCAAGTAATCTGAGAAGATGTTATAACCTGTCCAGAGTTATTATGACTCTGGGGTGATGTTTATGTTGTTACCATTCTGTTCTTTGCCTAGAGACAAGTGGAGTGTAGGAATTACTGCAGCATTCTCTTTCCCACCCTGCCGTACTTTCCCAGGTTTTGAAAACTCACCCCTCCTCCAGCCCCACCCCATTACTCATTCCTCGGGCTTCTGTCCCTGCGCGTCCTTACGTCTTTTCCCAGGACCCATCCCACTTGGTACCGAAACTCTTGGTTATCCGCTCACAACATCTCTCACCTGCTTTGAGAATCCCAGCCTGGGGCCCTCGAACACACTCGCTGGCAATGGTCAGCTTGGGTCACTCTGCAATTCTGATCCCTCCGTTCTTGGGTCCATCTTGCTGTCAGTCTCCTGCTGACCCCACTAGGCTCAGTCCCCGCCACCAGCCTCTTTTCCTTATTGCTTTCTTGCTAATGGCCACCCATTAATTCCTTTCGATCAGACCACATTTATTGAGTACCTATTGAGGATCAGGCTCGCACCCACTACGCAAACAGCGAACTCAAGTCCTGCCCTACCTTTACTCACAGGTTTCACGAGAGAAGGGAAATTTCAGGAAGCTGCAGGGTGAAGAGCCCCCCAGCCCTCCAGTCGATGTCCCTGAGTCTGACTGCATCCTGGTTTCGCTGGCTTTTATTCCAGCAGGAACAGCATGGGGAGGGCGGGGATGTGTGTGGTAGGCGGGGCTGAGGTGCTGCGGGAAAGGAAGGGAGCATCGTAAACCAGTGACCTGAGTTCTCTGCTTAGATTCTACCTGGTGCCGGAGTCCTGGGGATAGGGCGTGGCCCCAGACCTGACTTGGCTGCTATTCCCTTTCAGGCCCATCCTTCCCTTGTGCGGGGAATCAGCAGGTTGTGTGGATGAGTTGGGACCCTCTTTGCTACATGGAGTCCCCCGTTCACCCTGGGAGGAGGTGGGGTCGGGCAGGGAGAGCGTGCCTTACACCCTTCCAGTCAGTTCTGAGGGCGTTCCCGTATTCTCCCTTAGACATGGACTCGGGCTGCAAGCAAATCCCAGCTACTCGGGGTTGTGGGCTTGGGAACTGGTGAAACTGGAGTCCTTTTACTTCAGAGAGAGAAGGAGAGGAGGGACAGAAATGACCAGTATAAACCAGCTGGGCTCCGAGTCTGCCCCGTGTGACCTGTGGCTCTGAACCCCAGGAAGAGCAGAGGCTGCTCTGGAAAGTACTCCCGTGCTTCACGTGGCTTGAGTAGCTACTGACAAAAGAACACATGTGAGGTTTCAGTTCAGAACAAGTCAGTCTTCCTTGATGAGAGAAGTAGTGGCAGAGCAAACCTGTGTGTCCTCAGACAAGTTACTTAACGTCTCCCTGACTCAGTGTTCTCATCTGTAATTTGGAAAGAATAATCACACCTGCCCTATAGGGTTCTTCCGAGGATACAATAATTCAGTTACATCAGTAGCTACTTCTGGAAGTGCCTATCATTTGTCAGTGGTTTAAAATACCAGGTCTGAACTTTACAACGTCGTGCTGAAGTATCTCTGAGATTGAGGTACAGAGAGGCTATGTGACTCTTCCAGCCAATCAGTGGTCCAGGTAGGATGTGGGTTTGTGTTCTAAGACTCAGCTTTTTCAACTTCACTGCACATCCAGATCGTGTGGGGTCTGGTGATTTCTGGAGGAAGCCGAACTTGCGTCTCCACTTCTAGGCATTTCTCATCCTCTGGGCATCCCCCCCGGTTCCCTGTGCCCGAGACCACATCTCTGAACGTCGTGGTCAGGCCAGCAGCAGGGAAGGGTGAGCGGAGACCTAGCCTGCTGGTCCTTCTTTCTCAACCCGTTGGTGCCCCTCTTTCCGCCACCTTTCCTCTGCAGAGGAAGGGGAGTATCAGGGGAGAGGAAGGGTGGGTTTTCAGAAAGCCCAGGGCTCTGGGGAGGAGCTACTGCTACACAACAGCAGCTGAAAAAGCAGCCCCTAAACTCTGAGTGCAAGGAGGGTGAAGGAGACGATTACCAGCTGGAGACGCATAACCTTGAAAATAGTGGTTCCCTTGCCTCCGCAGCCTGATGTCCCGTGATGCTAGGTGACCGGCCACTCATTTGATTCCTATGAACAATTTGACAATGCTCCTCCAAGCTTTCTCCAGCCAGAATCTCTCATATTTATAGAGAGCGGCTGGAGCCTTTTACATTTTTTTCCCAGCTGTTTAGGAACTCAGAATTCTCTTTTCCACTTTGTCCCCAGTGATCAAGGTCCCCGTGGCAAAGATGTCCCCCCCACCTTGCTGCCTAATCTGTTAGCCCGCTAGTGCCGGCGGGGGGCTGGAGGCAGGGGGTGGTTTATTTGACTGTCATATCATTTATGAGGCTGTGACTTCCGTTGCTATTATCTTTGTTTAGCACAAACGGAGAGCAGTTAGTGCTCCTGCTAATCTATCTCGGAATCAAAAAGCTATGGAGACAGAGAAGCCTCCTCTCCGAGCCTTTATCTCTTACCACCATCATTTTCCCAGCTGGGAGCAGGCGCCGACCCTGCTTCCAATATGCTGCTCAATGATTTTAGATGATTGATCTTTCTAAAGTGCTTTTCCGTTTCTTGCCACACAGCCGCGGATAGATTAAACAATTATGGATTATTTCAACATCAGATGGCCCGAGACAATTAGTCAGCAGAGAGGCGAGGCAGTGGATAGCCCTGCTGGGTTTTGGTGAGGGGGAGGTTGCGGGGAGGAGTGGAAGGTGGAAACAGGCATAGATTTGCCCACTGGGATGGCAGGAGGAGGATGCAGGACTCAGCCGCCCTGAAGGGAATAGAAAAACTCTCTATATTTATACAGCGGCAGTGGTTAGGATTTTTTTTTTTTACGGCATAAAGAATCCTCACTATCTTTGAATCAAACCAGCACTTCTGAGTAGCATTTCTTTAAGAGAGATTATGTTTCTTGGAGGAAAAAAGAAGTTGCGAGAGAGGGAGAGAGACAGTAGTGGTTGTAATAAAAGACAATAGATTAGATAGTCTCTGAATGGATCCAGAGCCCTAAATCACTCCCCCAGCCTGGCTGCCAGGGCGCAGACATCCCAAGCAGGGCTGTCGTGTTTTATGGTGTCGGCGGCACACTGGAGAGTGAGTTACAACCTTGCAGTCTGTGGGTGGCTGTCTGTTATTCTCCATGTAAACTGGTATTCAAAGCCGGACTCCGGAACCTCCGCCTCGGCATTTCATTTTTCTGGTAATCTCACCCCGTCCCCCGCCAAGGTCGCTGTTTGGACTACGTGACTTTCAGACTCTTCTCTGGCACCGGAGACAGGAGCAGCAGGGCTGACAGCCGCCCAGCTCATCAACCGGGCTGACAGGCCCCAAAATTAACTTTGATATTTTGTGGGGAATAATTCAGTGGCAATTGGGCCAGATGATGTTCTGTAACCTAAATTCAATTTCCATCACGGGGAAGCATCACACAGCTCGTCATCCACTTGCCAAGAGCACCTAGCAGTCTAGGAAGCATACGTGTGTGTGTGTGTGTGTGTGTGTGTGTGTGTGTGTGTGTGTGTGTGTGTGTATACACACTATGCATCTGCCATTTCTATTAATATACAACAGATTAATACGTACACGGTGGACTTGTTGAGACAGTCATTGATTATTTGGGGATGATTATCTGGGGCCGCATCCTTTCTTTCCTCCTTTACTGCCTGTGTTTAATTCTCCCCTTTCACGTAGGGATGGGCAGACAGGCAGGGGAGAGGCGTCGGAGAGAGAGGGGAGGTGTAAAACTCGCCGTTATGCTCCTTAGCCCTTCTCCAAGAAGCCTGGGGAGGAAGGGAGACGTTTGGGACTCACTGATGACTTCCGTGTGACACCCCCCCCACCCGGCTTGGGCAGGGCAGCGCAGTGGGTGGTACACAGCCAGCAGAGACAGACTGGACGAGAGTGGAATCCTGGCTGCATCTCTCCCCAGCTGTGTGGCTTCAGTGGCTCCCTCCAGCTCTTGAAGGCTCAGTTTTTTTCTCTGTATTTTACAAATAAAGCATCGTCCTGGTGCCTGGCCCAGTGTAGGCGTTCCGGAATGAAAGCTACTGCTAGGCAAGGGGAGGAGAACACTTGTGAGTACCCATCCTCTCTGTGCCCTCGGGCCTTTGGAAAAGCTCCCCCTGCTGATTTACCCCCAAAGAGGCAGGTGCCATGAGCACAACACTGGAGACGGTGCTTCTTTTAAAGGAAGAAGTGGTGGGATTGGAAAGGAAACTCTTCCCAATCAGACCCTGAGGACTGGAGGGAACTTGGAGATGAAGCGGACCCCAGGCAGGTCTTTTCCAGAAGGAGACCCTGAGACCCAGCCTGCTCAAGGGACCTGCTCAGCATCCCAGCTACAGACCCTCGACCTCTCCAATGCATCCTGCTGGTCCACTCGCAGTGCAGGGCATTGCCCCTGCTACTCCCCGTGAGCGTGTTGGAGCCTTGACCTTGGCCACGGGACTGACAAGGGATTGCGTAATCACAGGGTCCTTTTGGAGGTGGGCTAGGTGGGAGGCTTTGTGCCAAATTCTGCTTATTTGAATGTGGTGGTCCTGTGAGTTTGGGGACCATTACCTCCATCACCTCTGACTCAGGTGCTGACGGTAGGAGATTTTATCACTTGCTCTGGAGTCTAGTGAGGTTGCAGGGAAAGGACTGGTTGGAGGAGAAGACATGGAGAGAACAAGAAACCACCTCCAGGTTTCAGCACACACAGGGCGTCTTTCCCGACTTCACGCTGGCCTCAGAGGGCACCACGATCCTATTTGCTGTCTGACTCAACTCTGGCGCTCTTGTCTGCGATATCTTGTGGCAACCAAAGATCGATTTGGACTAGATTTACGTTCCTCATCTTGAGTCTAGGACACCGCTGAATGCCTCTTCCTGGTGAGGCCTAACATCTAAATGTTGTGAATCCGACAGGCCTTGGCTGTGCGTGGAAGGCCGTTTGCCAAACGTCTGGATCTTTTTCATTTCCTCCGGTCTCCCCAGGAAATGCTCTTGTTCATTGAAATGCAGACATGACTACCTTTGTTGGGGACCATGTATTTTTTCCTTTAAATAGAAATGCCTTGTGTGTGATGTTTTCTTTGAAAAGGAAAGCCCAGGGATCGTCTACAACAGGTTATAACATGATCCCAGGGTCCGTTGCTGGCTCTAAGCAAGTTGAGTATACATCACCTCGCTTAATTCAGCAATATCATCAATGTCAGTGCGTATCTACCAGCTGCTGGCTATTGGTCATCCGGACCTGACACAAACTCAATAAATACTCCATAACCCCTGACAGCCGCCAGCAGATTAGCCTGAAATGAGCGATGGCCCAGCCAACACCTGCTGAACCAAATCAGCCCCGTGACGGATGGGCCTGTACTGAGCTCTGACCACGAGTGAGATCAGTGGAAGAATGATTTTATACTTTAAGAAAAGAATTAGAGATGGTGGTGGCTGGAGTGATTGGAAAGCTTTCAGAGGGGGCCGTTTTTCTTCTCTTTCTTCCTCTTCCCCCGACAGATCCCGGACCTGTTTCTCCCCTCCCACACCTGGGCCTGTTACACGCTTTCCGCTCCGGGGTCCCCGGGAGGAACAAAGGTGGGAGAGCTAGAGGCGGCTGAGTCCGGAGCTGGGGCTGCTCTGGGGCACAGGCAGGAGGGGGGATGTGGCAACTCCAAGCCATCAAGGCAGGGGCTGTCCATCTGACTCCACAGATAGTGGGATGCCCGTTCAGGGCTGGCTGGGGTGGGGGGGCAGGGGAAGTGCCACAGCACAGGAGGGGAAGCTGGGGCTGAGGATCCAGCGGGGAGTGCCCAGCCTGAGAATAAATGTGGGGCTTCCTTTCATCTTGTAGCAACCATCAACAGGGTTTCCCGATCTTAACAGGCCACCCCTTGCAATTGTATTGTCTAGATTAGAACACACGCTAGACCAAAACACAAACAAAACCAAAGCCTTTGTTTGAGTTCTTGCTCTTTCACTTAGCAGATGGGAGCCTCTGACACATGACTCATCTGGACAGTCTCTCGAGCCTCAGTTTTCTTACATGGAAAATGACGATGGTCCTGTCTACCCATTGTTCTAGTTTCTGGAGCATCTACTTTTGAATTAAGCCAAACTTTGGTCCTCAGAACATTTGTCCTGGTCTCCTGTAGAATTTGTTTTGTAATTGGAGGACAATTTGGCATTATGACATCAGCCTTCGCTGAGAGATGTTTTTAAAAACAGACCTGAGAAACTCACTGCCATGTTTACAGAAAGGCCACCTTGAGGGCCTCATTTGCTAAATCACAGGGTCCTTTCCACGTGGATCTAGGGGAGGCATTTCTGTCTGGTTTCAGTTCCAGGAACCGTTATGTTTATCCTGAATGACTGTTTAGATTTGGTGTTATGAATTGTGTAGAGATCCTGCTTTCTTTTGTGTTGGGAGCTAGAAAACTCAAAGTCAGATCAGTGGCCTCTCACTCCACCAGGCTGTTGAATTCCAAGACATGTCTTGTGTTTTGGTACGAATCTCATTCGCTTCTCCTATTTTCTTTTGGCCTCAAGTCTCTTATTTCATTATTATTATTTTTTAAAAAGCTGGATTTCTTTTTAAAAATATTTATTTATTTATTTGTTTATCTGGCTGCATCGGGTCTTAGTTGCAGCATGTGGAACCTAGTTCCCTGACCAGGGATCAAACCGAGGCCCCCTGCATTGGGAGCGTGGAGTCTTAACCACTGGACCACCAGGGAAGTCCCCAGGTCTCTTATTTTAAATGTATTTTATTTTATGGAGTGATATGGGGTCTTTCTAAGCTACCTTAAATTATTCGCTGGTACCAGGTGAGGGTGTAAGTAAATCAGACACTGACCAGGGCTCCTGGACTCTTTACTCACCTGCTGGGATGGATAGATGGATCACAAGGGTCTTTGGCGGTGGCCAGAATGCAAGCACATCTTTCTGATGTATGAGCAGAAAAGGTAGCTTTTCGCCCTCAAAGTCTCTGTCAAGTAAGAGGCAAATGTTTCTGGTGGAGCCAGGCCTGGAGAGCAGCCCCCTCCAGTAAGCCAGTGCCAGGAGAGGGAGCTGCTGAGAGCCTCTGGGCCCATCTCACTCACTCCAGAGGGCCGGCCAGGTGAACCCGCACAGGTAACATTGAAGGGAAAGCCTCACGGGGGCGGTTCACACTCTCTCTTTCCCTCTCACGGGAGATGCCCAAGGCCCACAAAGGCTCTCAGGCTGTTTCTGGCCACATCAGCAGTGAATGTGCATGTTTAACAATCACGCTCAGTGTCTCTAAGGGTGCTTAAGGGTGCCTGTGAAGTCTTACCTGTCTGCTCGGGCAGCTCTTAGCCAACCCTTCCAAAGCCTCCAAAGGCTTCTTTTTCTCCTCGCACTTTGGTTCCTGCCTCGACAATGCCCTCATTCCCCTCCCTACGTGGTCACTGCGGCCCTGAGACCAAGTTCCCTTCCCTCTTTATTCTCTTCTTCTCAGTATCTGAGCCTTAAAAGCAGCCTTTGGGCTTTATTTACCTCCATAAAGTCAAGCCTTAATCACAGCGTCGGGCTCACCATGGCAGATCCATCAGGTCCTTCTTGGAGCTCCGGGTGGCAGCTATTCTGATTTTACTCCAGAGTAAGTCAGTGGTTCTCAGCCCTGGCTGCGCATTTGAATCGTGCAGGGAGCTTTTGAAAACTGCTGATGCCAGGCCAGGGCCACCCCAGATCAACCGGAACTGATTCTCAGGTGGCAAGAAGGTGGCGGTGGTGCGGGGCGGGGGGTACCCTGAGCGCCTAGAGCTTTTATTGGAGGCCTTGAGTGCATACGGGTGTGGTGCAAGGAGGTGCAAGGAGGTGCAAGGTTAAGCCTCCAAAACTCTGGAAAGATGCTTATCTCCAAAACTAAAGGCCTGCTGAGAGTTCAAAGCTGTCGGTTGGGGCTGGTTCGGTGCCCTGTGAAGAGGGAGGTGGGAAACAGAAGAGACAGCAGAAGAGAAGGAGAGGCAGAAGCCAAGCATCTGGCAAGACCTCTCCAAGCCACTCATCCCCAAGGGGCAGGCACACCTCCGTGCCCCGGGCAGCCATTACAGGAGCGGGGCTTGTGTCCCAAGCTGCAATGTGCACACAGCAATTCCTACCGCGAGGCAGCCACCAGGTTGCTGTTGGGAGGATGGGGGGAATTTCAGAACATTATGAGCTGCCGGAAAGGTGACAAGGGGGCGATTTTCTTTCCCCAGCCCAGTCTCAGTGGCCTTTGCAGGTGTAGCACTGCCTCATTTATCTTGCACTGTCAGGGGAGGACAGCGTTCCACTTAAGTGAATTTCCCTGAATTCCCAAGCTTGTTCTTTCTAAGCCCCAAATTTCATTTCCTTTAGGCATTCTGGATGGCAGGCTTTCTCAAATGTATTCTACATCTCCTTACCTTTTCAGAAGCACAAGAGAGTTTAACCCTTTCTTGATGACCTTGCCTTATTTCTATGACCATTCGGCACACACACTCTCCTGCACTTCCTTTTAGCTTTCTGCCACCAGGCTGCCAGCTGTCAATCCTCATTGCTGCTATTGAGCTGTCTCTAATGTCTCTAATGTCTCCCTCCTCCTTCCCCGGAACATCTTATATATGCTACATCCAGTTTGCAGGGACTGGAAAACCAAATATCTGGGATTGCTAGACTTTTATGTTAAGCAAGAGGAAAGAGGCTTTGAACAACTGCTTTGGTCCATCTTCTAAGCAGTACAGTTCATGGATTTGGTGTAAGACCATGGAATAGTTATTTCAGGTGTCCGGGCTTTCTCTGCTTGCACAGTTTGGAAGTTACTAGAAGTCAGATTTCAAGACAAGTGGGGGTGATGCTGTAGTGGGTTTGAAGAACAATGTAAGTATTTTCCCCCTGACTATTCATTTTCAGGAATGTCATGTGTCTTATCCAACTAGCTGGGTCCCTGCATTCAATGTGCTATTGACTTCACCTGCCAGACTACCTGTCACTAGGTTTTTTGTCCGCAAGTTTCATGAGTCTGGACTTTGCCTGACAAAGGGCCCTCCCACCTGGAAAGAAATGAAGATCAAAAGCCCCTTCAGGAATATGTCTAGGTCTTCAGGCTCAGAGAAAGGGCCCCAGTTTGAAGAGCTGTCAGACTCAGACAGATGCTGTGACATTTGGAAAGTAATCTGAATTACCAGAGGACCAGGGATATTGGATGGTTGGCAAAAATGTCTCCCCCGCACCTGCTGTCAGCACCCATCAACCACGGGTCCAACTTCTCCCAGAGGGGAGCACTGCCCTCACCTACGTTTTGGTGTCTTAGAGAGTTCCATCATTTGGGCTGGCGGCCCGGGTGTGTTGCCGGCAGGAAATAATCACCTGCAACTGGGATCATCTGCAGGGAAGACTCTGGGGTTTAGAAAGTCCAGCTCCGGAGTTTTTATTTTCCCAGGAGATGTGACGCTTTATCTTTCATGACCATCACCACCACTGGGAATTACCAGCATCACCACTGGTGGGAACTATGTCCCCAACCACCCTCCGAGGTGGGTGTTATAAGTCCTGTATTAAAGAGCAGGAGCTGAACTTAGATAAGGTACCTTTCCTGAGGTCAGGCAACTGGAGATGGTGTCACTGAGATTAGACCTCTCTTGTCACTGGGCTGGATGCTGCTGTTTGTATCATCAGTCTACTTAGATATCCTGACCTCATACTCTGTTTGTCTAGAAGCACAAGGACAGGGAGTCTGGAGCTTGCCAGGATGATGGCAGGCCCTGGAAGGAAGAGATCAAGGCCAGCTTTTCCCATCGATGGGCCAGGCAGCCATTCCCGTGATGTTCGGGGGCTCTGCTGTGACACTATTGCTCTGAAATTACGACTGCTCATACCCTCTGGGCTGCCTGCAGTCCCCAAAGTGGAGTTTGAATCCCTTAGCTTTAAGGTTTTTCCCCAAGATGCCAGGATGTAAGTAACTCTGGAAAGGCACTACTTTAAGCTGTTCCCACTTATTTGCATCTTAGGGAAAAAGAGTTTCAGATGTTTTTTTTGGAGAGCGAATTTTTCTTGGAAAGGGAGGTATGTGGAAAGTGTGAGCAATTTGGTTCAGGTTATCAACTGAGAGGTGAGAAAGGGCACAGAGGAGCAAGCTGGGGGCACCAAGTCCAAGTTTATTCCCCTCACAGCTTCACTGGGGACTTGTCCGGGGACAATGTTGAGGTCAGAGATCAAAAGATACCTTAGGAAGTCCTCTTCGATTTCTTCAGTGATCCGTTGGTTGTTTAGTAACATACTGTTTTCCACATGTTTGTGTTGTTTGCAGTTTTTTTCTTGTAGTTGATTTCTAGTCTCATAGCATTGTGGTTGGAAAAGATGCTTGATATGATTTCGATTTTCTTAAATTTACTGAGGCTTATTTTGTGGCCTAGCATGTGATCTACCCTGGAGAATGTTCCATGTGCACTTGAAAAAATGTGTATTCTGCTGCTTTCAGATGGAATCTGTACACACGATCAGTGTTGTTTTGGAATCATCTTGTATGTGCTTGCAAGAACCAATTGTTAAATGATCAGGAATTCTATAAACTGATAGATGTCATGTTCGTACCTTGAAATTGGCCCATGATGGGAGTGCACAGAAATTGCTAAATGCTACAAATCAGGGTTCTTTTCCCAAGAGAGCTAGTCATTCATGAGCACTCTACTGACATTAAAGTTCTGGATTAAAAAGACTAAGAAGAGAAGATGGTGAAAGTGGGACAGAAAAAGGAAGAGAAAGGAATAATTTATCTGACAGCAAAAAGGTCATGGGATCCCTCTGAGAGCTTTCCAAGGGGCGAGATGTACAGCATCACTGGTGGGCCACAGAGGTGATCATCAAGATGATCAGATCTAACAGATGTGTGCTTCGCAGTCCAACTTAATTTATTCCTTACTGCCTTATAGAGCTTGCCACCGATTAAACAATTGGTAGCTAATTTAGTTTCCTCATCAGGGTTGCAGCAGAAGGTTTTCTGATTTCAGTGTGAGGCATTCCAGGGCAGGTACAAGCATACTTATGTGTCTCTTGGTGACAGCCTGGCCTGTCTGGGGGCCGTGCATCTTCAGGGAGAGAGAAGCCAGGCTGTTTGTTCCAAATCTGCCACCGTCTGGCTGAGCGACCTTGGACAAGTCACTTGTCCTCTCTGGGCTGAGTTCCCCATCTGCAAGATGAGGGGTTGAACCTGGCAACCCTGCAGGTCCATTTCCATTTCCAGGCTCTTTATGTCATGGCCTTCTACTGTCTCTGTTATGCTTTACTGCTGGTGTCTCAAGGGAGACAGGCCAGTCCCCCGTCTGATTTTCTGAGCTATCAGCTCCCACAGGGCACACACATAGCTCAGATACAATAGATGGCTTTGGGAACCAGAGCCTCCCCTGCAGGCAGGTCCCCTGTCTGAGCATCATTTGCTTGTCCTGTGGCAACAGAGGAACTCCAACACGCAGTGCTTTGAATTCTTCCTTCAGAAATGGAGAGAATACTGCATTCTTTTGGCCGCAAATAAGACCTTCCTTAAGCAACTCTGATAGATTAAAAATAAATCAGATTGGGAATTGATGATCTAGTTTACAAACTGATCATTTGTTCTGGAAAATGATGCTTGAAAAAGACATTTTCCTTCGTGAAATTAAAATAGGAGGCAATCTGGAATTCACTGTTGAGTTTTCCTCCTCTCTCACTCATCACCTACCCAATAGTTTCTGATGTGGGTCTACCGTCTTTCTCTTCTGACTACACCCTCCAGGCTGGTCCTTCTTTACCCCTCTCCTGTGCCTGTTCCATCTCTTGACAGGTCTCTCCCCAGACATTCCTCCCATCCATTCATCTTACCCATGACCTTGCCTTGTGTGTACATTTCCATTCGACCAAATCCCAGCCTCCTCCCCGCCACCCATGCCTTTATTACTCTGCCTACCCCTGCACCCTTTCTAGTGCCCAATTTGAGTGTTGGGAAAAGTTCTAGATCAGGAGGTTGGACTATTCAACATAGGGCTCTGTTAGTACAGCAGAAAGAGTTCCAGAGTCATCAGCATAGTCATCTCTGAATTAAGGGGTCGGGCTAGTGGGAAGCATCCTAACTGGTGTGCAATGGCATATGGGTAGGCAAAGCCAGAGAACACTACTTTACCATGAATAATTTTGTAAAGCAGAAATTCTTTTCTTTCATAGAAAAAAAATCACACCCTAGGAAACCCATTTGGGACTCAGATTCTCTTAAAGCGTAGGCACCACAAGGTTCCTTTTTTTCTGTTTCAATTCATAAACCCTCTTGATGTGTTGTCTTGGAAGGCATTTATTTTATAACAACTTTATTGAGATGTAATTCACGTATCTTAAAACTCACCCATTTGGAGTAAACAATGGTTTTCAATATATTCGAAAGTTGTAAGACCATCACAACAATCAATTTGAGAGCATTTTCATCACTCCCCAAAGAAATCCCAACCCATTAGCAATCACTCCCCCTTCCCTCCTCATTATTCCACCAGCCTAGGCAACCAACTAGTCTACTTTCTGTCTCTATAGACTTGCCTAGTCTGATACTGCATATAAATGGAATCATACGTGATCCTTTGTGACTGATTTCTTTTGCTTAGCCTAATATTTCCAAGCCTCATTCATGTTATAGAATGGATCAGTACTTCACTTCTTTTTATTGCTGAATAATTCTTCACTGTATGGATATGTCACTTTTCTTCTAATCCATTCATCAGTTGATGGACATTTGGGTTGTTTCTATTTTTGTCTATTATAAATAATATTACTAAGAACTTCATGTACAAGTCTTTGTGTAGACGTATGTTCTTTTTTCTCTTGGGTATATATCTAAGAGTAGAATTGGTCATATTTAAATATTTTTAATGTTTCTAGGAAGCACCAAATTATTTTACACAGTGCTGCCTCAGTTTACATTCCCACCAGCAAATTCTGAGGGTTTCAATTTCTTCACAGCCACACCAACACTTGTTATTGTCTCTCTTTTTGATAATAGCCATCCTACTGGGTGTGAAGGGGTACCTCATTGTGTTTTTGACATACATCTCCTTAATGAATAGTGATGTTTAGTATCTTTTTGTGTGCTTATAGGCCATTTGTTTACCTTCTTTTGAGGAATGTGGTAGGACTTATGACTGCCATTTTGCTAGTGTTTACTATAAGTCTTTTGCCTTTGGTCCTCTATCACTCTTTTACTGCCTTATTTGTGTTAAATAGATATTTCATAGCATACTATTTTAGTTCCTTTGCTATTTTATTTTCTATATTTTTGGGACTATTCTTTAGTGGTTGTTCTGGGCATTACAATTAGCACTGAAACTTAAAGTTTGGGTTAATACAAATTTAATTTCTATATTATACAGAAACTTTGCTCCAATATGTTTCCACTTCTCTCCTCCTTTGTGCCATAAACGTCACACAAATTACATCTTTATACCTTATCAGCCCATCAACTCGGTTTTCTAATTACTGTTTTATGCAGTTGTCTTTTAAAGTAATAGTAAAGGTAAAGTATTACGAAAGATACATTTATACTGTCTTTCATTTTTGCCTATGTAGTTACCTTTACTGATGCTGTTTATTTCTACATGTGGACTAAAGTTATGGTCTTCATTTTAACCTGAAGGATTCCCTAAAGTTTTTCTTACAGGGCAGATGTGCCAGTAACCAAGTTTCTCAGTTTTTATCTATGGATGTCTTAATTTCTCCTTTGTTTTTGAATGATAGTTTTGTTGGATAAAGAATTCTTTGAAGACAGCTCTCTTTTTTTCAGAACTTTAAATATGTCCTCCAATTGCCTTTTGGCTTCCTTTTGGCTTTCTTGGATTTATAAAGAGAAGTCAACTGTTAATATTATGGAGGATCCTTTTTACTTGAGGAGTCATTTTCCTCTTGGTGCTTTCCTGATTCTGCCAGTTTACATCTGCTGTTGACCTCCTCTAGTGAATTTTTCATTTCAGTTATTATGCTTTTCGACTACAGAATTCCTATCTGGTTCTTTTTTATTTTTACTTTTTTGTTCATTTTAATCCTTCAATTTATATTCCCTATTTAGTGAGGCATTATTGTCAAAGTTTAATTCTAAAGATGGTTTTATTTAGTCTTTTGAGTATACGTAAAAAACTGATTTAAAAATATTTGTTTGGTAAGTCTAGTATCTGAGTTCCCCCTCAGGGAAGTTTCTAATGACTGCTTTTTTTTTTTTTTTTTTTTTTTAAATCTATCTCTGGGTCATGGTTTCCCGTTTTTTGCATGTCTTATAATTATATAGATATATATTTTTTTCTCACAAAATGAATATTTTAGATAATATAACGTGCCAGTTCTGGAAATCAGATCTCCCTCCATCAGACTTTGCTTTTGTTGCTGATTTTGTTGTTGTTGTTACTGCCATTTGTTGGTTTAATAAATTTTCTAGACTAATTCTGTGAAACACGTGTTCCCTGTAGTGTGTAGCCACTGAAATCTTTGCTAGGTTATCTGAGTGGTCAGCTAATAGTGGGTCACCTATTTCCTAAGGTACTTTGAACTAATGTTTTTAATTCTTTGATGAGTGGCTCTGTGTGCTTTGGTGTATGCCTTAAATCCTCAGGAAGCTTACAGCTCTGTCTAAGCCTTAATTTCCTCCTTGCCCAGGGCCACAGGGTTACCCAGAGGTGAGAGATTACAGACCTCTCTGGTCTTTCCTGGGTACATGCACAGCCCTGCACATCCTCAGAACCTTCTAGATTCCCAGGAATATGTCAGAGCTTTTCAAATCACTCTATGGACATCTCATTCCCTGGATCTTCCTTTTAAGTTTTGGACTAGGCTCTTGTTTTCCCCAGTTGCTATCACATCCTCAAACAGCTGCAATGTTAAACAAAATTGTTGCTTCTGCAGCTGATTATTGTTATTACTTTGAAAACACTCTGGGGATAGGGCTTTTCTGCAGAGTGAGTTCTGGATCAGGGCGAATAACTACGCCTTGTTAATGGGGCTTTCACAGGGAGCTGACAGGTAAAATAATGACAATGCTCTGGGGATGGGACTTTTTGAGGGGCTCCAAACCACTTCTGGCAGGTGTGAGGCAGCTGATTTTCAAGGCAAGTCAAGTTACAATGCCAAAATCCCTGCTGTTCGGATGGTCTTTCCATCTCTGCTGTCCCATTTCATCCTTGATCATGCCGTTCAAAATGGATTAAATACACTCAATAAGCAGAGCATTTATCATAAATATAAGCAAAGAAGTGTCATTGATAGTACGTGGTAAATAAGCCCTGCAAAAACTTGCATGAAAACTTACTGTGGGGCTTCCCTGGTGGCGCAGTGGTTGAGAGTCCGCCTGCAGATGCAGGGGACGCGGGTTCGTGCCCCGGTCCGGGAGGATCCCACGTGCCGCGGAGCGGCTGGGCCCGTGAGCCGTGGCCGCTGAGCCTGCGCGTCCGGAGCCTGTGCTCCGCAACGGGAGAGGTCACAGCCGTGAGGCCGGCGTACCGCAAAAAAAATAAATAAATAAATAAAACTTACTGTGTTCAGGACTACGGGCAGCAGTCTTTTTGTTGTTTACATCCATATTTGTCAGTTCTCTAAGAATTACAATTTAAATAGTCATGTTACGTATGTAGTACTTTACATGTGCTTTATATCCATTACCTTATCAAAACTCAGAGCAACCTGTGATTTTAGATGAGGAAGTCTTGACCCCTAGTTATTAGGACTCCTCCTCAAGGTCACACAGCTGGGCTCTGACACATAGTCACAGAGGGATTCAGCCTTGAGGTTTCTGACCCAGGTTCATGGCTCTTCCCACCACACAGCTGTCTTTGTTGAAAAAGGAGTGAAATTCAAATCAATCATTTTCTACCATAAGAAAGCTGCTAAAAATGTTCGTTGGGGAAGGAGTTGAAACGAACGGCTTATGTGAGGTTTCTCGGCACCATCTGTGGTTTTCTTGGCTTTGTGATGGGAAACTCTCCTGGATCACCCTGCTTCTCTTGGACTCCTCAGCTGGCTTCTCCTCCAGTGGCTGCTTATGTCTGATGCTTCTCAGCCCTTGGCTTGATCCTTTTTCCCTATTAATCTTCTTTCTCAGAAAGTGGACCTCCTTCTGGACCAAATCCACTTCTAGCCTCAGCATCCCTCTTGAGTTCAGTCCTAAAGGACCACCTTCTTCCTGGGCAATTTCCTTTGGAAGCTCACTCTTAGGTAGCGATACTCAGCTCTGTCCTTGAACCCAATAATTCCAAGTCACTAAATACGCATGACGCGTGGCCAGAATTCAGTCGTTGCAGAAGCACTCACTTGGATTCTGCCTTTGGGGAAGGGGCTATTCATATTCTGTCAAGTCCAGTGAACTTCGACAAGTGACAGCTTTATAGACTCGTGGTCTTCCTGAGCTCTGAAGTAGTTTCATATAAATATATATATATGTACGTATGTATAAAATGATGGCATGGGCCTTTACCTAGAGGATTAGCAAGCAGAAGTGGGTCTTTGGGTTTCATCTATCTGCTGGGGAGAGAGATGATACCTCCCATCTCTGCCATGTCCTCCTAGAGGTCTATTTTCTTCTTCACTCCCTACCTAATACAATGAACCCTCAATGTGAATGTTTGTCCCCTTTACTTCTGTGATGGTATTTACAGTTACACCTCCAACGACTTTGCCCAGTTAGGGCATCTTAGTCTGTGAGGTCCCAGAGGTCAGGGACCTCAGGCAGTCAGCAGATGTTTGCTGAGTGGATGAATCTTTTAAACTCATTTTGCACAGAAAAGCACACAGCCACAGAGGAGTCGCCGATATCGTTTAGTAGATGCTTCTGGTTGCACTCAAGAGAAATTTAAGCCTCGGGCGTGGGACCTATCCAGAGAAGGCAGAGTGGCATGGGTTTTTGAAAGACGAATTTTGACAGAGAAGACGTGTCTGTGTTCTACTCCGGTGGGTGAGCTTAGAAATCCCCTTTCCTTTTCTGGCATTTAGTTTCTCTACTGTAAAAAGGTGGGATTAAATGAGAAGACCCCCTGCCCAAACTCTGTGGTTCTCACGTTTTATGTAAAGGGGAGGAGTAACTGTCCTGTGTGTGGCCGGGAAAAGGTAACCTTGTGTAACCAAAATGCTGATTGTAGCACAGGGGCACAACGTTTGTACACTGTAAGTTTAGGGCACTGAGAAGTCAGAACATCTATTTCTGGTCTGGTTGCATGTTTTCCTTCAGTATCTTTTCCTTCCCCTGCGATGAGGGCCTTCTCCCTACAAAGAGGGCCTGGAGGTTTCAATTCAAAGGTAGTTTTCACTTTAGTCTTGATAGATGTAACGCTTAACACATTTATCTTTCCCATGAGGTATTTTCATGTGAGAGGAGACGCCTTAAAGGGAAGGTCCAGGACTCGAAGAAACAGTTCTCCAAAAGTTACAGTGACTGAGCGTGATGATGTGGAGGAAAGAGCCCTCCTGACTCTCCTCCAATCAAATCACCTAAGGGACCGATGACCGGGCCAGCCCATTCCTGACGCCTCCTCTGGGCGAGCAAAAGAAACGTGCCTGGGAAGGGGCGATGTCGCCATGGCTGGATCCTCAGTCCCCTTGGAGTTAATGAAGCCCATCGTCTGGCGGCTCAGCATCCGGGGCCTCCCTTGCCTTCTGTCCCCTCTTGCTTCTGCCTCCCCCCGCCAAACCAGTCTGACAGTCATTCTAGGAGGAGAGGGCACTTGGTGCTGCTGTCACTAGCTCCTGTCACTTGTCAACTCCAATCACCCTCATTTTGTTTCCTCTCCACAGTCCATTAACAGCAGCTCTCAGAAGCCTGGGTGCTTACCTGTAGCCCCTGACCCTTGGCCCCAGGTATCACGTAGCCAGAGAGCGATTCTTTTTTTTTTTTTTTAAATTTATTTATTTATTTTATTTATTTATTTCTGGCTGCGTTGGGTCTTCGTTGCTGCGTGCAGGCTTTCACTAGTTGCGGCCAGCGGGGCTACTCTTCGTTGCGGTGCGCGGGCTTCTAACTGTGGTGACTTGTCTTGTTGCGGAGCACGGGCTCTAGGCGCGCGGGCTTCAGTAGTTGTGACATGCAGGCTCAGTAGTTGTGGCTCATGGGCTCTAGAGCGCAGGCTCAGTAGTTGTGGTGCACGGGCTTAGTTGCTCTGCGGCATGTGGGATCTTCCCGGACCAGGGCTGGAACCCGTGTCCCCTGCATTGGCAGGCGGATTCTTAACCACTGAGCCACCAGGGAAGCCCAGAGAGCGATTCTTGATGAAAAAGAATGAGCCAACCTTCGCCTCCCTCAGCCCCCTGTCACCTTCTGAGGAGACAATTTTCAAAAGGGTAGAAAATCCTGAGACGTTTATATATACATATACATATATATATATGTATATGTATATATTTCTTTTAAGTTAATTCTGCAGACTGCTGTGTTGGTGACATTTCCTTCAAACTGCAATAACTAACCTGTCACAGCCCTACAAATGCTGACAATACAGCACCATGTGCGGTTGACTTAATAAACCTCATTTACATTCATTTTGATTCACTCAGGCGTTGAAAAACATTTCACAGGAGAAACTAGGAACCTCTCCAAGACAACATGATGTTTGCTGATACGATATGAACAGACTTAATAGGCAGCATATATGAAAACATGCATTTCTTAGGTTATTAGAAAACTCAGTAGTTTTTTTTTTTAAGCCATTTAAAAATTATTCCTTTGAGTGCTGGGCCTTCTAAGCTGTGAAATGTGTCTACATGTGCAGAGTCTTTCTTGGGTAGGTAGATAAGAGCATAGTTAACCCTCTCCCTTGAGCTGTAAACTCGGACAGATTCTTAACCTCTCTGTATCTCACGTGTTTTATCTTTGGGCACCTTACTAATATCTGTTTACCTAACTGTATTATTCAGGTTTTTTTTTTTGCAACGGCGCTAACAACATTCCTAAAATGCAGCAGCTTAAACAACAAGAGTTAATTTCTCACTTACAGGTTTGTAGGTACTTGTGGTTCTGCTTGGATTGGATGGGATCAGCTGCACATAGTTCTAGGCTGTGGGCTGGATTTGGGTCTGCTCTAGACGTCTTCTCATTTTCTTTGTATTAGTAATTACCTGGGGCATGTTCTCTGAAGGTGGGTAGCAAAAGCACCCGAGCCACATCGAATCACAGGAGCACACACAAAGCTTCTGCTCATGTCATGTTTCTCTATATTACTTTGACCGAACTAAGTCACCTGGTCAAATCCAACGTCAATGGGCATGAGGCTGTAGTCTTCCCGTTCTCTCCTGGGAAGTACTTCAAGGTCACAAGAAAGAAGGAAAGAATAAAGAAGAGAGAATACCTACCACCCTATTTCACGGAGACCTTTGGGAAAAAAGAGATGAGGTATTTGAGAGCTCTGTACATTGCAGAGTGGCATGCAGCTGTTAAGTCCTGGGTGATAGTACTACAGGGGGATGCTTTCTCCCAGTATGATTATTCTCTGGTTACCTGATGTTTGTATGTGGTGCTGCCATCCTCCTAGTCACCAGATTGGAGATACTGTCATCCTATTTCACGTTTTCCATTCTCTCATCTGCCATGTGGCATCAGTAGTAAGGAGTCTGTCTAGACATAACCTCTTATCTTCCTCCTCCTATTTTTTTTTTTCTCTCTCTCTCTCTGTTCTAATCCATCCTGAACACCGCTATAGATTCATTTCCCTGTGGTATAAGTTTCAGCGCATCACCCCTCTGCCTTAGGGTGGATTCCCTGGATGCAGAGGCAGAGACGGGGATTCTTGTGCAACTGATTCACTGAGGGAGTGCCCCCAGGAGCAACCTCTTAGGGGATGAGGGAAGCGAGAAATCACAGGGGTAGCAGAGAGGCCGAAGTGTGCTTTCAGGAAAGGTCTAGCCTCTGCCTAATTGCACAGGGAGCTCTGGAGCAAAAATTGTACCAAAGAAGCTGTTCCATACAGAGGCTGGAAGACTGGGCTGTTGACTCCCCTTGGAGTTCACGACTGACCACGGGTCATCTCTGCCAAAGAGCACCGGAAACGCTCTGGAGGAGCATCCTGTTGTGGGTACCGCTCTGCGCATGTGTGGAACGAAACTACTTAGTGCAGGATGAAAAGCACCAGAAAAGAGAGAGCAGAACATTCCTGGAGCCCACACAGGGCTGGGGTTTAATTTATATCCCCTCCAGCCATTTTCCATATCTTTGTTTTCTGTTCTATTATCTACAGAATTTCCTTGAGCTTAGGGTCAACACTTAATTAAAACAATCTCTGCTATTATATTTCAAACATATAAGATACCTTTGTTGGTCTCAGAATATTCTTTTTAATTTATCCTCGCTCTCTTTTTGTCTTAATTAATCTTGCCTAAGAGTTCTATACCTATTCATCTTTTCAAGTAACTACCTTTTGGTTTGTTCGTGATTTCCGTTTTGTTTCGTAATTGCATTCCTTATGTGGCAGTGCAACTTTTATTGCCTTTCAGTTCCAAACCTACCTTGGATCGCCCTGCTTGTGATACTGGAACACTTCTTCCTTGTCAGCTGACACATGCTAAGCGTTGTCAGCAGAGGGCGCTGGAGGGACACTGCAGGGGGAAATGGGCTTCTCTTCCTGGTTCCAGTATACATGTATATTCCTTCCTGCGGGCTCCTGTGTTGTACAGGACACCCAGCGGGATTCACCGCCAGCAAGTCTTGGTGGCACCTTTGCAGGCACTTTCCCTGTGAGTTCTCTGGGTGCTCCAGGTGGCCTCTAGGTGATGGGTTCAACAGCTTCCAGAAGCCTGGCCAACATTCCAACAGGAGGATTCTTACGCACAAAGCCTGGCACACTGGCACTCGGGTGGAGGTTTTCCTCCTTGCCAGTCCTGGACTTTATTTCCCTGACCAATAGCTCAGCCCAGTAACTGTGGATCAGCTCTGGCTCAGGGCAACTTAGCAAACTTCTTCACAACCTATTGGGTTACAATCACAACCTCTTCAGCAAGGCCTGAATCTCATCGCTGAGCTCTTTGGTGGTAGTAACTGATCACAATGTGCCTCAGAACAAAATAGATGGCAGCCTGCTCAAGTATTTCTTGATCTGTATCACAGAAGAAGCTGTAAGTCTGGCTGAAACCCTGACTTGAGTCACCAGTTTCGAGACATAATGCATAGACTCAGAGCCTCTGGATTGTAGGTGACACCGGGTCCTTTGGAGGAAGTTCCCTGCTGCATTTCCACAAGTAGGCACTGTAAATGTTTTTCCAAACTTAATCCAAAAGGACCTAGGGCCACTTACTGGTGTGACTGTGCAATACCCAAAACTTTGGGGGATTACTAGGCACTGGCTATGAATTAACACTAACTCCTGGGCATCCAAAATGCACCTCTGGGGCTTCCCTGGTGGCGCAGTGGTTAAGAATCTGCCTGCCAGTGCAGAGGACGTGGGTTCGAGCCCTGGTCCGGGAAGATCCCACGTGCCACGTGGCAACTAAGCCCGTGCGCCACAGCTACTGAGCCTATGCTCTAGAGCCTGTGAGACACAACTACTGAAGCCCACGTACCTAGAGCCTGTTCTCCGCAACAAGAGAAGCCACTGCAATGAGAAGCCCACGCACCACAACAAAGAGTAGCCCCCGCTCGCGGCAACTAGAGAAAGCCCACGTGCAGCAACGAAGACCCAAGGCAGCCAAAAATAAATAAATAAATTAATTAATCAATTAAATTTAAAAAACCATAAAACAAAATGCACCTCTGACCCATCAGTCAAAGTGGACGCTATAGTAATCAAATAAGAGACGGAACCTCAGCTGAGGTTTGACTCACAGTGGGCTTGATTCATCCAAAGACCCAGCCCGTGAGTTATTTCCTCAGATCTTGAATGTATAACTGCTGTGCATGTACTTGGGAACTGGAAATACCCCCACATTGGCTCTCAGATCCATGGGATGAGAGTCATTATGATTGGAAGGCTACATAAAACCCAGTGGAACTTCTCATCCATACCAGGGTAATAAATCAGAAACAGTACTGCCTCTCTGGGGAAATTTCAGAGATGTATGCCATCATCAAAGCATTGAAAGAAGTGGGAGTGGTGATACCTGTCGTATTCCCATTTTACTCACCAGCTTGGCCTGTGCAGATGTTGGATGGATATTGGAGTACCTGTGGACTGTCATAAACTGAATCAGGTGGTGATTCTAGATGCAACTGTTGCTGTTTTGTACCTTTACTGGAGCAAATCAGCGCAATCCCTGCCATTTGGTATGTAGTTCATGACGTGGCTAATGCGTCTTTCTCCATGCCAATTTGAAAGGACCACCAATAGCTGTTTGCTTTTACCCGGCAGGGCCAGCAGTCTATCTTCACAGGGCTGCCTCAGGGCTCTGTCAGTTCTGCTCTCTGCCATAATAGGGTCTGCAGAGACGTTGATGATTTTTTTTTTTTTTTTTTTAGGAAGATGTTGGGGTTAGGAGTTTATTAATTAATTAATTTATTTTTGCTGTGTTGGGTCTTCGTTTCTGTGCGAGGGCTTTCTCTAGTTGTGGCAAGCGGGGGCCACTCTT
>NC_041233.1:91332160-91333912 GCF_002837175.3 Physeter macrocephalus
GTTGAGTCTTCGTTGCTGCGTGCGGGCTTTCTCTAGTCGCGGCGAGTGGGGGCTACTCTTCGTTGCGGTGCGTGGGCTTCTCATTGCGGTGGCTTCTCTTGTTGCAGAGCACGGGCTCTAGAAGCGCAGGCTTCAGCAGTTGCAGCACGCAGCCTCAGTAGTTGCGGTACGTGGGCCCTAGAGCATGTGGGCTTCAGTAGTTGCGGTACGCGGGCTCAGTAGTTGTGGCGCACGGGCTTAGTTGCTCCACAGCATGTGGGATCTTCCCGGACTAGGGACCAAATCCGTGTCCCCTGCATTGGCAGGTGGATTCTTAACCACTGCGCCACCAGGGAAGTCCAGGATTTTCTGACTCAGTTGTACCTGTTTGCATCCGATGAGCAGTAGATGTGTGGGCCTTTTGCTCCGCATCCTTGGCAACACTTGGCGTTTTCACAATTTCCAATTTGGTTCATATCTTCATTATTGCTTCAAATATTTTTTTTCTTCCTCTTCTATCCCCTTATTCCTATTTGCAGTTACTGATACTTCTTTAAGACACAGCTCTTGGCTTTAAAACAAATAATGTTTTCCATCTCTTGCTCCTTTCTGGAAAATTTCCTCACTTCCTCTTTCCAAATCTTTAAATCATTTTTTGGATGTATCCATCATTGAAATTATTCCATGTGTTTGATCTTTTATTTTTATTCTCATGTTTTCACAGGTAATATTTCCACCTGGTTCTTTCTTTATGATTTCTTGTTCTCGTTTCACAATGCTCAGAATTTCCATTACATCCTTAAGTACATCTCTTGTGCCTGTTCAGACTTCTTGGTCTGTCAATCATTTTGTTTCAGATGGAGTATGTTCCTCACTTTGTTGACTTTTGTGAAAGTGGCCGTGCTCCTCAGGTGTCCTGGTCTGCAGGCTCGAGCTCCTTTGGGGAAGAGCCGAGGCTGCCCCAGACTGTGTCTTACTCATTGAGCTTGAGGACAAGGTAGGGGATGGGCCCGGAGGGGAAGAGACTCAAGCCCCACAGAATTATTGCTCATCATTCCCAATGACCCCCATGTTGACCAGGTAACTTCCCTGGTCAGCATTTATTTATTTTATTTTTATTTATTTTATTTTTATATTTGGCTGCGTCAGGTCTTAGTTGAGGCACTCGGGATCTTCCATCGCAGTGCGGGCTTCTCTCTGGTTGTGGCGTGTGGGGTTTTTTTTTCTCTCTGGTTGAGGCACGTGGGCTCAGTAGTTGCGGCATGTGGGCATAGTTGCCCCGCGGCATGTGGGATCTTAGTTCCCCAACCAGGGATCGAACCCACGTCCCCTGCATCGGAAGGCGGATTCTTTACCACTGGACCACCAGGGAAGTCCCCCCTGGTCAGTATTTTGCCTTTAAATTCTTAGAATGAAGAACTCCTGGGTGGAGAATGAGCGCTCAGGCTGTATTTATTTGCCTTACTCCTCACCCCAACAGTATTTGGTGTTATCCTGACATCATCCTGCTCGCAGACCTACAGGGGCTGGAGTCCAGCAATCTTTGTTTTAAAAAACTTTCCAGGTAGTTCTCCCGGTTGATTTTGGGGGAGGGAGACAATAGGCTGAGCTAGTTTTCTGCTTTGGTGGGAACTGGAAGTTTATTTCAATGTTCCCATTTTTTTTTTTTTTTTTTTTTTTTTTTTGCGGTACGCGGGCCTCTCACCGCCGTGGCCTCTCCCGTTGCGGAGCACAGGCTCCGGACGCGCAGGCTCAGCGGCCATGGCTCACGGG
>NC_041233.1:91333954-91391143 GCF_002837175.3 Physeter macrocephalus
GGCACGTGGGATCCTCCCGGACCGGGGCACGAACCCGCGTCCCCTGCATCGGCAGGCGGACTCTCAACCACTGTGCCACCAGGGAAGCCCTCGATGTTCCCATTTTTGACTAGTTTCCTGTTCCTGTTTCATGAATGTAATGTCTTTTCTTACTCTTTTGAAATGATTCATTACAGTGTTTATTCTCTTTTTAAACTTTTCTCCTCTTTCTGACCTTGTTTTCATGTATTCCAAGTTTCTTATTTCTGTTTCGTTTGCTTGTTTTAGTTTTGGTCTTGTTCTCTCCTGTTTGAGGATTTCTTCACATCTGGTAATTGTTGAATGTCAGTTCATCATTAAGGGTGAGGCAAATGGGAAGCTTTGTGTGCCTACAGGGGGCTCATGGGCTGGTGGGTTTTCCTGCAGGCTGATGGGGCTACAACCCAATCATTTCATTTGGAGATTCCTCCCACCCCTAATGTCACTAACCACAGATATTTTCTCTCAGGCCCATCAGTTTCCCAGGGAAGAATCCTTAGAAATCCCACCTAGGATATAGCAGCTTGGCTGCCAGCCTTTTGGGAGGTGAGCTATGTGTTGGGGGTTCAGTGTTCTGCATGTCAACTTCACCCAAGCCTTCAGTAGCTGGCTACTGTTTTCAGCTACTGCTGTTGTCTTTGATGTCAGATTCAGCCTGTCTGGCTCAATCTCTACAAAGAACAATAGTTCTCAGACTTAGGCTGCATCAGAATCATCTAGAGGGCTCGTGGAAACACAGATTGCTGGGCCCCATCCCAGACTTTCTGATTCACTAGGTCTGAGAATTTGCATTTCTAACAAGTTCCCCAGTGATACACTGATGCTGCTGGACCCATGGCCACACCTTGAGATCCACTGCTCTCGGGGAACCCTTCAGACTCCTGCTGTAGCAAAGAAGGGGCCCCCTGGCCACCTGGGTAGAAGAGGTCATCTAAGAGCCTGACTGCTTCTTTTAAAGACTTTTAACCAACGCTTATGTGTTCAGCCCTGCTCTACACACCTGGTTCAGAACTATTTGGTGTCTCCAATTCCTGAGCCTTTTGGGGCTATGTTGTGAAGCGGCCTTGTTCTTGAGGCTTCACTCTTGCTGCCAGTGTACATTTTAGCTTTCTCTTGTCTGCTATTTCATTGATCATTTACCTATTTATTTTCCTGCTTCCAAAACTTTGTTGACATCTCTTGCTAGCTGTGACCTCCTCTCCTGTTTTCTTTGTGGGTTTGATGAACTTTGGGCTTTTTTCCTTCTTTTTTCAATCAGCCCTCCTGCTACCTCACTTTTAAGCCACCATCATCTCTCACCTGGCAATAAATATCCTTTGCAATGGTAACTGAATGAACTTTGACACACAGTGAAGAGTACACAGTCAGGAAGGATGACAAGTGGTCCTGCTTAAACTCATTGAAATGCATCAGCCCCTTGTTCGTATAACATCTCTTAAAGTTTCACATGGAGATGCTGAATTATTGCTTTAAGCAACTTTCAGGGTTTAATTAAAGTGCAAGGTCTGACTGGCAGGACTTGAGATGAATTTCACAGTCTCAGAGGCAAGGTGAGATGTGGCTTTGAGTTAAGGGAACGAAACAATTCCCAAAGAAGTAGTATATAAGGTCACAAAAGATCTCAGTTCAGAAGGGAAAGGATGGAAAAAAATGGTTGCCACTCTGTGGCATGTTCCTTATCCTTGTGTGTGGGTGTATTCCATTTAAAAAGTTGGAAGACTTTATAACAGGGCTCTGACCATAAAATTGACCTTTAAGTTGATTTTTTATCATCTCCTTGACTATTTACTTGAAAGAAATATTTCTGTGTCCAGAATTATCTGTGAAACCTAGGACTCAGTAAACCAAAAAGTTAAAAAAAATTCTGTGCTCCTGAACATTGACTATTTCCATGCAATCAATTATCTGTAAATTGAATAATTTAACTTGCATTTAAAGGCAAGTCACTGTTGAAACTGACAAAATGGACAATCCTTTTGTAATGTGAAAGTATCAGTTAAAATTCTGAGGCAGAGAATGCGTAAAAATAATATTTAGCTTCTCTGCCATCTCTCTCCACCCCCAAATAAAATGTTACTTTAACACTTTTTATTTCCATGATGAACTATGACAAGTCAGGTTGCTCTAAAGGGGACCTGCCTTTCCGCACCGCTCAGGGCAGCAAACGAATGGGTGTAGAACTGGACCGCTCCAGCTGAACGCTTAAGAGGCGGGCCCAGCAAAGAGCTATTGAACTGACTTTTGTGAGTCCCTCAAAACCTGTTTCTGAAGAATGCTTGTCAGCTTGACCTTCATCCTCTGAGCCCACCTCTTTCAGAAACACTGCCTCTTTTGGTCTTTCTCTTTGTTCTTTTGAGGCAGACAGTGGCCTGAGGGATGCTGTCTGGGTTCATGGCAGCTGCTGGTTTTTCATTCTCTGAGATGTTTGCAGTCAAACCCTCGTGCTGCTTACTTGCTTTTCCCGCTTCTCTCCCGGCTTGCTCCTCCCTGACCCCACCTCAAGAAAACCAAGGGAAATTGACAAGCAACAGGACAGGGGAAATTGAGCTATATTATTTCTCCTTCGGGAACTTTACTTTGCTGCCTTTATCTGAAAGCTATCATTTTCTACATCTCTTGGCAAGAGTTCTCATCGACCGGTGACCCCTAAATGCCTATGCTGATCAATAGTCCTGGTATCTTATTGACACGCTCATTGACAGCTCAAACTGAGCACGGGAATCTAGAATGGCAGCCAATTGCAATCCGTTCAGGCTGCTTGAGAGGCAGGGAGGGCCCCCGCACTGCTATTGACACTGTAAATGGAGACGGTTTACTTAGCGCTCAGGGAAGATGCATTTGTTAAGGAGACCGATAGATCTCATTACTATTTAAGGGCAGAGGCTCTTCTGGCAGCCCACAGGGCAGGCTTACATCAAGGCTTCCCACTCTCAGAGCTGGAGAAATACACCCTGAGTGATTAACCCTCCCCCTCCCCCTCCCCCTCCCCCCATGAACAGAACCACTGGGTGGAAGTGAATGTAAGCAAAGGGTGGGTTTGACAATGGGGGGCCATGACCATGGTGTTTTGTCCTTTGGTTAGTCAGAGCCTCAGTGCCAATCTCGATGAGTGCCCGTTTCTCTGTGCACCCCCTGTGCGCCCCCTGAGTGGAAGCAAAAATCGAGAAACCACAGGCTCTCAGGGCAGGGAGGGATTTAGCCCCAGTTTTGCTATTCAATGCAGGAGTTCCTACACCAACATCCCCTGAATGTGGCTACCCTGGAATTCGATGGTCACCTTCAGTGACACGGAACTCACTAACTCCAGAAATACTCCTTCGCATTGTTTGGTAGCTGCAGTAGTTGGAAAGGTCTTCCTTTGTTTGGTAGCTGCAGTAGTTGGAAGGGTCTTCCTTCTCTAGGGCTGAAATCTGTCTGCCTATGGCTCCTGTTCCTGGCTCCTGGATGGACTTTCTGTAGCCCCACACATATACCAGAGATACCAGCTTGCCTTTTAGCTTTCTTCATCAGTTATCCTGCCAATAACTCCTCACAAAGGCATCTTCCTTACCTCCACCCCCTTCCCCAGTTTGCAGAGAAGTTAAGCAATTTGCTCAAGGACACAGAGCTGGGCTCTGGGTGTGCTTGAATTCCTTGTTTGTTTGTTTGTTTTTCTGCGGAACTGTCTTTCTTTCTCCCACACAGAGGGTCTGGCCTGGTTTTCTTTCTCTTATTATCTCCCTAAAGAATATAATTCAATTCTAAAGAGTCACTTACCACTTCTGTATTGTGCCTACTCTGGTTGTTAAAAAGTAGCTATTTTATTCCTTTCCCTTGAATGGCCACTGGATCACTATTTTCTAACTCTCTCAACAAAATTCTTCAGCTCTTCCACCTCCTGCTATGCCCGGCACCAGGCTCATTCAAGCTGTGGCCAAGCTGCCAGCTCTCTCCCCTTCTACTCCTTGGCCATAGGAGAAGGCTGGTCCAACCTGCTCACCCATCTTGCTGTAGGGCTAATAGTCTAAAACAAATGCAGAGCAGAGCCATAGCTGGGTCACTGAAGTTCTCTGCCAAGCCCTGGGGATTGAGGGCAGATTCATGTGTCAGGGGTGGGATGGGAATGCAGTTTGGGACGTGTGCAGGGAGACTAAAGTAAGTGCTGTGTGTTCTACTGCCCCACCGTCCAGGCTCCACCGTGAAGGATAGAGGCTGGCGGGAGCAGGGCAGAGAGTGGAGTCCGGATGCTTGGCTGGAAATTTAACGTGACCCTCTTTTCTGGGTACCTGTGCCTTTGAGGTACCCTGGATACCCTGGTACCCTGGGGAGGGTAGAAAAGCCCTAGGTAGTCCCTAGGTACAAGACGCTCATGGAGAATCTTGGCTACCCAAGGGATTTTAAAAAGAGCTGCCAGCACTTCTACCCTTGGACACAGAGTAGAAGGAGCTTTTAGGAACCCCACTGGGACCACTGAGAGGCAACGAGTGGGACCGGAAATAATGAGTAGATGTGGCAGGTAAGCAGATTTTGAGGGGAAATTATTCCCAGGTGAGGGTCTCATGGAATCTGCCCATGCATGGGCAATGGTGGCACCATTTTCAAAGTTAGTAAGCCATGGGTTTAATGCCGGTTCTGAATGTGGGGATATATTGACATATTGCCTTCTAAACCAACTGTGAGTGAAGGATGCCACTGACTGTAGTTGATCTGATTACATGTTGGAAATCTGTAAAAGGGCTGCACAAGGGCATGCACTGCCTTGGGCTAGACCGTCACCAGCAGTCGTGAGAACTATTCCAATACCAGTCCCAGATGGACTGTATTACTCTTCATGCTTTAGCGGTAGTTAAGTGTTCAACAACCATCATCGCTGGTTGAGAGAGGGCTGAAGAAGAGGCATGTGTGTGTGAGAGCTGAGATGACACATTACAGTTACAAATGGGAACCTCCTTCTCTATCCATCCAATTGGTTCCCCTCTTCATCTGGAAAGAAGTTTGATGCTAATGTCCATCCGGGTAGAAAGAAAGACGCCGGCCATCCTGAGTCACGATTCTCCTTCTATAGCAGCCAAACTCCTGGCATGGAGGCAGGAACTCCATCTGGCCATGGTGGCTTCCTGGACACAGATGCTCGGCCGAGATCTCCTGGACCACACCAAGAAGAAAGCCACTGCTGGTGAGGGCTGCGGGGGTGGAGGCATCTCTCTTGGGGGTGGAAAATGTCCAATTACGATGACTTGCTTTCCAATGTCCGGCTCTAGAAGAAACTTTCTCATCTTCCTATGGTGGAAGATCCTAATCATTTCATCATTTTGTTCTTGGACTTCATTAACCCACCCCCATAAACATTTAAATCCATGACTCAGTTTCTGGCCATTCTGACTTTCACTTATTTTTTGGTTAAGCTCATCTCTCCTTTTCACGGATCCATTTTCTCTCTCTTGTATCTTGTCTAAAGAGCTCCTGGCTGCCGTGCCCTTCATGTCCCCATGTCATTCTCCTCTGTCTTTCCAGCTTCCCCTAACTCAGGTTGGTTAAGAGAAGGGTGCAAGTGTGAACAGAGGAAATACAATAATTGCATGAAGGGGGGATATTGAACTTCTAATGCACTGTAATTACCAAGTGATCTTATCTCACCTGTGATGGGTCCCAGTGAGATTTATGGCCATATTTACAGTGGTTTTCCCATTACATTACTTAATGAATAATGTCTAAGCTAATAACCCGCCAAAACACCCCAGTAACAACAACATAACTCCCTTCACTGTAATTATTATTTTTTCCTAATGTGGTGGTTTTTATATAAATACTGATGTTTCTTTACTAGGTCCTTGTATAACTACTTGCTTAAATAATGGGCCCTATTAAATTGCCATCAGTGGTAGCGGGCCATATGTTAGTTTTCTACTGATATCTTTCTACTGACGGACTTGGGTTTTCAGGCTCTCCTAGGGCCCTGGAGGTGGTGCCACCTCCCCTCCTACCCCCTGCCCTACCCCTCACAGCCTCCCTCCCACCCCCCTACCTGGCATTGGTGGCATTTAGAGAAGCAGAAAGAGGGCCTCAGCTGTGCAAACACAGTACTTCTGTTTATTTTGGTAGCCTCCGAAATATTTGTTGAAAGTTATTCGAGCAGAAAGGCTGAATGGAGATCATTGCAATGTGTCAAATTAAGGAGTGCTTAATGCCTGCCTAATCTCTTGGTAATTACTGTTGGGGCAGCGGAAGCCTTCAGAGCCTGGGAAGAAAGCTAATGATAGTGAGAGACATCAGGCTGCCCGGGCACCGTGGCATGGCTGCTTGGCACAATTAGGGGCCCTACTTGGATTTGAGAGACAGAAGTTCTGGCACTTAAGAGGGAGAGGATCGGCCTTTGGAGGGGACGGGTCAGCCAGGAGTGTCGGCCGGGGTCACTGGACGGGGACTCCTTCAGCTGGGTGTCACTTTCCTAATGGTGTTCTAAAATGTGACAGCCTGTGCGTGTGTGCACGCGCGTGTGTGCGTAGCTGCACACACACGGATGTCTGACCTCAGGGTGTTTGGTGGAAGACAGACAGAGAGTTTTCTTCCTAATTTTCCCATCTTTGTCTATCTTTGTGTCATCCAGTCTCTCGCATTTTTGATTCTTTCTCTTTGGCTTAAATTTCTTTCTTTCTGAATATCTACTCTCCTTCTCTCCCTCTTTCTCTCTCTCTCTCATGATCTTTGCCTGTGTTTTCCAGCTTCTCCGCCTACCCGCCCCCCACATCTCCATTGCTCTCTCTGGCTGATCTCTTTCACCAGCTTTTACCTCAATCGATCAAGAATTTTTATAGAAGCAGAAAATAGTCAGGAAGCAGGTAAGGAAGAAGGAAAAGAAATCCTTAACAATACCCCTAAACTCCACCTAAAGAGGATGGAGAAAAATGGGAATTTAAAGAGCCCAGCAATCAAATTCACAGAGAAACAAATTGGAAAACATGAAGTCTCTGACAGAGAGATCTGTGGTGGAAAAATCGTGTGAAAGGAAAATTGCACTTCAGAGATCAGAGGAAATACTTTAATACTATAAATTCCTAATAAAGCAGTTGGAACCCAGCCCCAGAGTTCCCTGGGAGCCTCAGTGACCTGACAGTGGCCCTCGGCAGGGGTTCAGCCATGTGGGCTTTAGTCCCAGCTGTATCACCCGCTAGTCTGGTGACTTTGAAGAAGACGTTGAACTCATTTGTAAATGGGGAAGTACTTGGCTACCAGGGGCGGTGTAAGAATCAAAGGAAATGCTCTGAAAAGAATAAAATGCTATAAGTCAGTCAATCAAACAATGAAGCAAGCCATCAACAGGGATTAATGTGCAATGCACAGATAATTGGAAGGCTCACAACTTGGTATAATTACATAGATCATCACTGCTGCTGGCTTAGTCAGGAGCTGTTGCTTGGAAGGGTTGCTACCGTTTTGCACAGAGTGGACTGGAAGGGATGGAACTCTGTGCCTTCCTGGATATTTCTCCAGCCACGCTTGGGATCTCAGGGGACCCAGGGATGTAGCGAGTGCCTGCAGGGCACCAGGCAGGGAAGCCCTGGGCTTGACGACAGAGGACGTCAGAAGGTAGACGTGAGTTTTAATTGCAGTGCGGAGGGACCAAGGATAAGGGAACCTGAGTTACTTCTGAGGGGTTGTTGAACGTCATGTCAGGAGATGGCAGGGAGATAACGGTGTCTTGTTTTTCCACACGTTGTGTCTTGCTGATTTCTACTTGGTCATTAAGGTCTGGGGTAGGAGAAGGAAGGAAATCTGAGGTCAACCAGTGGTTCTTTGGAATCTCCATCCTGTGTTGAAAGGAGGATGCTATAAACTGAGTGCCCTCTGGGATGAGAAATCATCTCAAATATGGAAGCCTCCTAATCAAGAAAGAAAGACAGCCTCCTTTTGGGACAAAATTCTCAACCGTCAGGTGCAGAAGAGCCCTTCAAGGCAATTTCAAGACCCCTCGTTTTGGAGGTGAAGCTGAAGCAGAGGATGGAAATTCTTTGTCTCCCAGCTTCTCCCTCTGAGGAGTCTGGTACCAAAGGCCTCTCCCTGGTGAGCATAACTGTGTATAAATGGTGAGCATCTTTAGATTTCCTAATAATCAGCTGAATGGATGTTGTTTTCCCAAAGGACAGTTCTATTTGTAGACCTGTCTGAACAGCAGCCGCGGTACCTGATTGGAGAGAATATAGTCAATTCAGCAGGCTCGTAACTTAAGAGTTTCTTTGACTTCCCTACTGGGCAGAGTCGAGCCTCTCTCCCAGCTGTGGTTGGAAATTCAGTCTTCCAGAGAAGACGCAGAAAGGCTGGCCAGGGCCTCTACCCTCTGCTCCTGCTGTAGACAATTTGCTGGGTCGGTGATGCTTCCTGTGGACCAAAGAACTTGGTGTCAGCTTGATGGTCCTTCCCTGCCAAGGATGCCCTCTCCTTAGCAGAGTGGGAGCTGTGAGAGGTGAGGGTGCAGAGGGAACCCAGGTTCTGCGAGAGACCGGTTGGGAAAGGCATAGGAATTGTGCCGGCGTCAGATGGAGGGAGGCAGAGGGGACGGCAGGTCAGTGATGGAGGAAGGCGACGGGAACAGACAGTCTGAACTGTCCGGTTCCCATCGCAGAGCTTGGAAAGCAAGAGGTTCATCATTAACTGTCAAACGGTGGTTTTAATCAGCTCTGCTCCTCAGTGGAAGATAGATTTAATATCAAGGCACGTTTTCAGAGCCATTAGTTTAATTATGACAGGTGTCTGCAAACTGGACGACTCTGCTTTCAGACCTGAGTGACACTATTTAATGCTCGAGGCCCAGGGGACGCTGGGCTACTTTATCAAAATGAGCCTCCATTAAAAGTCTAAGTGATTTTCGTCTCCCCTTCTCCCCTGTTTCTCCTTGCCCTCTTTCGTTATCTGCTACCGTCCACGTCAAAAGAAGGAAACAGAAAATTATGCTCCCGTAGAAGAGAAAATAATTTGCTTGCGCATTAGAACTCGGCTCACTGGGGCTCCCAGCAGCCGAGTTCCTGGTCAGGAGAAAGCCGTTATCATTTCTTTCCCTTTCCAGAAACATTTAGCACCGCGTCTCGGGTAACTGCCTGCCGGCGTTGTGTGTTTGGCTGCTAGCAGGGCGGCTTGCTGACTCAAGGGATGGTGAACTTGACTGTGCTCCCTGCGAGGGCAGAGACAGTGTGGAGGAGCTGGCAGAGAGGAGGCTGGGTGGGGGCAAGCCTAGGGGTCCAGAGCACCCCCGTCTCAGCCTGGAGCCTGGCTCTCCGCTACTCTCTGCATTTCCTGGGCTCCCATCCCTTACGAGAGTTTCCTCTCCCAAGATGGCCCCATCTGTCCCCAGACCTCACCCTTTGATTGACCAGCTGGTCCACACTGGCTGGGTGATCAGGGGCCGGGCACAGGGGTTCCTAAAACTTGTATCTACAGGTGCAAGTGGTCGGGCTAGTGCTTTTCAAAGTTTTTCTGTTTTTTTGTTTGTTTGTGCGTTTTGTAAATATTTTGTAACACAGTTTTACTTTTTATTTCTTTTTTTTTCTGGCTGCACTGAGCTGCACGTGGGATCTCAGTTCCCGGACTAGGGATGGAACCTGCACCTTCTGCACTGGAAGTGCGGAGTCTTAACCACTGGACCCCCATGGAAGTCCAGACTTTTTCTGTTTTGTTGAAACATAAGGATGCTTTAAAAAATGGCATCATAGTCGTCCCCGCATTAAGATGAATAAAGAGAGCCGTCTGGCGGCCACGTGGCCAGCTCACTGGGCTGCCCTCTCCTGCCTCAGGGAGGCGCTCACGAGCCCGGGGCCCAGACCACCTGCAGACGACAACCTCTGAGGACCCACCTGGCTTTGCTATGTGTGACTCCTGAGACCGGGACCCTCATCCCAGGGAATCATCCTTGCAGAGGCAGCTGATTGGGTCAGAACACAGTGGGGACGAGGGGCCTCCGGGTTGGGGCTGAGGATACGTTTTATTTCTCTGGTTAGTTTATACCCAAGGTCGGGATGCCTCGGGAGACCATCGGGCTTGGGAGCACTGTTTCTTACCTTGTCCTCTCAAGATCACTTCCGGGCTCCTTCTGCTGTCCTTTTTCTGCAAAGGATGGGGAGGCCAGACAGAAGTGTGGCCCGGCCTCATGCCTGCCTGCAGAGCCAGGGACAGGGGAGGCCAGCCTGACGCCTGTCCTGTCCTGTCCTGACCCCTAATGGGGTAGCTGAGCTGGGCTCCTCCCCTGGTGTACAGTGACCTCTGCTGCACGGCCAGGCAGAGAGAGAGAGGGGGGTGGGGAACCCAGGCTGATCATCGGCATGGCCTTCCCAGGGAGCTGCATTCACCGCGGCCCTGACCACCGCAACAAGGCAGCTCCCACCAGAAAGCTACCCAGCTTCTGCTCTCCCTACACGGGGAAGATCAGACCAGGCCTGACCTTCCTCGGTTCTTTTTTAACTACTCCTTTCAAAGTAGAAACCAATCATCAATCTCTGCAGACCAAAGGAAGCAAATGAACTTCAGGAAGGGCCTGCTCTGTGTTTCTCAGGACCCGCCCTTTGCTGTGTGGCTGTGCCGGAACCACGCTTGGAGGCCTCGGAATATGTGGGGTTCTTTGCTTTTGCTCCTTCAAAAGGAGTTTGTGTGAGGGAAGGTTGAGAGGAAGACTCTTTGGGGCAAGGTTTCGGTGAAATCACTGATGATGGAAGCTCACCTCTCTGAGCAACTTCAAGCCCACCTGTTCTGTCGGGGCTGCCCCAGGTTGCCTTCTGCAAAGTCCCTCACTCTCAAGGGAGGACGCAGCCATTCTGTGCTCATTTGTTTATTCCCTTGGTTCACTCACTCAGGCACAAACTCAATCATCAGTGCGGGGAGGAGACAGCCCCTGTACCTGTGATATGGTATCCGATGGGAAGGAGGTTCCTGGGATCGTCTGTGTCCATTAATCCAGGAAGCCCTGCCCTTCCACCCAAGAAGGGGGCCCTGCCTATTAGCTGGGAATCCCTTCTCTTAGGGATAACGATGGAGGACGAATGGTGATGCCCATAGGAATCAGTAAAAGCTGAGCCCCTTGGACTGCCTGACGTCTCATTGCAGCCGGATGTTACACAAGGCCATGGACGTTTTTCCTTGGGAGCCTGGAGAATACAGTCCTGCACTTCAGCCTTTGCAAATACAGCAGGAGCTGCACGCTGGAGGCTTGACGCGTGTTTTGGGGAGTTTGTACATCTAGTGAGTGTTAGGGATACCCTTCCAGGAACACTCGGTGGTAGAGGAGGATGACCTCATGCTCTTCCTTGCCTGGTGGCTCTCGCTGGGGAATGCCCTCGCCCCTCATTTCTGCAAGCTCTGCCCTCCACGGAGCCCCCTCACACCTACAAGCACGATTCCTCCTCTTCTCCGCCGAGCACCGGTCCGCTCCACACTCTTGCCCATTTGCTTCCACTTTATTGCACTTCACAGATTTTGGGTTTGTAACAAATTGAAGGTTTGTGGCAACCCTGCGTCGAGCAAACCCATCCCCGCGTTTTCCCAACAGCATCTGCTTGCTTCGTATCTGTGTGTCACATTTTGGTAATTCTCGCAGTGTTTCAAACTGGTTCATTATTATTATAAGCATCCTGATGGTCTGTGATCGGTGACCTTTGATGTTACCACTGCTACTCGCTGAAGCCTCAGGGGATGGGTAGCATGTTTCAGCAACAAAGTATTCTTTTTTTTGGGGTACGCGGGCCTCCCTCTGTCGTGGCCTCTCCCGTCGCGGAGCACAGGCTCCGGACGCGCAGGCTCAGCGGCCGTGGCTCACGGGCCCAGCCGCTCCGCGGCACGTGGGATCCTCCCGGACCGGGGCGCGAACCCGGTTCCCCTGCATCGGCAGGCGGACGCGCAACCACTGCGCCACCAGGGAAGCCCTAACTTAATCATTTTTATCTCTTGCTATGCTGTGGCCTCTCCCGTTGCGGAGCACAGGCTCCGGACGCGCAGGCTCAGCGGCCGTGGCTCACGGGCCCAGCCGCTCCGCGGCACGTGGGATCCTCCCGGACCGGGGCGCGAACCCGGTTCCCCTGCATCGGCAGGCGGACGCGCAACCGCTGCGCCGCCAGGGAAGCCCCAGAGTTTTTTTTTTTTTTTTTGTGGTAATAAAGTATTCTTTAATTAAGGTGTGTACATTCTGTTTTTTAGACGTAATGCTGTTGTACACTAAATCGACTACAGGGTATAGCGTAAACATAACTTTTATGTGCATTGGGAAACCAAAAAATATGTGTGGGACTTGCTTTATTGCGATATTCACTTTATACTCACTTTATTGCGGGGTTGTCTGGAACTGAACCTGCAGTATCTCCGAGGTCTGCCTGCACATAGTCTGTGTTGAGCCCTGGCTCTTCCTTATGCTGAGTCCTGTTCCCTCAAGGAGACTGGAAGTGCTGCCAGACCAGGGCCATCTCTCTCTCCCCTTGCCTCCCCCAATCTCTAGGGTCCCTAGTATATCACCCGGGAGAAACTTGAGCACATAGATACACCTGTAAGATTTAATTGACTCTCTTTAGAAAGACTTTCGACACCAAGGGGGGAAAGCAGGGACGGGGTTGGGGTGGGATGAACTGGGAGCTTGGGATTGACATATATACACTAATATGCATAAAATGGATAACTAATAAGAACCTGCGTGTAAAAATAAATTAATTAAATAAAATTTTAAAAAAAAACCCTCTTTCAGTGGAGTGTTGTTTACAAACCGTGTTCAAATATTCTCTTGACGCCTCCTGGCCTGGAAATTCAGTTTAAAATTTTCAAGCTTCCATCAGTCTTAAAAGAAGTAAGTGCTGGTAGGATGCAATGTTACCAGACAGTGCTGCCTGGTACCTACTGAAGAGGTGAAAGGGCCTAGCTGTTTGGGAGATGCAGAATTGACATTTCCTTCTCTCCTGATTACCCAGAACAGAGGCTTCCAGGAAACTTGAGCAGGGAAGAACTTGCAGGTCCATAAATCTTCTAGACATGGTAGAATGAAACTCATGGTTCCAAGGCCTTTGATGAATATTAAAAAAACCATCTCTGCATACCTCTCACATCCTGTGTAAAGATACCCCAGAAAACAACAACATTTCTCCATTTCTTTGTGGGCCTTCCTTCTTAGGTAGAAGCAGTTACATCAGTTTGTTTTATCTACAGACCCTGTCGAGAGGATGTGGTAATGAGTTTTGTACATTAGACAACCAGACAAAATGCAGAGTCCATATAACAAATTATACAGATAACATTCAACCCAGGATATCTGAAAATCGAGCATTTGTAGAAGGTATAAGTTGCCACAGGACAGGAACTGTAACTCAAGGGCTGACAAACTGCAGGTTCAAAAGGGCTACTTATTTTTTAATTTGATAGCAGAAGTTCACAGCTTCGAAATCACGGTATCATATTCTATTACTTCCAAGTGACTTTACTTTCTAATTATAACAGATGCAACAGTGCTTTGTAACTGGGGTCTATTTTTTTCCCCTTTCTAAAAAAGGCGAGAAAAATAAGGAGATTTTTTAAAAATGCACGGAGTAATTAGTTTAGTGACTAATTAGTTGAAATCATCGTGACTAGTTTACATTACTGACATTGCAGCAAGTTGCTCGGAAAAAATGCAGGGTAGGGTAGAGACTGCTCAGAACATTTCAGGTTATGAATTTGTACAGGCCTGATCAGCCTGAGGATTGTATGTATTATGATTCATCTGAAAATGGTTAAGTATGGACAGATTTTTAAGGTTTTCTTGGCTTGTCTTTTCCAGGGATTAAACCTGAGTTCTTTTTTTTTTTTTTTTTACAATGTTGTGTTAGTTTCTGGTGTACAAGAAAGTGAATCAGTTATGCATATATATATGTATTTTTTTCAGATTCTTTTCTATTATAGGTTATTACAAGATATTGAATATAGTTTCCTGTGCTGTACAGTAGATCCTTGTTGTTTAGCTATTTTATATAAAGTAGTGTGTATCTGTTAATCCCAAGCCCCTAATTTATCCCTTCCAAACCTGAGTTCTTCATCATTTCTGGGTTGGTGGTACAATCAGGACAAAATCTGTGAGTTTTTCTCATTCGCCTGCAGAGGTTGAGAGCACAGTACTTCCTGGGCACCAGGGGAAAAGGGGTCTATGAGCTCCAAGAAATGATCTATAGATAAAATGTCCTGTGGCCAAATAGGTTTGGAAAACACTGTGTCATTTACCTCTTGAATATTATCAGTATATACGATTTATGAAAGATCTACAGTGTCAGAAATCTGTTTTATTTTGTTTAACCCAGTGTTTCCCAGTCCTCATTGACCAAGAATTTTTTTTTCTTTTTTGACATAATGCTCACTAACAGACACATAGCTAATTAACATCTTGAGAGCCACACCATTTTGTAGTGGATGGACACACGTTTGATGCTTTCAGCACTCTAGGCTAATTGGCTTTCCTTCTAACCTGTTATATTGTCCTCTGCGGCGCATCAACCCCTAGGACAGAGGCCCCCTCTTTCTAGAAATTCCTTCTTCAAACTGCCGGCAACCTGAGTCTCTCCTACCCTATGGATGTATTGACTATACCAATAAGTGTGTTACAGGGTCTCAGGCCTGAGAGTCAGGGATCAGGCTTGAAGACTGGGGGTCAAAACTTTGTGGAACTTTCTTCTTACGGTCTAATTAACATACCAAGTGATAAGAGTAATTATTTTTTGAAAGCCAAATGGGGGCCATTTATCAGTAACCTGAGGGGTTTTTTTAAGTTTTGCTTTTAATAATTGAGAATAATATGGAACAATGGAACAGACGTGGGCAGTGTGCAGTCTGACCTGGCCCCACTCAACACCACCTGTGTGAGTTTCTGCTAAACTTCTGCTACCCAGTATCCTCAGGGGTCTAAAAATATATAACCTCCCAGGCTTGTTTTGAGAATTCAGTGAGAAAATGGAGCACATAGGGTTGAAAAGTACACGCTGTGATTTAGATGGGCAAGAGGGGTAAATCTTTATTTTTAATAATGGAATTATAATTTGTTTATGGGCTCTCAATCTGCCTAAAGCAGATAAAGGGTTCTAATTCTTTCTTCTACTATGTGCAGTTATTATTCTCAGCCAGACTTAGGTATTATTATCTTGTGCAATGTCCAGTTCCTTTGCAAGGATGGGCGGACGCTGGATCATCTTTCTCCTCCTTCTTTCCGTGTGGCCCAGGCCTCTGCTGTGAGCGATCTTATCTGCTTCCTGGAAGCAGTCGCCCTCGGACCTTGCTACTGTCTCTGGTTTCAAAGCCCCTGTCCTCTTCTACCTCGTGGTCCCAACCCCATGCCTCTTGCGAGCCATCAGTCCTCTCAGTACTTCTGGGTCCAGGGGAATGTCTGAGTTTCTGTTGTACTTCATACAGCGGCAGGAAGCCCTGAAAGTCCCTCCACCTGGACCACTCCCTCTGCTTAGGCTGGTTGCTTGCAGGACAAGAAGCACTGACTCTGATGGCCCTGAGTAGTTACAGGCTTTTTAATGGCAGACCACACAGTCTTCTCTGCCTGATTCAGGTAGAAAGCTGTTTATGAAATGATATCAAGTAGCTTATAGAGTCCCCTGAGCCATTCAGAGACCTGAGTTTGGATGCAAATGGCCAGGAAGAGAGAAGTCAGAAAATACTCAGCTACATGACAGAATGTTCTAGCAAAACAGTCTCATGCATTGGCACCCTTCTTGCTGCAAACTAGACATAAGAGACTCCTGCACAGCTGCCTTAGAAGGCCTTGGGTGCTGGCCTCACCACACAATCCAGAGTCTCAGCATCTGACCCTGCAATCTCATTGGACTCTCTTGCCCTCGTTCTCGTTCCCTGTCATTTGAGAGTGTGCTTGCTTTGACGCAACCTAAGCAATGTCTAAAACCCTAAATGTCAGGGACTAAAATGCATAGGTTCTCTTTAAGAGTTTCAGCCTTGGAAAATTGAGCAGGACCCAAGGAAGAGGTTGGAATGAGAAATGAGTTAGAGAATCCACAGTATATGCAAAACTCAAGCCTTCATAGGGTTGGTCCCCTTGGCGCATTTGGGTCATCTTGTCTCTCCCTTCCCCAACCTGTCCCCAAGGCACTCACCCTGGGTCTTGTCCTCCCCAATTCTTTCTACTTCCTTTTAGAATTATCCTTATTCTTCCATGCAGGAACACTGCCCTGGCATCATTTCCTCTAGTCTCTCTGCACTGTGTTTTACAATAAAACTTTATAGCTATTACACCTAAAGAAAAACTTCTCTGATGGAACACACAAAAGGAAATTATTCTACCTCTCAACAAAGCAAGGATTTCAAGAAAGAAACATCTCACTATGGGATTTAGAAAACACACAACTACTTTGAAACTGAAGCTGGTCCAAGATATCTGGAGCAGAGAAAGCTGTTTAGTGGCTAGAGGGTGTGGCAGAGACAGGCCAGATGGCACTAAAGCTTTCCTTCTTCCTGGGCTCACAGGAGGTCCACACAGTTCCCAGCCTTCCCGGAAGGCAGGGAGGGTCCACGTGACTGGGTTCTGGCCAGGAGCATGTGCATGACCATATACACACCATCCCTGTCCCTCTTTTTTGTCCTCAGTTGTTGGCTGGCTGAATGCAGAGGTCCCACAGGGAGGCCCTACAAGATGGCAGAACCACAAAATGGAAGGCCCTGGATCTCCAAATAACCACACAAAAGACTTTCCACTGAACTCCTAATCAAAGTGTAACGTGAATACAAAATAAATTATGTATTTGTTAAGCCACTGAGATTTTTGAGTCGCTATGATATCAGCAATGGTAATTACTGTGAGTGTACAGCAAGTATAGTGTCATGGTCTATCTGTACCACGGTCATGGAGTCTAGCATGGGGCATGGTCAAAAGCAGGAACTTGAAGGCAAGTAATTTGTCCTGATGGTAAGATTCTTCATCTGCAAAATGGATGCAATGATATCAGTTTTATCCTCTCAGCATTGCTAGGAAGGAAGAACAAATAAACACACATAATGTTCACTGCAAAAAAAAAAAAAGCAAGCACTCAATAAACCTTAATTCCTCTGTACAAGACGCAAATCAATGACAAGAACCGGGCACCAGAAGGATGATGCATTTCAGGGACCTAATCAAACACACTGATTTGAAATCAGGGAGATCAGATTGGCTCGAGAAGATAAAATGAACACCTGTGCACACCTTCCTCAAGTACCTTATCTTACTTAGCTGTACTCATGGCCCTATTGGTTTTGGTACTGGTATTACCTCCTATAACCTATGGGGGAACTGGGGTTTAGGGAATTTCAGCAAACTGTCCAGGTTAAACAGCTGGCAGTGATCAAACTTGGATTCAAATCCGGGCATTTTCATTCCAAAGCCTGTGTTTTGTCACCATGTTTTGTGTCACCGAGGATTCTAGCCTGGTTTGATGTCTCACGATATTTTAATCTCTGGAGGCCACTTTCTCATTTCCCAAGTGACTAGTCCTGTGCTTGGTAGAGATTCAAAATATGTTGACTTAACGATTGCTGTGTGTGAACTCTCGCAGATGTGAATCCAAGAAACCCTAGATAGAAACGTCTTTCCCCACAAATAGGCAAATCACAAAAGGGCAAACAAACAGATGAGGTCTATATGAGGCTGTCTCAGAGTGCATAGGCAGCCATGCTTGTCCCCAGATGTAAGAAGACCATCACTCTTAGGTGACCAACATGGCATGGCGTTTCAACCCTGAGAGTTGAACATCACTTGTGAAATGGTCTCTGGTCCTGGAGGACTGGTTCACTTCCTCTGGAGCCTGCTAAGGCCATGGTTCTGTATTTCAGGTTTCTGGTTCTATATTTTCTTACTGAAGACAAGTTTACACAGTCATTCCTTTTTTGGTATTAAAAAACAATTTTTATATTTATAATAATGATTATTATTAGTGTTATTATTATTAGTGGTTTTGAAAGTAAGATATTCCAGCATGGAAAAGAGTAAGGAAAAAATACTCACAGTTTCTTCACACAGAAATAATAATTACTAGCATTTTGGTTTCTTTCCTTGTATCTTTCCCCATGTATGCGTATATAATGCAGTTATTTTTATACTGAATACACAGCATTCTCCTTTTTCACATTATATCCTTTGTGTTTTCCCATGTCATTACATATTCTTGTGAACAGTCTTGAAAAACATTGTAATGGAATAATAATCCATCTCAAACATGTAACATAATTTATTTAAACAGTTCCTCCTTTGGGGAATTTAAGTAGCTAAATTAATGTAGTTAATGCTATGTGAAAATAAATAATGATATGATGAACATCACTGCATACATGTCATTATGTCTTATTTCCTTAAGAGAGTTTCTTAAGAATATTTATACAAGGAATAAATTATAAATATTTATGAGGTCTTTAATACATATTATCAAATGCTTTTAAAAAATGTATGAGCATATGCTTCCACCAGCAATATACTATCTATCCATCTTACTATTCATTCTTTAGCATGAAGTTGTAGGATTTCTGAAGCTAGGGTCCCATGGATTTTTACATGATCCAGAGGTCTGAAGAGAGCCCAACATGTTTATGCCAAATTTTGTGTGAATGTACATTTTTCTGAGGAGAAGGGTCTTGATGACAGAATGCTTAAGAATTAAATGATTCTTGTGCGTCTATTTTTTTCATGTCTTAGAAAATAAATGAGGTTGAACATGTCTTCATATATGTGTGGGCCGTTCGTCTTTCTCTTCCTGAGAATTGTCTCCTCCTATTCTGTTTATGTTCCATTGAAGTATTTGTCTCTTTTTGATTTCTAAGAGACTTTTATATATGAGGGATGCTAATCCTTTGTATGATATATTTGTGTACTAATTATTTTCCTAGTTTTGGTGGCTTTTTTCATAAAGAGAGATTTAAAATCACTAAGGAGTCAGTGCTATTGAATATTCCCTTTGTTACCTCATCCGTCATTTCTACGTTTAGAAAGGCCTTTTCCAATTAGAGAGCAGTACAATATACGTCCATAATTTCTTGTAGTGTTTTATGGTTGCCAAGTATTTAATCCATCTTGAATTTAACATATTATTCATTCATTCATCCGTTTCTTCTTTTAACAAATATTTACTGTGCCCTAATTATGTTTCAGGCACTTAATGTGGAGTGGGAATTTAATTTGATATTTTCCTTGACTGACTTGGTCATTTTTCTCCATTACCATTTGTTGTATTCTCTATTGCTTCTTTTATTACCTTTTATTAAATTATATTAAATTTATTAAATACTAAATTTTACTATTAGTATTTTATATTATTAACATGTCTACTTGCATATTATACATTTTAATTAAATATTAAATAAATGTGTCAATTGCTACACTAAATGGAAATATTTATTACTTTTAATGGTAAATAAATTTAATAATTATCAAGAATATATGGTATTTTTGGTGCCGTTTCTTTTATTTCATTCATCTTTCTTCGATTCTTCCACTAATCCCACCCTCTATAGGCAACTGTAGCTCTAGGATTTATTTTAATATTTGATAGAGCTTGCTTCTCCTCAGTGCTCTTCTACAAAATTCTTTGCTATTTTAAACTATGTTTTCAGATGAGTATCAGAATCATTTTTCCAAGAAAATTGGTGTGATATTTAGCAATTTCACTATGAACACACTTTTGGTCCTTATTTATATTTTATCCTCTTTATCTCTCATAAGATGATGATATAATGTGCTCATATCTTGACAGCTCACATCAGCTTTGGATTTCTAATCATTTCTACTGGTATTCCTAACAGATTTTCCTTGTTGTTGCTTTCATGTGCATAGTTGGATGCTTTTGCATTTGAGATACACCATTTCCTGTCTATTAATTCATTCTGTATTGTAAATTGTGTCTTTGGATCTCAGATTTCTGTCCCGGATGATACACAGCTACTTGGATCTGGACTAACTGTGCAGCAGCCCAGGCAACTTCCAATCCCACCCTCATGCTCCTGTGTATCCTTGAAACAGACTCTCTATAATGGAAGGCAATGCTCTGCTGCAAGAATCTTCTTTGTGATCTCAAAGAAGTCATTGAGTGACGCACAATTTAAGTAGATTTTGTCACTCACATCAATTTCAGAGTCTTTTCCCTTAAACCAGATAACTCTTCTTTTCATTTTTATAGATGTAGCTTTTTCTCATTGTTTTATCCAGTATTATGCTCTAGGGGTTGGTACTGCTTTTCTTTTCATTTTTATATGATAGTTTTTCCTTTCTCTATTATCTAGTTTTGTGTCTTTGGGTTTGCGTTGCTTTGCTAATTCCTTTGCTCTTTTTTGCTATATAGGTTGTGTTTTATTTATTTTTTTCTTTTTTTATTGAAGTATAGTTGATTTACAACGTTGTGTTAATTTCTGCTGTATAGCAAAGTGATTGATATATATATGTGTGTGTATATATATATATAGTCTTTTTTATTAATATATTCTTTTCCATTATGGTTTATTACAGGATATTCAGATTCAGATTAATGGAGACTCAGATGCCATTTATGGTTCTTCTTTATTCTTTAGTGAAGCTCCTAAAACAAATGTGAGCAGTACCCATCGCTACCAGAGCTCTTTCATTTCTGCTCCTTTTAGATTTCCACTTAAGCAAGCAAAGCACCTTTAAGCTTCCTGTTGTGTTGTGAACTGGAAATTGTGGTCTGTGAAGGATGAGAGAAAGAAGAGCCCATGGGAAGAAACACGGGGTGGGGCTGCAGATAGAGTCTGTGCAGTTGGGGGTGGTCTCTGCTAGCATCACTGGTTCAGGGCCTACATTCTGAAATCTGGCAGAGAGAGTTCCAGGCTACTTAAGCCCTTTTCTACCCTCTTAGAGACTGTGTTTCTAACTCTGGTTTAGAGTGTAGGACATAAAATTATGTGACCAACAGTATATGTCTCCATCATTCCATGTTTACAATGCAGCTAGTAGCAATTTTTCATGGCCTTTGACAGAGGGTCTTCTGTTACATTGAATTCACTGTACTGATTTCAGTGTCTATGTGTGTGTATCTTTAGTTGGGAAAAGATGTCATAGGGATATATTTCATTTATTCATTACACATTTATTTATTATACTTGTCATGGTGTTAGTCCTAAAACTCCTCTTATAACAATATGTGATGTAGTATCTTCATGTTCACACTTTATACCAGACTAAATCCATGCTGTGGGAAAGAAAGACAGTACTATTTTTAAAATATCAGCCTGGGGCTGGGAGCTTGGGATTGACATATATACACTAATATGCATAAAATGGATAACTAATAAGAACCTGCGTGTAAAAATAAATTAATTAAATAAAATTTTAAAAAAAAACCCTCTTTCAGTGGAGTGTTGTTTACAAACCGTGTTCAAATATTCTCTTGACGCCTCCTGGCCTGGAAATTCAGTTTAAAATTTTCAAGCTTCCATCAGTCTTAAAAGAAGTAAGTGCTGGTAGGATGCAATGTTACCAGACAGTGCTGCCTGGTACCTACTGAAGAGGTGAAAGGGCCTAGCTGTTTGGGAGATGCAGAATTGACATTTCCTTCTCTCCTGATTACCCAGAACAGAGGCTTCCAGGAAACTTGAGCAGGGAAGAACTTGCAGGTCCATAAATCTTCTAGACATGGTAGAATGAAACTCATGGTTCCAAGGCCTTTGATGAATATTAAAAAAACCATCTCTGCATACCTCTCACATCCTGTGTAAAGATACCCCAGAAAACAACAACATTTCTCCATTTCTTTGTGGGCCTTCCTTCTTAGGTAGAAGCAGTTACATCAGTTTGTTTTATCTACAGACCCTGTCGAGAGGATGTGGTAATGAGTTTTGTACATTAGACAACCAGACAAAATGCAGAGTCCATATAACAAATTATACAGATAACATTCAACCCAGGATATCTGAAAATCGAGCATTTGTAGAAGGTATAAGTTGCCACAGGACAGGAACTGTAACTCAAGGGCTGACAAACTGCAGGTTCAAAAGGGCTACTTATTTTTTAATTTGATAGCAGAAGTTCACAGCTTCGAAATCACGGTATCATATTCTATTACTTCCAAGTGACTTTACTTTCTAATTATAACAGATGCAACAGTGCTTTGTAACTGGGGTCTATTTTTTTCCCCTTTCTAAAAAAGGCGAGAAAAATAAGGAGATTTTTTAAAAATGCACGGAGTAATTAGTTTAGTGACTAATTAGTTGAAATCATCGTGACTAGTTTACATTACTGACATTGCAGCAAGTTGCTCGGAAAAAATGCAGGGTAGGGTAGAGACTGCTCAGAACATTTCAGGTTATGAATTTGTACAGGCCTGATCAGCCTGAGGATTGTATGTATTATGATTCATCTGAAAATGGTTAAGTATGGACAGATTTTTAAGGTTTTCTTGGCTTGTCTTTTCCAGGGATTAAACCTGAGTTCTTTTTTTTTTTTTTTTACAATGTTGTGTTAGTTTCTGGTGTACAAGAAAGTGAATCAGTTATGCATATATATATGTATTTTTTTCAGATTCTTTTCTATTATAGGTTATTACAAGATATTGAATATAGTTTCCTGTGCTGTACAGTAGATCCTTGTTGTTTAGCTATTTTATATAAAGTAGTGTGTATCTGTTAATCCCAAGCCCCTAATTTATCCCTTCCAAACCTGAGTTCTTCATCATTTCTGGCTTGGTGGTACAATCAGGACAAAATCTGTGAGTTTTTCTCATTCGCCTGCAGAGGTTGAGAGCACAGTACTTCCTGGGCACCAGGGGAAAAGGGGTCTATGAGCTCCAAGAAATGATCTATAGATAAAATGTCCTGTGGCCAAATAGGTTTGGAAAACACTGTGTCATTTACCTCTTGAATATTATCAGTATATACGATTTATGAAAGATCTACAGTGTCAGAAATCTGTTTTATTTTGTTTAACCCAGTGTTTCCCAGTCCTCATTGACCAAGAATTTTTTTTTCTTTTTTGACATAATGCTCACTAACAGACACATAGCTAATTAACATCTTGAGAGCCACACCATTTTGTAGTGGATGGACACACGTTTGATGCTTTCAGCACTCTACAAAACTAGGCTAATTGGCTTTCCTTCTAACCTGTTATATTGTCCTCTGCGGCGCATCAACCCCTAGGACAGAGGCCCCCTCTTTCTAGAAATTCCTTCTTCAGACTGCCGGCAACCTGAGTCTCTCCTACCCTATGGATGTATTGACTATACCAATAAGTGTGTTACAGGGTCTCAGGCCTGAGAGTCAGGGATCAGGCTTGAAGACTGGGGGTCAAAACTTTGTGGAACTTTCTTCTTACGGTCTAATTAACATACCAAGTGATAAGAGTAATTATTTTTTGAAAGCCAAATGGGGGCCATTTATCAGTAACCTGAGGGGTTTTTTTAAGTTTTGCTTTTAATAATTGAGAATAATATGGAACAATGGAACAGACGTGGGCAGTGTGCAGTCTGACCTGGCCCCACTCAACACCACCTGTGTGAGTTTCTGCTAAACTTCTGCTACCCAGTATCCTCAGGGGTCTAAAAATATATAACCTCCCAGGCTTGTTTTGAGAATTCAGTGAGAAAATGGAGCACATAGGGTTGAAAAGTACACGCTGTGATTTAGATGGGCAAGAGGGGTAAATCTTTATTTTTAATAATGGAATTATAATTTGTTTATGGGCTCTCAATCTGCCTAAAGCAGATAAAGGGTTCTAATTCTTTCTTCTACTATGTGCAGTTATTATTCTCAGCCAGACTTAGGTATTATTATCTTGTGCAATGTCCAGTTCCTTTGCAAGGATGGGCGGACGCTGGATCATCTTTCTCCTCCTTCTTTCCGTGTGGCCCAGGCCTCTGCTGTGAGCGATCTTATCTGCTTCCTGGAAGCAGTCGCCCTCGGACCTTGCTACTGTCTCTGGTTTCAAAGCCCCTGTCCTCTTCTACCTCGTGGTCCCAACCCCATGCCTCTTGCGAGCCATCAGTCCTCTCAGTACTTCTGGGTCCAGGGGAATGTCTGAGTTTCTGTTGTACTTCATACAGCGGCAGGAAGCCCTGAAAGTCCCTCCACCTGGACCACTCCCTCTGCTTAGGCTGGTTGCTTGCAGGACAAGAAGCACTGACTCTGATGGCCCTGAGTAGTTACAGGCTTTTTAATGGCAGACCACACAGTCTTCTCTGCCTGATTCAGGTAGAAAGCTGTTTATGAAATGATATCAAGTAGCTTATAGAGTCCCCTGAGCCATTCAGAGACCTGAGTTTGGATGCAAATGGCCAGGAAGAGAGAAGTCAGAAAATACTCAGCTACATGACAGAATGTTCTAGCAAAACAGTCTCATGCATTGGCACCCTTCTTGCTGCAAACTAGACATAAGAGACTCCTGCACAGCTGCCTTAGAAGGCCTTGGGTGCTGGCCTCACCACACAATCCAGAGTCTCAGCATCTGACCCTGCAATCTCATTGGACTCTCTTGCCCTCGTTCTCGTTCCCTGTCATTTGAGAGTGTGCTTGCTTTGACGCAACCTAAGCAATGTCTAAAACCCTAAATGTCAGGGACTAAAATGCATAGGTTCTCTTTAAGAGTTTCAGCCTTGGAAAATTGAGCAGGACCCAAGGAAGAGGTTGGAATGAGAAATGAGTTAGAGAATCCACAGTATATGCAAAACTCAAGCCTTCATAGGGTTGGTCCCCTTGGCGCATTTGGGTCATCTTGTCTCTCCCTTCCCCAACCTGTCCCCAAGGCACTCACCCTGGGTCTTGTCCTCCCCAATTCTTTCTACTTCCTTTTAGAATTATCCTTATTCTTCCATGCAGGAACACTGCCCTGGCATCATTTCCTCTAGTCTCTCTGCACTGTGTTTTACAATAAAACTTTATAGCTATTACACCTAAAGAAAAACTTCTCTGATGGAACACACAAAAGGAAATTATTCTACCTCTCAACAAAGCAAGGATTTCAAGAAAGAAACATCTCACTATGGGATTTAGAAAACACACAACTACTTTGAAACTGAAGCTGGTCCAAGATATCTGGAGCAGAGAAAGCTGTTTAGTGGCTAGAGGGTGTGGCAGAGACAGGCCAGATGGCACTAAAGCTTTCCTTCTTCCTGGGCTCACAGGAGGTCCACACAGTTCCCAGCCTTCCCGGAAGGCAGGGAGGGTCCACGTGACTGGGTTCTGGCCAGGAGCATGTGCATGACCATATACACACCATCCCTGTCCCTCTTTTTTGTCCTCAGTTGTTGGCTGGCTGAATGCAGAGGTCCCACAGGGAGGCCCTACAAGATGGCAGAACCACAAAATGGAAGGCCCTGGATCTCCAAATAACCACACAAAAGACTTTCCACTGAACTCCTAATCAAAGTGTAACGTGAATACAAAATAAATTATGTATTTGTTAAGCCACTGAGATTTTTGAGTCGCTATGATATCAGCAATGGTAATTACTGTGAGTGTACAGCAAGTATAGTGTCATGGTCTATCTGTACCACGGTCATGGAGTCTAGCATGGGGCATGGTCAAAAGCAGGAACTTGAAGGCAAGTAATTTGTCCTGATGGTAAGATTCTTCATCTGCAAAATGGATGCAATGATATCAGTTTTATCCTCTCAGCATTGCTAGGAAGGAAGAACAAATAAACACACATAATGTTCACTGCAAAAAAAAAAAAAGCAAGCACTCAATAAACCTTAATTCCTCTGTACAAGACGCAAATCAATGACAAGAACCGGGCACCAGAAGGATGATGCATTTCAGGGACCTAATCAAACACACTGATTTGAAATCAGGGAGATCAGATTGGCTCGAGAAGATAAAATGAACACCTGTGCACACCTTCCTCAAGTACCTTATCTTACTTAGCTGTACTCATGGCCCTATTGGTTTTGGTACTGGTATTACCTCCTATAACCTATGGGGGAACTGGGGTTTAGGGAATTTCAGCAAACTGTCCAGGTTAAACAGCTGGCAGTGATCAAACTTGGATTCAAATCCGGGCATTTTCATTCCAAAGCCTGTGTTTTGTCACCATGTTTTGTGTCACCGAGGATTCTAGCCTGGTTTGATGTCTCACGATATTTTAATCTCTGGAGGCCACTTTCTCATTTCCCAAGTGACTAGTCCTGTGCTTGGTAGAGATTCAAAATATGTTGACTTAACGATTGCTGTGTGTGAACTCTCGCAGATGTGAATCCAAGAAACCCTAGATAGAAACGTCTTTCCCCACAAATAGGCAAATCACAAAAGGGCAAACAAACAGATGAGGTCTATATGAGGCTGTCTCAGAGTGCATAGGCAGCCATGCTTGTCCCCAGATGTAAGAAGACCATCACTCTTAGGTGACCAACATGGCATGGCGTTTCAACCCTGAGAGTTGAACATCACTTGTGAAATGGTCTCTGGTCCTGGAGGACTGGTTCACTTCCTCTGGAGCCTGCTAAGGCCATGGTTCTGTATTTCAGGTTTCTGGTTCTATATTTTCTTACTGAAGACAAGTTTACACAGTCATTCCTTTTTTGGTATTAAAAAACAATTTTTATATTTATAATAATGATTATTATTAGTGTTATTATTATTAGTGGTTTTGAAAGTAAGATATTCCAGCATGGAAAAGAGTAAGGAAAAAATACTCACAGTTTCTTCACACAGAAATAATAATTACTAGCATTTTGGTTTCTTTCCTTGTATCTTTCCCCATGTATGCGTATATAATGCAGTTATTTTTATACTGAATACACAGCATTCTCCTTTTTCACATTATATCCTTTGTGTTTTCCCATGTCATTACATATTCTTGTGAACAGTCTTGAAAAACATTGTAATGGAATAATAATCCATCTCAAACATGTAACATAATTTATTTAAACAGTTCCTCCTTTGGGGAATTTAAGTAGCTAAATTAATGTAGTTAATGCTATGTGAAAATAAATAATGATATGATGAACATCACTGCATACATGTCATTATGTCTTATTTCCTTAAGAGAGTTTCTTAAGAATATTTATACAAGGAATAAATTATAAATATTTATGAGGTCTTTAATACATATTATCAAATGCTTTTAAAAAATGTATGAGCATATGCTTCCACCAGCAATATACTATCTATCCATCTTACTATTCATTCTTTAGCATGAAGTTGTAGGATTTCTGAAGCTAGGGTCCCATGGATTTTTACATGATCCAGAGGTCTGAAGAGAGCCCAACATGTTTATGCCAAATTTTGTGTGAATGTACATTTTTCTGAGGAGAAGGGTCTTGATGACAGAATGCTTAAGAATTAAATGATTCTTGTGCGTCTATTTTTTTCATGTCTTAGAAAATAAATGAGGTTGAACATGTCTTCATATATGTGTGGGCCGTTCGTCTTTCTCTTCCTGAGAATTGTCTCCTCCTATTCTGTTTATGTTCCATTGAAGTATTTGTCTCTTTTTGATTTCTAAGAGACTTTTATATATGAGGGATGCTAATCCTTTGTATGATATATTTGTGTACTAATTATTTTCCTAGTTTTGGTGGCTTTTTTCATAAAGAGAGATTTAAAATCACTAAGGAGTCAGTGCTATTGAATATTCCCTTTGTTACCTCATCCGTCATTTCTACGTTTAGAAAGGCCTTTTCCAATTAGAGAGCAGTACAATATACGTCCATAATTTCTTGTAGTGTTTTATGGTTGCCAAGTATTTAATCCATCTTGAATTTAACATATTATTCATTCATTCATCCGTTTCTTCTTTTAACAAATATTTACTGTGCCCTAATTATGTTTCAGGCACTTAATGTGGAGTGGGAATTTAATTTGATATTTTCCTTGACTGACTTGGTCATTTTTCTCCATTACCATTTGTTGTATTCTCTATTGCTTCTTTTATTACCTTTTATTAAATTATATTAAATTTATTAAATACTAAATTTTACTATTAGTATTTTATATTATTAACATGTCTACTTGCATATTATACATTTTAATTAAATATTAAATAAATGTGTCAATTGCTACACTAAATGGAAATATTTATTACTTTTAATGGTAAATAAATTTAATAATTATCAAGAATATATGGTATTTTTGGTGCCGTTTCTTTTATTTCATTCATCTTTCTTCGATTCTTCCACTAATCCCACCCTCTATAGGCAACTGTAGCTCTAGGATTTATTTTAATATTTGATAGAGCTTGCTTCTCCTCAGTGCTCTTCTACAAAATTCTTTGCTATTTTAAACTATGTTTTCAGATGAGTATCAGAATCATTTTTCCAAGAAAATTGGTGTGATATTTAGCAATTTCACTATGAACACACTTTTGGTCCTTATTTATATTTTATCCTCTTTATCTCTCATAAGATGATGATATAATGTGCTCATATCTTGACAGCTCACATCAGCTTTGGATTTCTAATCATTTCTACTGGTATTCCTAACAGATTTTCCTTGTTGTTGCTTTCATGTGCATAGTTGGATGCTTTTGCATTTGAGATACACCATTTCCTGTCTATTAATTCATTCTGTATTGTAAATTGTGTCTTTGGATCTCAGATTTCTGTCCCGGATGATACACAGCTACTTGGATCTGGACTAACTGTGCAGCAGCCCAGGCAACTTCCAATCCCACCCTCATGCTCCTGTGTATCCTTGAAACAGACTCTCTATAATGGAAGGCAATGCTCTGCTGCAAGAATCTTCTTTGTGATCTCAAAGAAGTCATTGAGTGACGCACAATTTAAGTAGATTTTGTCACTCACATCAATTTCAGAGTCTTTTCCCTTAAACCAGATAACTCTTCTTTTCATTTTTATAGATGTAGCTTTTTCTCATTGTTTTATCCAGTATTATGCTCTAGGGGTTGGTACTGCTTTTCTTTTCATTTTTATATGATAGTTTTTCCTTTCTCTATTATCTAGTTTTGTGTCTTTGGGTTTGCGTTGCTTTGCTAATTCCTTTGCTCTTTTTTGCTATATAGGTTGTGTTTTATTTATTTTTTTCTTTTTTTATTGAAGTATAGTTGATTTACAACGTTGTGTTAATTTCTGCTGTATAGCAAAGTGATTGATATATATATGTGTGTGTATATATATATATAGTCTTTTTTATTAATATATTCTTTTCCATTATGGTTTATTACAGGATATTCAGATTCAGATTAATGGAGACTCAGATGCCATTTATGGTTCTTCTTTATTCTTTAGTGAAGCTCCTAAAACAAATGTGAGCAGTACCCATCGCTACCAGAGCTCTTTCATTTCTGCTCCTTTTAGATTTCCACTTAAGCAAGCAAAGCACCTTTAAGCTTCCTGTTGTGTTGTGAACTGGAAATTGTGGTCTGTGAAGGATGAGAGAAAGAAGAGCCCATGGGAAGAAACACGGGGTGGGGCTGTAGATAGAGTCTGTGCAGTTGGGGGTGGTCTCTGCTAGCATCACTGGTTCAGGGCCTACATTCTGAAATCTGGCAGAGAGAGTTCCAGGCTACTTAAGCCCTTTTCTACCCTCTTAGAGACTGTGTTTCTAACTCTGGTTTAGAGTGTAGGACATAAAATTATGTGACCAACAGTATATGTCTCCATCATTCCATGTTTACAATGCAGCTAGTAGCAATTTTTCATGGCCTTTGACAGAGGGTCTTCTGTTACATTGAATTCACTGTACTGATTTCAGTGTCTATGTGTGTGTATCTTTAGTTGGGAAAAGATGTCATAGGGATATATTTCATTTATTCATTACACATTTATTTATTATACTTGTCATGGTGTTAGTCCTAAAACTCCTCTTATAACAATATGTGATGTAGTATCTTCATGTTCACACTTTATACCAGACTAAATCCATGCTGTGGGAAAGAAAGACAGTACTATTTTTAAAATATCAGCCTGGGGCTTCCCTGGTGGCACAGTGGTTGGGAGTCCGCCTGCCGATGCAGGGGACACGGGTTCGTGCCCCGGTCCGGGAAGATCCCACATGCCGCGGAGCGGCTGGGCCCGTGAGCCGTGGCCGCTGGGCCTGCGCGTCCGGAGCCTGTGCTCCGCAACAGGAGAGGCCACAGCAGTGAGAGGCCCGCGTACCGCAAAAAAAAAAAAAAAAAAAATCAGCCTAAATTTGTGTCAGTACTCCCAAAACGGGGTACACCTTCATGTGGGACAACTTGTACACTCTCCTCTGCCTTTAGGGCATCTTAGTGCAAAAGTTTGGGAATCACTGTTTTCACAATTGATATGATGCTATTAAAGGCTCTGGAAGCAGAGACATATGGGAAGGAAAGAGGAACACACCTGGAACCAGGGGCATCAGTAGACGATCACCTGCAATAGCTCGGATTGGGAGTTGATTCACACCGGAAATAGGCAGGTGGTGCTGGGAAGAAGAGAAAGCATGACATTTAAGATAGATTTAGGAGCTAGAACTGATGGCTTGGTGGAAGAAATGAAGGAAACGGAGAGACATAAAGTGACTCCGAGTCTTATGGCACAAGTGGCTGGGAGAATGCTGGTACCATTATTTGCAATAGAGGGTTTGGGACAAAGATGCTGTGTGTTACAGAAGAGGAGCTACAAGGACCCAGGTCTCTAACGAGGGGGCTGAGCCAGCTGACTTATTCAGTGTTCCTTATGTTAGTGTTTAATAAAGAAGATATAGGGAAACATATTGCTCTCATTACAGTGATTACCATGAGGATTACTGATTACACGAAAAACTTGTCTCTGAGTAAGCTGCTTCCGGCAACATCTATGTGTTCTGAAAGCACAGAGTCCTTGTCATATTCAAAAAAACCTCTCTCTTCTGTCATCAAGTTACCTTCCCCTCCCTACACAGGAATGAACTCTTTTAGCTATGATATCTTGTCATGTTTATCTGTCCCCATGACCTTTACGTAACCCATGGAGACAGCAATGGGACAAAACGGGAACAACACAGGAGAAGCATTTTTGAGATGAGGGAGTCAGGCCCCTGGGGAGTGTGGGAGAGTCGGAAGAGGAGGACCTCTCGCTCCACGGAGGGGAGGTGCCCTTCACTGTCTACAGCCTCTGGGCGGGGAAGTGAGTGGAAACAGGGTTCAGGATATTCCTGCTTCCTGGACTTGTTTCTGGTGAGACTGTCCAGTCCAGTTCCCTAGTGGAAAGAGCACTGGACACGGAGTCAAAGACATGGGCTCCATACCACCCACAGGGTCCCCAGTCACTTCTCTGTCTTGGGTTTCGGTTTCCTTATCTGTCCTGTAAGTGGGTTCTTACTGTTCTAAAGCGCAGGGGGTCTCCAATTCTTCCGCATGCCCTATGGTGAGCCAAATGCAAATAACAAAGAAAAGTCCTGGTGACAGCTAAAGCATTACTATGATTCAGATGAGCCACAGAGGAATGATTTCTTTGGAGCCAGGACCAGCAAGAGAAGTTACTAGACCTTGCCTCAGCATGAAGGCGTTCTGGTGTTTGTTTGTCCAGAATCTGATCAGCTCCCCCGACCCAGTGTCACCTGAAAACAATGAGGTCCCTGTGTATATTGTCACTGAGAGGCTTTCCCTTCCTGCTCCCCCAGATAGAGACTTGGGCAGGCAGTGTCACTCCTTGTGGGCATGGTACTACCCCAATTCAAAGCATCACCTCCAGGATGAAATGAGTTGAGCATTCTCGGTCCAGCCTCCAGAGAAGGGCGTCACCCACATCAGCAAAAGGTGGGTCCTGGAGAAATAACTGAGATGGAATTTCCCCTCCCAGGCTTTCAGCTGCAGGCCAACAGGACAGTGGTGAACGTAGCCCAGGAAACCACATTCTTCAGCCTGGTAATGGCGCGACTGCTTCTGTTACTAAAACCAGACACAGGATTGTGCTGGGATCCTCAGGCAGAGGACACTGTGATAGAACACCCTCAGCAACAGCCCTACAATGGGTGTGGTGATGACAGTCACAGAGGATTTCCCTCTAATATCCGTCAAATATATTTCCCTCTAATATCCGTGGGGATGGTGTCATCCCCACGGACAATTCAGTACAAGAGTTTTATAGACACCATCATGAAACGGTCCAGAAAGGACTAGCTCTGCTGATTTGTTTTGATCCAAGGGTAGTGAGTGGTCTGCTTCAATTTTAGGCACCCACTGGCACCAGATTCATCAGAAAAAGAGCCAATCCCGAGAGAGGTTTTTTTTACTGAGGTTAACTCTCACTGGTAACAGCACCAATCCTGTGGTCTAGTGTATTAGTTAGGAGTGCTTTTGGCTTCAAGTAACCTGAATCTCATTTAACAGTGGCTTTATGACACAAACACATTTATTATTTACCTAGCAGGGAGTTCCAAAGTTAATTGATCGTTAATTTAACGTTAGTAAATTGTTAATTCAGCAGTTTAAGTTTGTCATCAAAAACATCCAGGCTGGGCTTCCCTGGTGGCACGGTGGTTGGGAGTCCGCCTGCTGATGCAGGGGACAGGGGTTCGTGCCCCGGTCCGGCAGGATCCCGCATGCCGCGGAGCGGCTGGGCCCATGGGCCATGGCTGCTGAGCCTGTGCGTCCGGAGCCTGTGCTCCGCAACAGGGGAGGCCACAACAGTGAGAGGCCCACGTACCACAAAAACAAAACAGAACAAAACATCCAGGCTCTTTCTTTCTACTCGGCTACCCTGAGAATATGGCTTTTTGTTGTTGTGTTTGGTGCCTCGTGATTGCAATATAGCTGCTGTGGTGCCAAGCATCCCAACCATATTCAAAAGCACTTAGTATGAATCAGGCAATAGGCTTTCTTCTCACAGGTTCTATTTATTAAGAAAGTTCTGCCTTTCTTAGAGCAGACAGCCCCCAGCAGACATCCCCTTCTATCACACTGGGCAGAACTGGGGCACTGGGCCACCCCACCCTGCAAGGGATTCTGGGAGAGGGCAAAGGAGCAGATTGTTGAGAATACCTTCTGAGCAGCCAAACAATAATATCTTCCACACCCAGTGAAGTGCCTGAGACAGAAGAAGCCTTCACCTTCCTTTAAGGAGTCTTCTTTTGTTTTCCTGGGCTACAAAGACCTTTAGAGGAGGAACAACAAACTATAGCTGCCTTGGACAAAAATCTATTCAAGCTTAAAATGCAAGAGCATTAGCTGCTCAGAGCTGTCACCAAGGAGAGATAAAATACGTCTGCTCTCTCAAGACCTGGGAGATGCTTGCAGTGTGATTATTTTTTTGGCTGGGAAAGCTGCTTAGCCAACAGAAAAAGGAACGTACCTGAACATTTATGAGTTGGCTTTTCAAAGACAGCATCTTCCTCTTCACCCCTCCCTCCTCCCCCTTCCCTGGAAGGGAACACTTAGCAAAACTAAATAAATTATCCGTGGGACCATGAAGAAATGCTCTCACTGGGTAATGCCGGTGAGCCTTGAAGCCATAAAGGCCAGCTTCAGAGCTTAGGTCATCCACGGAGGAGCCAGCTGAACGAGGAGTGGACGCTGAGCTGCCCTTGTCACCTTGCTGCTCTGGGGACTGGAACAGAAGAGACCTGGGGCTGCTTTGCACTGACCCAAAGGACAGGGTGGGAAAGCTGTTATCATCTGAGGCTGCTCAGGATCATGAAATTGTGGAGCTAGAACAAAGCACTGCAGTGTCGTGAGCTGAGCCGGGGTGTGGAGCCAGGGGCCCTGGTTGCCAGGCCCAGCTTTCCCACCTTCTTGCTGGCTGATGTCCTGTGAGTCAGTTAACCCCTCTGCCCTTTGCCTTATCTGGAAGATTGGGCTAATAATAGCAACGTTGATCTCTGCATTAGACTGAATTGTGCCCTCCTCCCCAAGTTCACACGTAGAAGCTCTAACCCCCAGTGTTTTGGGGGATAAGGCTTTCAGGAGGTACGTAAGGTTAAGTGAGGTCATAAGGGTGGGGTCCTAATCCAACAGAGCTGGTGGTCTTATAAGAAGAGGAGAGAGATCTTTTGTTCTTTCTCTGCCAGCTCAGAGGCAACGCCATGTGAGGACACAGAGAGAAGGTGGTCATCTGCAAGCCAGGAAGAGAGGTCTCACCAGGAACCAAATCAGCCCGCACCTTGATCTTGGGCTTCTAGCCTCCAGAACTGTGAGAAAATACATTTCTGTTAAGTCACCTCATCTATGGTATTTTGTTATGGCAGCTGAGCTGAGCTGATACAATCTTCTGGTGCTCGAAAGAAGCAAGTCAGAGGGAGCGGGTGAGGGTGCTTTGCAAGCTCATGTGCTCTGTACCGACCTTAAACGTCCTTATGCCTCACGACCCAAACTTCTCATGCAGCAGATGAGGAATCTGAGGCCAGAAGGTGTTAAGGGGCTCTCCCAAGGTTGGTGAACTCTGGCTTCTGTTTTGGAGGATGCGCTCTTTCCCCAGAGAGGTGGCCTGTGACCCCCTGAGAAACGCAGACAGGCCTCTCCTGCCTCGACACCCCGCTGTTCTAGAAGCGAAGCTCAGCCCCTTCCTTCTCTGCAAAAAAGCACCAGGACGGGACTCTTTCTGTTCTACTTAGCCACTCTCTCCTCCTGAGATGTGCATGTCCATGAGTTTTAGGGAATAAACAATCAAACCGGGACTCTTACTCATCCCGAACCTGCTGACCCCTGAGACTGTCTATCGATGTGCTGAAGATGAAAACATTTCTGTAAGGCTGGACTCTTTCAGAAATGTTACTTCTATCGAGTTAATACAATGATGTTTATACTCTAGAATATGCATATTCTGTCCCCTTTTTGATCGGGGAAAAAATCATTTAGAATATTTTCTAACTCTACAGGGCCTACTCCCCCAAAGAACGGGACCAGGTGCTGACCCGTCAAGTTGCTCTTGGCCTTGGGAATGAGGTGTGAAGGGGTGGCACCCCACAGGGCCCTCGGGCTTCCTGCAGGAGCTTGGGTGACTTCACTGGGATCAGTGGGAAACAGGCCTCTGGAAGTGGTACTTCCTAAGTTATCTGAGGTTAAGCAAGGTTGCCTGCTTGCTGGCAAACAGTAGTGGCCTGGAGGGCAAGCCTCCTCAGCTTGGAGCCTGCACTGGGCAAGGGCATGGCTTAGGACGGGGTTAGGGGAAGATGTCTGTGCATATCTCACACTCGGTCCTCCTTGTTGCTTTGTATGTGGTTTTTTGTTTGTTTTGTTTTGTTTGTTTGTTTGGTTTTTTCGGTACGCGGGCCTCTCAGTGTTGTGGCCTCTCCCGTTGCGGAGCACGGGCTCCGGACGCGCAGGCTCAGCGGCCATGGCTCACGGGCCCAGCCGCTCCGCGGCATGTGGGATCCTCCCGGACCGGGGCACGAACCCGCGTCCCCTGCATCGGCAGGCGGACTCTCAACCACTGCGCCACCAGGGAAGCCCTGTATGTGGTTTTCATTTCATTTCATTTATTTATTTATTTTATTTTATTTTAAATTTTTATTGGAGTATAGTTGATTTACCATGTTGTGTTAGTTTCAAGTGTACAGCAAAGTGAGTCAGTTATACATATACATATATCCACTCTGGTTTTTTTTAGATTCTTTTGCCATGTAGGTCATTACAGAGTATTGAAAAGAGTTCCCTGTGTTATACAGCAGGTCCTTATTCGTTATCAATTTTATATATAGTAGTGTGTATATGAAATCCCAATCTCCCAGTTTATTCCTTATCCCCTGGTAACCATAAGTTTGTTTTCTACATCCGTGACTCTACTTCTGTTTTGTAAATAAGTTCATTTGTACCCTTTTTTTTTTCATGGTATTTATTTTAACATCAGAGTTTCATTCGTCTTTGACTGTCAGGGAAACACACATACACACACACACACACACACTCCCCAAATCTCCTTGTAAGGAAAAAACTAGGTAGGTTATAGTTTCCTTCTGGAAAAAACAAGCAAAAAGCCCCACAAATCCCCTCTCAGTATGATTTCATAGGCTGTGCTAATTATTTTTTAGGGCGAGCATAATAAAACCCAGGTGATTTGCCCTTAGCATTTCCTCCTTCTCTTCACACAGCTCTGGATCATTTCCCCACATGGCAAGCAATTACCACGAGGCCCGCAGTTTTTACCAGACATTCTTTGTGGGAACCCGGCTAGAGTACACAGAGGTTAATATGCTTGCTCACTACAAAATCTGGGCATTATCTTGTGGATTGTAAGACATTCCTGTGACACGTTGAATTCAGACGATTTACAAGATCAGCAAAACAGAAGGGGTTCTTGTGGGGAGCTTTTTCCGCTAACGATCTCCTCATCAGAACGGGGCTCATCCAAGTGGGATGTTCTGCCTGGGCTCCCTGCCTCCGGGACAGGGCTGGGCTCTCCAGCCCCGCTTCTCCGTGGGAGCTGAGGAATCTGGGGGTGCTCACGGTGGCCAGCAAGTACAGATGCTCAGAGATGTGCCTCCCCAGGGAACAGTGGGTTTTGTCTCTTATAAGTATTGCATAATTTAAGATGCAATAATTGCAAGCGTTACATGTGTCAGCCGTCTACCAGACGACAGCACTGACCACCAGAACAGAAACACGTGCTTGGAAGGACTCTCTAGGAAGGGAGACATGGGCCGTGTATTGACTGGGATTGTTAGGGACTCTATCTGCTCCCCGCTGGGATCTCAGCCCAGGTGTGACCTCCTCTAAGCAGTGCTCCCTGACTACCCGTCCTATCTTGTCCTGCCACCCTGTCACCACCCTCCCCTCCGCCACTGGGCTTTGCCCTCACGCCAGGCATCATCCTCTGAAATCCTTGCATTTGTGTGTTAAATTGATTCAGTGGCCATCACTCCCGCTAGAATGTAACCCCATCGTGTTACATTCACCCTTCTGTCCTCAGAGCCAATTCAGTTCCTGGCCCAGAGAAATTCCCAATAAGTATCTGTGGAATTTTCACATATTTTGTCTCCTTTCCTATGTTGTAAGCACAGATGTTGGGTGTGAGACAGTGTTGGGTATCTTAGCATCCCCTCTGTTGAAGGATCTATCATTGACTTGCCCTTATTCATTCATTTATTTATTTGTTCATTCAAATGTTGACGCATGCATCCACGCTTTCTGCTAAAGTCTCTGTGTCGGTTACCTTGTAGCTCACAATTATGCTATTTTGAAAGTACCGTCTGGGTTAGTCAGAGAGAACTTGGGATTTGGCTTTCTGGCTCCCGAGATTAAGTTACAGGCTAACTGCCGTCTGTGAGCCTAACTCCTTGCTGCCCTTGGAGGTGAATAAACGGACGTACTGAATAGGGGCGCTTCCCCTGCACGTCCCTGCCCCTTATGGTTTCTGGTATTCTGTTCATTATCTGCTTCACCATTTTACAGATGTGGAAATCGAGGCTCCGGGAGATTTAAGCATCTTAAACGCTCAGCTGGTCAGCATTGGAGAGACCTCAATCAAGAAGCATTTTCTCTGATTCCACATGGATGGGTTTTGTTAGTAGATCTCCTTCTGGCCTTTGTTAGCACAGCCAAAGAGGGCTCTGCCATCTTCTCTCTGGCCTATTATTGAGGGACCAAGCCAGGCAGGGTGGCCATAGCCATCAGAGAGGATTGAGAGTTGGAAATGACTTTCCAGATTGTCCAGCCCCTGGGTAAGGGCCCAAGGTCAGGAGACATGAAGTAATTTGCTCAATGTCATAGAATCAATCAGCGTCAAGGTCAAGGTTCAGACCCAGGTCTTGGGGTTCCCAGGCCAGTGCATCCAGGCTCGTGCATCTCCGTGACCTAACCGGATGGCACCACCCGGCCTCCCGGGGGAAGGGCTCCAGGGCTTGCTCTGCAAGGAGCAGGACACTGGTGGTCCGCCTTCTCTCCTCGTGCTCCGCTGCCCTCAGCACGGCCTCCCCTCTCACAGCTTTCCTCCTGCACGGCCTTTCCATTCACCTTTAGCCTCTACTCGGTCCAGAGGCAACTCTTGGCTGAAGCTGGTATAACCGGTGCCATGGCCAGTGGCAGGACTGTCTTTGGTTGTTTATGTGGCAGGAAACCCTATTCCCTTGGCCCTGTAGGATCTGCTCAAGGTGCCCCCTTCCCCACTCCACTGACCCCATTATTTCCCATCAGCCCCTCCCTTCTCTGCATCTGACAGCATCTGTGGTTACCCTCTGCCCACTGCTCTCCTTAGCCCTAGAAAACTTCCCCATAAGCTGCAGGACAGCCCATCCTTTAAGCACAGACTTGGGCTTCACCTAGTCCACAAACACTTTTCAGCTCCCCCTGATCTCCTTTTCCAAATTCCTACAGCAATTATGATTTATGCCTCCTAATCCTCACTAAGGGATACAGCTTCTCCGGCTGTTTTCTGTTATTTATCATGGGGCTGTCTTGTTTCCCCAGCCGGATTATGAGCCCAGATCATGTGAATAACATTCCGGTCCCCAATCAGTACATATCCATGGACTGGCTGAAACAGAGATTTTTACCTATGAACTTTTTAAATAGCAGACGACAAGATACGAGCATGATCTTCAGTAGGTCAGGTGAGAGAAACGGGTTGTAGGTTAGTTTCACGTTCTGCTGTCCTTTGACTTCGAATGCCTCTCGCCGTTGGATTTGGTAATATCAGTTCAGTCCCTTCTCCATGCCCACCCTCCCCCAACCCTTCCATGAATTTCTAGGAATTATCCATCAGCCATACCCATTTCCAGCCTGGAGGGAGACGTCTTCTTTTAGCCTCTGCTCTTCCTGAAAGGAAGTCTCTCCCTTCCCGGCATCGTTTGGATTACTCCATAGTGTTTGATGTCACAAGCCCCGATCATAATTTTTGTGGCTGGAACTGGTCATTGAGAGAAGTCACTCGGGCCCGTTGGAGAGCAGCCTTAACATTTTTTTCCAAGCAAAACCAAACCTGCTTTGACATCCAAGGCGGGTGCTGGGGAATATCAGTCTGAGAAGTTTCCGTTTTGATCAACAAGTTCTCCAAACTTCCTCTGCTTTCTGCCATCTGACAGGTCCCTGCAAAACACAGCTCTGACCCTGTAGAGGCCTCGGGAAGACGATCGAACAAGAATGCCGTAAAAGCTGGATTTTAACTTCATAAAAATAACAGCTGGTGAGACTTGGATGGAAAACATCCTGGGAGTTCAGAGAAAGAACACATTCACGAACACGCACACACACCCTGCAAGGCTCTGGACGACATGCATCTTCATCTAATTAGAAGCGTACAAACCTCAAACATTTTTTTAAAAAGAGAGAAAAGTTGAAGCCGGTAGTGACTAAGGCTGAAAGGGAGAGGAGACCCAGGGCTCTCCCTGCGTCGCTCGTGGCCAGGCATCTTCTCCATCTACCCTCACCCCAACTTTTCCTCCTCCTCCTCCCGACCCCTGAAGAAGGCATGTACCAGAGACGGCTGTCGTGGAGCATAAAGAAATAATTTCAAAAATCTTCAAAAGGCTGGCAGCATAATAACCCCTGGCTCTGTCGTTTCTCTCTTTCTGCAAGCAGCAAAAGATCCATAATTCTCACACTTAATGTAATTCCAAGCCATCTAAAGTGATTTACGGTCGGTTTACTCAATACTTTCAGCTTTATTTAATGTAACAGTTATGGCACATAAAAAGTTTATTGAAAATCCTTTGGGAGGGCGATTGAGTAAAAAAGAGTCGTTGCTAATACCATTACAGGAACAGGAGCAAAGGATATCAGCCTGTTTTCTCTCTGACCTTTCTGGTCCCAGGAACAAGGCTTATGGAGGGAAGGACATCTCTCTGCCATCACGTGGACCTGCACCAGGCCAGTTCCAGAGCTGTCATCTTGGCTGTTTCTGGATGGCTCTTTCTCAAGCTTGGCTGGCAAGGCGACTTGGATGGTAGCCCTCGGTTTAGATTACCCTGGAGCCTCTATTTTCATGCAAAATCCAGGTTCAGAAAGACCCGCCAAAGGAAAAAAGACAACATAATCGTTTTTTCCCCTCTAACGCTGCCCCGTTCTCTATTTTTTAATCAGCTTCACTCTCTGGTTGCCTCACCTTCCCTGGAATTAGGTTCAGCCTCCCGGAGTACCCCCCAGGCATGGAGGGGAGGTGGAGGGACTTGAGCAACTGGTCTAAGACCCTTTGCAACAGTCAGGTTTGGTTACCGCTCTGGAGATGAAAACACTGCTGCTTCCTGGGGTCCCCACGCTGTCTCCATCAGAAAGGAAATAATCTGTGAAAAGAGTTCCTCTCACTCTTTAAATACTTGACATGTGCCCATATAACTTCCCATTGGCTGTAAAAGAAAATTAAAATTCAGAAGATAGCCAGGAAGGCAAACCCCCAAAGCCTGACTGCACGATGTCTGTGAATTCAGTGAATATTGCTTCTTGTCTCTGGTTGAATCATGTCATTTCCTGTGTCTGCTCCTGCCTGTGACTGCTTATATTTGGGAATTTGAAAAACCTCAGTGGCAACGGAGCAGATCTTAGTGCAGGTGAATATCAGCACTGAGTCCTTCACTCATCTCTCTAGAAAATGTGCACCTAACTTCTAGCCATAAGGCATTTCTTCATCTCTTTGGTAAAAGTAGTATTCTTGGGTCTCTCTCTCTCTCTCTCTCTCTCTCTCACACATACACACACACTTTGTAGCTTTTTGTATTTTATCTCATTGTAGATTTCATGACAACTGAAGTTTTTCTCTTTCATACACACATTTACATAACAAAACAAAACATTTTCAATGAGTATCATTTCAAATTGAATTACCCACTTCCCTTTCTGCTTAAACAAAGTACTCTGCACTAAGAATATTTAAAGTTTCCCATGTTGTCTCAAAATCATTCAAGGGCAGTGGTTTTACTGAGTGACGATGCAGTGATGCTTTCAGGATCTTTTGAAGCATCTTGTCCTGACTCCAAATGGCTTCTTTTACTTTGGAGCTTCCATCACGGTTTCACACACACACACACACACACACACACACACACACACACACACACAACCACGCGTTATTTTTCAGTTTCTTACTTGTTGCTTTTAGTTTTATTTTCCCTCTCACTTGCTAACATCTATACTGAGTCAGACACCATGTAATCACATTTAAAGCTTGGTTTTATGGTACGTATTTTAGTTTTCCGGAAGTATTTTTCTACTTGCCTCCTGGTTCTCACCTGGGCTTGTAGTATTTATTGCCGTCAGTTAAGTATTCAGCCTATATGTGATATAGATGAGGTATATATTGTGTATGTGTACGTGTGGGCATCTATTTACACATACGTGCATATACTTGAGAGTTAGTTTAAACGTTAACTTACACGATTCTTACAAAGATTGTATATGGGGTGTAGAGGAATACAACATTTCCCTCTTCTCTCATCTCTGTTGGAGAGGAAGAACGCCAGAGTGACTTCCGTTCATTCTTGTGAACGCTGAATAAGGACTCTCTCCAGACACCCAGGCCCTAGAGCCTAATTTCCCAGCTGCCTTCACCTGTTCAGAATCCATTAGCGATTGAAAACATTCTCTCAATACGTTTCGACAGTCTAGCGATTCAGTTCTGTCGTGGAGCTCTCTCCTTCATGAATCACACCATCACAGTTTGCCTTCCTTTCAGAAAGCACGCGCCCAGGAGAACGCTGAGACCCCTGGTCCCAGTCCCGTGGACACACTTCCGGGCCTCGCTGTGAGCCTGGTAGGACACCCACCCTTCCTCAGATCACCTCCTTCTGCCTCCGCCTCAGGAGATAACTTTGTGAATACACAAGGGTAGAGTCAAGTTCGTGGTAAGGTTTGTATCTTTCCACTCTATTATCTTCATACCGGCCTGTTCTTCAGGTATTGCAGTCACTGCTGTTTAAAAAACAAAACAAAACAAAACAAAAAAACAAACAAAAAACAACTCATTTCCCTCGCTGGAGGACCTTCCAGGATTTGAGGACACTTGGAGTGACAGGTTGGGATGTGGGGTTCTCAGCAGGTGCGGAACCCTGTGGGGTTCATCAGAAAATGCTTTACAACTGGTCTCTGATAGTAACTGGCTCCTGAAGGCCACAGTGCTTTGCAAAGAGCTTTGACGTGTGTACCTAATTGAATCTCTAGCAAACAGCATGTAGGGTGGGTATGATCACATGTCACAGCTGCAGAAACGGATCCTTAGATAAGTGATTCAATCAATACTGCATAAGAAGCGGTGGGATTGGAGAGCCAGTAACTCCAAACTTTGTGCTGTTTCATTCCCTCTGGTTTGCAAAGCAAGGAAAGTCATCCAATCTACTCTGGGCAGCTCTTGGTGATACTGAAGTGGTGAATGTCTATAACTGATCCCTCTCTGCTGTCATGTCTCACATTCTACTCCCCGAAAGACCTTGCTCGCAATGAATACTACTAGAGTTATTTAATAATGGGTGTTGCCAACAGTCCCAAGGGTATTTCATTTTAATCAGAAACCTCTTAAAGACCCCGAAGACTTCAAGACTGAAGCAAGTAAAGGCCTGGTGGGTAGAAGAAAAAAAAAAAGGAGAGAGAAGGCGTTAGTCAGTGCCAGTGACACTTCAGCATCTTGCTAGTGGCAACTTCCTTGTAAGCATAGCTTGATGTCACCAACTGGCCTGACACATTCGTCTGAGGCCTTTCCGGTCAGGGTAGTTGGATCAGTAGCCACGAGAGGGCAGCAGAGGGCTGGAACCACTGGTTAGCATACAAAGTAGGTAAATTTCTCAAGATAGGGCGAAAGCGCAGTCCAGAGAGACCCAACAGGATTGCAGTATGCAGTGAATACTGTGAAGCTTCTTCAGGCCCAAAGCGTCCATGCCGCAAGGGCTGGGAACACTGGCTGCTGACAGCTCACAGCTGCGTAGTCACTGAGAATTGCCCTGGGCAGCAGGGAATTGCTTCACTCAGGTTATGCCTTCTCTATGGGGATGGCCAGTGATTGGCTAGTGCAGGGACGGAAAGGTCTGGCCACATTGCCTCAGTGTGGGACAACTGTCCAAGATCCTGGCTCCAGGACTGGGTGAGGCCTCCACTACAGATCAGTCTTCCCCTCTGTCCCAGCTTCCTTACAGGGGCGTCTCCAGAGACCACCTCCTCATAAATACATAGTGCTCAGAGGCGGTTTCCAGGGAGCCCCATCTATGATATTCAACATTCTGGTATCAAGAAGGCCAACAGTTGGGCTTCCCTGGTGGCGCAGTGGTTAAGAATCCGCCTGCCAATGCAGGGGACACGGGTTCAAGCCCTGGTTTGGGAAGATCCCACATGCCGCGGAGCAGCTAAGCCCATGCGCCACAACTACTGAGCCCACGTGCCTTGAGCCCGTGCTCCGCGACAAAGGAAGCCACCGCAATGAGAAGCCCGCACACCGCAACGAAGAGTAGCCCCCGCTCGCCGCAACTAGAGAAAGCATGCGCACAGCAACGAAGACCCAACGCAGCCCAAAATAAATAAATTAAATTAATAAATTTTAAAAAATAAATAAAAAACAGAAGGCCAACGGTTAACCCAGCAGAGTAGGGAGTGGGTTAGCATTCAGCCTGAAGCACCCATGAAACACAGCAGGGAGTCCAAGGTCAGGGCTGGAGGCAGATGCATGAAGGAAGAGATAAGGCTGGGCTCCAGCTGGAGGAACTGGGATGCAACTAGAACCCAGTCCAACATCCAGTGGAACTGGGACCACAAACGCCAGAGCCAAGAGGAGCAGAGTGGACCAAGGATGGACGGCACACTCCTTCAATAACACCTAAGCGGACCTTGTTATTTTTCACTGGAGCGGACGCAAGCGTGGTTGGGCGGAAGGTCTTCTCGTGTGCCCTCCTGCCCACGCTCAGCTCCCAGCACCGAGCGGCCAGCAGCGCCCACGCCTCCGGGCCCCATCCAAGCACTGCGTGGGCTTGCACTGACCGCGGTTGCACTTATTACTCTGGGGCGATCCCGGGACCCCGAAGCTAGGATCACATGGCACATTCAGACGTGCCCAGAAACCCCGTTTCCTATGAAGATGTGGCCAAGAAGACTGGCGAAAAATAGACTCTTTGCTTTTAAGATCCCTCTTCAATTTCCCTGAAATTCTTTTAAAGCCTGGGGCATGTAGGCCATTGCCTGTTTTCAAGTTCATGGTAGGATTATTCCACCTAAATAATAGAGGGGCCAGGCCTTTCTAGCTTCGGCAGAGCCCCCTTCATGAAGCCTCCTATTGTTAGAGAAACAGACTCCGGGGATTGAATGCAGCAAATTCAGCTTTGAGGAGCGTGTACCAGAGTCCGGGGCTTCCGCAGGGAGGTGACTGAACGGCCCAAGGATTAATGTACTATTATTACATTACTCTTTAAGCTTCAAAGGTCTGCCAGGAGTGCTAAGCTCACTATCTAGTCCATGACATTTTAAGAACAAATAATACATTAATATATTTAATTTGAGAATAAACACATACATTACAGGCAAGGGATTTTGTCTATGCTGATAAGGCACCAAATGACCTTTCCAGAGCAATCCCAGCACGCAGAGCTGAAAAGGGACGTGTTCCAAAAAACCTTTTATATCTATTCGGCTGTAATGTGTGGGCTTTAATGCAGGTTTGGCCCGTGTGGTGCTGCAGCTACCACGGTCTTCAGAGATGGGAGCTTTTGCTATAATTACCCCCTTTGACACTAATCTGCAGGAACACTCAAGTCTTGTTGCCTCAAATTAATCAATTAAGTGTCAAACCACAAAATGTTGGAGATTTGGGTTTGGATTTATTATCTTGGCAGACACTTCCTCCTTCAGCCTCTTGGCTTCTTTTCTCCTTCTCCCTTGCAGGGGAGCTGGCTTTGCAAAATGACCAGTCACTCATTGTTTATTTCTGGCCTATTAGCAAAACAGTTGAAGTTGCATAAGCCCGGTGCCCGGGACTGGAGCAGCCCTGAGGTTGACGGCTTGGATAGCGTTCAGGCGAAGTTGTGTATCTGTGAGTTTTTAAAATTTATTTTAATTTGTTACTTTTTTTTATTGGGGTATAGTTGCTTTACAATGTTGTGTTAGTTTCTGCTGTACAGCAAAGTGAATCAGCTATGCGTATACATATATCCCCTCCCTCTTGGACGTCCCTCTCACCCTCCCCCCCATCCCATCCCTCTAGGTCACCACAGAGCACCCGAGCTGAGCTCCCTGCGCTATACAGCAGGCTTCATGCCTTTCCTGGGCTTCACTTAGCACAGCACAGAGCTGATGAGCTAGCATCCTCTGGGCTTGCTAAGCTCAGCCATTTTGGAGCCCACGTTAATTGATGGAAAGCCTTGTTTACCATGACGTCACTCTCCCAAGGTGAGCCAGGGACAGGCAGCGGTGTTTCCAGAACGCCCTGCTCAGAACGTCTGTTTTCTCCAGGGTCCTTGGCTCCCCTCTAGCTGTGTCTGGACTTGCTGCCACTGTGGGCTCCAGGGGGACCTGGCGACGGCTGAGCAAGCTGCCAAGGGGCCTGGACCAGGGCTCTGGGTCTGGCTGCCTGTGTATCCAGTGGGTTCCACTGACATCACCCCGAGAACAGATCACTTCCACTCCAGCCCACTCTCACCATCTGTCTCAGCTGAACCACATAAATGAGCTCACCCTCCAATCTCAGATAGGCACCACCAAAATCATGAGAATAATTCTACTTGGTGATGAAAAATCCAAGGTAAGTAAGACATGGTCCCAGTATTTCAGGAATGTATAGTCTCATTGAAGAAGCAGAGATTTATGTATGTAACAGTCAAAAAGAGTAACACAGGGCAAGGCACATATATTCAATGGCTGAACTGTGTGCTCTGCCTATGTAGGGCTCATGGATCAGTTATCAGCGTGGTCAGAACTACCTTGTTGCTTTCCTGGAGATTATAGGCCCTTGTTAGATTGATAGGTGGGCAGGCCAGTCCCCTGGTTCCAAAGTCTGGGGATTAGAGCCTATCCACAGTGAGTTACATCCTTTTTAAACTTTGGGGAGTTAAAATGTCCTTTCTTTGTGATATAATGGTGACAGTCGATGGTCATTTTTTTGAAGTCTAAATTTTGCAAAATAGAGAAGTTGACTGTACTATGTCAGGTGCCAAAGATTTTATTGGTTTCGTATTTTGTGTTAACGTTTTGCTTCTCCATGAAATCCCAAACTCTGAATCCCCAAATCTACAGCCCCCAAACCTGTCTCCATCTCATTTTACTGCTTCCGTGTTATAGTGGAGGAGATGACACAGAGAAGGCAGAGCACTTGCCTGGTGCCCACCACAAACTCTTTCACCCTATGCCCCTGGGGTCCTCACAAAGTTGAGGACAGTTGGCGCTTCATTTCTAATGGTGCCACACTTTGGTCACTCTGTGTTTTCCAGGCTACCAGCCTGCACTGATATTCCAGTGAAAACACTAGAAGGATTATAGAAATTTTCCACCTGGAAGAGACCTTAGGTATTGAGTCTAACGCCTTCATTTCAGAGCAGAGGAAATTGAGGCTCAGAAAGGGGAAAGGCTTCCCCAAGAGCAATGGTCACCCCCACCTCTACCTGGGGTTCAATGTCCATCATCCAGTGCATTGCTCTTGCCAGCAGCCCTCCTGGGTCCTAGACGCCAGACCCCTGGGACTGCTTTCCTTCCCCTTGAAACTTGAGCTTCCTCTCTCACTAACTAGTCCTGTGATCAGATGTGGGTGATTCCCAAAAAGCCCCTTTGGGGTCCCGCCGGTCCAAGTCAGAAGACTCAGACTACGGTTGGGTATCGCAAAGGCCTGGGTTTGGAGTCACAGAGATCTGTGTGCAAATTTCACAGCTTGGGCAAGTAGCTGAATCTCTGTATAGCCATTGACCCATCCTTGAAATACGGACACGAAACTTACCTGGCAAGCAGTTTTCAGCATCCACGTGATCATGTATGAAAAACAAGCAGAGCAGGTATGAGAAGTAGAAATTCTTCTCCCCAGTTTCCCTGAGCCTGTGCTCTTCTTCCTTAGGCTGAGAAACTGGTGGGAGAGGAAGGGCACAAGTCACACTGTACAGGTCTCAGTGCTGACCTTGCAAGTTTCCCTGCAAGATTAACCAGCCGCGGTACCTGGAAGCCCTAAAATATCCTCATCGTTTAAAGAGTAATGGAAAAACCGAAGCAAGGTGGACCATATCCTTTCATCTTCACCCCGTGTCGGGTTGCCTAATTCTCATTATCTTACCTGTGTTTTAATGAAGCCTTGAGGAAGTCTTCATTTATTTATTTATTATTTAATTGAAGTATAATTGATTTACAATGTTGTGTTAGTTGCACACTGTGCACAACGCAGTGATTCAGTTATACATATATATGTATATATATATATATATATTCTTTTTCAGATGCTTTTCCATTGTAGGTTACTTAAAAATATGGAATATAGCTCCCTGTGCTATACAGTAGGTCCTTGTTGTTTATTTTATGTACAGTAGTGTGTATACGTTAATTCCAAGCTCCTAATTTATCCCTCCCCCGCCCCAAACCATTTCCCCTTTGGTAACCATAAGTTTGTTGTCTATGTGGGTCTATTTCTGTGTAAGTATATATAAGTTCATTTGTAGCATTGTTTTTTAGATTCCACATATAAGCAATATCATATGATACGTGTCTTTCTCTGTCTGACTTACTTCGCTTAGCAGGAAGTCTTTTCTTAGAGTGGGATAAGAAATTCCCTCTGACTTCCTAAGCAGCTCGCCGGCCTGCACGTGGCTTTGCAACCCAAGCCTCGCAGGAGCCCTTTGACCTTGGAGTATCCACAAGCCTAGAGAAGTAGGAATGGGCCAATTGAGTCAAGGTCCTTTCGCCAGTCTGGTCTTATATGTCTGCCCATTGAAAACGCAACCTGGGCTTCCCTGGCGGCGCAGTGGTTGAGAGTCCGCCTGCCGATGCAGGGGACGCGGGTTCGTGCCCCGGTCCGGGAGGATCCCACGTGCCGCGGAGCGGCTGGGCCCGTGAGCCGTGGCCGCTGGGCCTGCGCGTCCGGAGCCTGCGCTCCGCAACGGGAGAGGCCACGACAGTGAGAGGCCCGCGTACCGCAAAAAAAAAAAAAAAAAAAAAAAAAAAAGAAAACAATCCCCGGACACCAGTGTGCCTCTCCTCCAAGGAGGCTTGGGTGGGTGAGTCACTCTGCTTGTTTCCTTGCCCATCTGCCTGCCTGCAAGACTCACCATCAGGGCTTTTGTTTCCTCAAGCGATGATTTATGCCGGTGGACCCCGGGCAGGGAAAAGTCGAGTATCAATTCCGCTGGGTTACCGTGTTAAATGACCAATGCACGGATGGTTATTGCTGCCTCGGGAGCAGTGAAAGCCCTTCGACTCCTGACACCGCTGTCCCCCCACTCTGTCGCAGCTCAGTTAAAAATGTAAATAAAAAGACTGCACTTTGGAGAGAGTCAGCTCAGGAGGGCGGGGGGAAAATTGCAAAAGCGAAGTTTATTGATCCCCTGGTCAAGATTGATGGCACAATAAGAGCGGGAGGCGAAGAGTGATTTTGCTTTTGAAAACATTGATGAATAAGCATTCAGGGGCGACAAACAGCCGGTCCCACGGACTGATGGACGGCAGTGCGGGAGCAAGGTGCACTTTTATAAATGGGTGAGAGGAGAGAAAGACTTATTAAACAAATGAATGACCACATGTGGCAGGGATATGCCAGTAGGGAGAAGAAAGCCATTGATTTATGTGTACTACTGGCATTTGAAAATTCAATAAAAACATTGACAAATGAGACACAAACCTGGCCACAGGACGGCGCTGGGCCTGGGGTGGAGAAACAAAATGCCAAGGTCAGGGAGAAGGAACAGAAACATATGCTTTTGTTGGAAAGCCTTTATGCTAACTCGTCCACCTAAAGACATTAAGAAAAATCCTTCTGTGATCAGTGCCCGGCCCTCTGAGTCTGCAGGGCGGGGCGGGCGAGGGGAGGGGGAGGGGAAGGGGAAGGCGGATGGTGGGGCTAGGGTGCCCCCTCTCCTCCTGCGGCCTGAACAGAGACTGTTTCTCACTGGCCACTGGGTGGCTGGCTTCCTTGAGCCTCCTTGCCCTGCTGCCAGAGTCCGGAATAAAAGCACCCTCACAGCTGGGGAAATTTTCCTATTCTGTCAGGGGTTATTCCTTCCTGGGGTCCCATTGCCAGCACTTTACCTGCACTGCCTTTGTTTTTTATTCACCACCATTTGTGTAATGTTGTCAATCCCCACGTGGTGGATCCTCTGGTCCCTGAGGACGGGCCTGTTTTAGGGCTCAGTAACGCTCCCGGGATCTTGCAAATGAGTAAATGAGTGTGACGGGCCACCTCTTTGACTTAGGCACTCAGTGGTCTTTCTCTTCCTTTCTCCACTCCCTACTCAGTCCTAAGGTTTTTTCCTGAAATATCTTCCCTTTGATCCCATCCAATCACCCATCCATTCATCCATCCATCCATCCATCCATCCACCCATCTATCTATCCACCCATCTATCTATCCACCCATCCATCCATCTATCCATCTATCCACCCATCCATCCACCCACCTATCCATTCATCCACCCACCCAACCATCCATCCATCTACCCATCCATCCATCCATCCATCCATCCATCCATCCATCCATCCACCCATCTATCTATCCACCCATCTATCTATCTATCCACCCATCCATCCATCTATCCATCTATCCACCCATCCATCCACCCACCTATCCATTCATCCACCCACCCAACCATCCATCCATCTACCCATCCATCCATCCATCCATCCATCCATCCATCCATCCACCCATCCATCCACCCATCCATCCATCCATCCATCCATCCATCCATCCATCCATCCACCCGTCCATCCAACCATCCACCCACCCGTCCATTCATCCATCTACCCATCCATCCATCCATCTATCCATCCATCCACCCACCCACCCATCCATCCATCCATCCATTCAGTCTGTGTGAAGGAGGGGCTCTGCACTTGGCACTGTGCCAGGTGGAAAGTATAGACATAATCTTTGACTTAAGAGTTTGGGCAGAATCTTCTGTTGAGCGTCGCTTCTCTGGGAAACAATGGATACAGAGCTCTTAGCACTCATTACTCTTCCAATCACAGAGGTTCTCAGATGTCACACTGATGGCTGCCTTTCCAAGAAGTCTCTCTGTGGGCCAAGCTGAGCTGCCCTGGGGCTTCTGGGTTTGCTTTGCTTCAAGCCACCCTTGGCAATATTGTATCCACGCCTTTTTTTGGCTCTCTCAACTTAACCGCCCGCAGTTACTCAGCTAAGGAAGGACACTGGAAACAGAGCAAACCTGAAACAATGCTCCCTGACTGCCTGGATATGTAGGAGCACACACACATATACACACAGACACACACAGACACACATACAAATACACACAAGCACGTACACACACATACATACACAGACACATATACAAACAGACAGACACACACACACGTGCACACAGCTCCTCCCCCTTGACCGCAGGGCCCTGAAAGAGCTGGCCTTTGACCTGGGGCCTGCGTGACCTCGTGGTTCCCATGGACACCGCTCCCTCTCCTCTGCCTTTCACCTCAGCTTCCTGAGGAGCCACACGCTGACAATGTGACTCTGTGATTTTAACCTTTCAGCCACTTCTCGAGGGCTGGTGGCCTGTCAGTGAGGCTCTTTGCTCCGTCGCCACTTCCGCTGCTGTCCCCACGGGCCTCCTGTGACATCTTCTCCAAATGCTACAAGGAGAGGGGGCTCAAGCAGAAACAGAAACCCTTGCTAACATCCTCTTGGAAACATCTGGAGCAGCAGCTGCTTCCAGGGGCTGGTCCAGGGGCCTGAGACAAGTGGACGGAGGACCATGGGCCCAGCTGTGGGCCCCTGATGTCTTCTTTGGGTTTCCTCCACAGGCCTCCGGAGTTCACTGAAGTTTCAAGTTTGAACATCTTATTAACTTACACAATGCAACTATGTCTTCTTTTCTCTGCTCTGCTTTTCCCATTTGCCTTAGTTCCTAGTGGCAGATGCAGGTAGTAAAGAGCTGAGGGCTGGGACGATGCAGTGGACAGAGTGTGAGAGCCAGCCCCAGCTTTCACCAGCCTCCTTGTGGATTCCCAGCCCACGGTTTGAAGAAGGCTTTCGTAAATCTGTTCTGGTCCATTTAATGACTACAGGCATAGCTATCAGAATCATCTCTTACCAATTCTTTGAGAAAACTCACATTAATCACCTTGGGGGAGCCACTTAGCTAGGCCAGTGAATGCCATGGGGCTCCTGCCTTCCCAGGTTCACGGGGTGGGGCTGGGGGATTAGAGAATCTTACACATACAAGCAAATGACTGCACTTCACTGATATATCTCACAGGGCCTAGAACAGGGTTGGCATCTGGCAGTCACTCAACAAACACGTGTTGAATCAGTGAATGAATACAACGCATTAAGTGCTACGATAGAGAGATGGAAGTGTGCCCCGGGGATATGGAAGCTTCATTTTGTGTCTGAGAATTAAGAAAGCCTTAACAGGGGAGATGGCATTTGAATTTCGCCTGGAAGCATGAATAAGAATTCAGAGAATGAAGCAAAATCCCTGGGGTTAAAGTAAAGGATGGAGAGAACGGGTCACACACTGGAGTCTGTCAGACCAGTTCATAGGGAGCCGAGCTAGTTCAGGTGAGTGACAGGCAGTGATTTAACCTAAAAGTAATCATCACTGACATTTTTTGGAGCACTTACCCCGTGTTAAGTGTTTTCACGCTGGCTATGCGGTGTACTTTCTGCGATGTTCTCATTTGACCTTTACGACCTTATTTTTACAGACGAGGGCACTGAGATTCAGAAAGACACGTGAGAGTGGCCATGGACATATATACACTACCAAGTGTCAAATAGATAGCTAGTGGGAAGCAGCGGCATAGCACGGGGAGATCAGCTCGGTGCTTTGTGACCACCTAGAGGGGTGGGATAGGGAGGGTGGGAGGGAGACGCAAGAGCGGGGGAGATACGGGGATATATGTATCTGTATAGCTGATTCACTTTGCTCTAAAGCAGAAACTAACACACCATTGTAAAGCAATTATACTCCAATAAAGATGTTAAAAGAAAAAAAAAAAAAAAAGACTTGGCCACCTCCTGTGGGTCCTCAGATGGTGAACTAGTGCTGGAACCCAGGTCAGTCTGACCCAAAGTCCGTGATGTTAAGCGCCAGGCTGTAGGGAGTTTCCAGAAAACCTGATTCTTGAGAAGACGCTGACTCAAAGCTGGCAGGCTGCCTGGCACCTAGCAGTTACCTGGGCCTGGGAGACCGAGGGGCTTGGCTCTTTTCCTTGAACTATACCCCCAGGAAGGAGGTAAGGGAAGTGTGCGGGGAATCTCGCCGGGCATTAACGTGAGTGTAAACCCTACACGAATTGACTTTTCGTCACAGAAAATAATCGTTTGTCACAAAACATCGGAGCTGGCAAGTGACTCAGATAACCTCCTCAGAGGTTCTCAAAAGTGGTTTCTGTTTCCCCAGGGAAACTCCTTTCTCCAGACACCATCCACAGCTCACCCGGGAGGACGGACAGAGAAAAAAAAAAAATGAGGCTGCTCTGTCTGGATGGAGTTGGGAGTGGGGTTGCTGGAAGGTTCAAGCCCCAACATGCAGTGTCCTCACGTCCCCGTCCCCGCGGTAGGTGCTGATGTGCCCTGACGGACCCTTAGGGCAACTGGATCGTCATCTGAAAGCCCTGAAGGAGGTCAAGAGGTGAGGAGAAACCGCTGGGGCGGGAAGGGGGCAGTGGTCAGCTCACAGCTGGGGCCACGCGACGCCCCGGGTCACCTATAGCTCTCGAGCCTCGTGGACCATAATCATTTTAGGCAAATTAAATAAGGACATAGGAGAAGGTACTCTTGAGCAGTTTCCAGGGATTTGCTGCCTGGCTGGCTTGGGGGACAAAAGTGATAAGGGCCTCCTAGTGATTGATTCCATTATTTTCCTGCATTCTCTCCGATTCCAGCCGCCACCCAGTTAGGCACTGGGTGGGGGGCTGCTCACGGGCTGCGGTGCAAGAATTCTCTCCTGGCAGGTGTCCAGGGACCCTGGGGAGCCTCTTTAAGAGCAATAGAAGCAGCTTTTTCGTCTTTACGTCTCCTGCAGTCTAGATACATTGCTGAGAGTGAACGCTTGCATTTGCTGACTGAATAATAAAAGTTTGTCTCCTTTGAAAGTACTGCTTGCCGTGAGGCTCCCATCTGTTTTGCTAAGACAGCTGCTCCAATTTTAGGTATTTTCTTCCCTAAACCTCTTTTTTTTTTTTTTTTTTCAGTGAGGCACACCCTTTGTTCACATAGACACAGATGGGACCAGGGCGGGGGGCAGGAAGGGGAGGAAGCCGGGACACGCCACGCCCCACCCCTTTGAGCATCTCTGCCCCAGGAGCGTGGAGGCAGTGACCCAATCCCCATCCGCTTCCTGCAGGGCCGATGAAGGGTAAGGGTCAATAACACGTCTTTCGTGAGGATGTTAATAATGACCGTCTCTTAACCAATCTTACTTCTCCTAAGAGGCAATGCAGGCAACTGGCCCACGGCTGTCCTGGCCATGAGCTTGAGTAGCCCGGGGCTGCCTCGGCATCCGACCCCAAGTGGGCACTGCCAGCCTCGACAGAGGGAAGGAAGGCCAGGTCCCGGCGTCCTGAGAACATTAAAGGTGGGCGTGGGGCAGGGGTGGGAGGTGGAGGCCCCTGCTAACTACCATGGCCATTTCCGGGGAGGCAGTTCCTGGTGGCCCGAGGAGCTGGTGTGCCAGGAGGTGCTAGGCAAACTGCTTTTAGACAAACTTGCCTCTTCTCCCAGGCAGGGGTGGAAATTCTCTTCCTGTGGAAGCAGATCGTCCATCTGTCCAGGCCAACTCTGTGGCCTAAGTGCTGCGTGGCCTCCAGCGCATCTCCGAGCCTGGGTTTCCTCGCCTGGAAAGCGGGGATAATAACGCTCACCTCACAAAACGTTGTAGGGATTGTAGGCCATTCGTGACTGTGAAGTTCTGTGACAGCTATAATGCGCCGTATAAATGAAAAATTATTTCCTGGAGCCCTTGAGGCAAAGAAGAGGTTTCCCTCTCCTGATCTCGTGGTGTGGAAAAACCACCATCAGGCCATTTGTAGGAGAGCTCAGGGCCGGGGTTCTGGAGGAGCCGGCCAGGGCAAAGAGGAGTAATACGACAGGCGCGTACTCGCTCTGGGTTTGTCTTTTCTCTGCTGTTTCTGGATAGGTGGCCGGGGCATCTCCTTCCACACTCCATGACTCACCAAGTGGAAAATGGGCAGAGTCCCTGTCTTCATTTTATCCAAAGCTTTTGACTCTTTCCCAGGATGTTGGGCTCACGGTTAGATGTGGTAGGTGGAGCCAGTCCGGTTTAACTTAGTCCCCTTCTGGTCTGATCGCTTTGTTGGCAGAGGGTCGGCTGTTGTCGTTTACAACCTTCCCACTCAGGCAGCTGCAGTCCTTGAATTCCCTCAGAGCCGAGAAAGTGGTGGGACAAAGACAGAGGGACAGACAGACAGACTGACAGACAGATTGAGGTTGCGAAATTCTGATAAGTGAGTCTGGAAAAAAAGAGATCTCCCTTCACTGCTTGGGGAGGTGGCTATGACAGTGAGGTCATATGTATATTAGTGAATATGAAAATGAGGTCATGTTGATATGTGCGTTTCACGGCTGTGATTTCTGAAGACAACGGCCAGAGAATCAGACTCACGTTGTCTGCTCCCCACTGCTAGGCTGAGAATACAGCGGAAGAGCCAGTAACACCAGGAAGATCACAGCCACGGCCAAAGCTGTTTCCTGACGCCCTGTACGCCTGTGTGTTTTTTTCACGACTACTTGCCATCATCTTGGCCAATAGTAGGTCATTATATAAAGCTTGAGGGATGGATAGATAAGCATTGCCCTTTATCTTATATATACCATGAAGTACCAACTTCAGACATCAAGTGAAATAAAGAGAAACAATAGGATCTTACGTCCTGTGATATAAAATGTTTATCAACTGGGATATAAATGGCATTTATTTGTTGGCAAACCTAACCTACAGGAAAATGAAGACCCAGCGTGGAATTCCATTTGCTAAAAACATACTCTTTCTTCTTGGAGGTGGGATAAAATGTATCAGCAGCTTGATGGGGGTGAGGAGAAGATAGAGAAAACACGGAGACTATTAATGAAACATTTTCCTTCAGGTTTAGTTCCTGGCTTCAGCTCACGGCAGCTGAAATCCCGGTTCCACTACTTATTTCCCATGTTTCTCAGGACAAGGTACTTAGCCTCCATTTCCCCCCTTTCCTCCTTTATAAACTGGAGGTAATAGTAAAAATCATTCTCTCTTGTTATGAATATTAAATGAGTTAATACAAGTAAATTATTAGAACAATGCTTGGTTTGTGGTACACATTCAACCAACGGGAGCTACTGATATTATTTCAATGGCAAGTTGCACCTGACTGTGCGCCCCGTGAAGGCAGGGGCATGCCTGCCTGTCTCACCACCTCGATGTTTAGCAGAGTGCTTGGGGCCCAATAGACCCCTAATAACTATTTGTTGACTGAACAATGGGAAGAGTCTGGCTCCGTGGAAGTTGTCTAAACTGTAGAGTTCAGAAAGCGTTGAAAGGCGTAATTTGGGATTGTGAGGATAAAGTCAGCAGCTTCCACACCTCAGCAGTGACTGAGGCATTGTGAGTCTGAGGCTCAGACCAAGCAGGCCAACACCTGATTTTCAACATGGCGGCGTCTAAAAGCTAGTGAAGAGTAGAATTGTCTATAACCAGTTGGAGAGTCGAGTCGTTCACAAAAATGCTAACAGTGGCATCGAGGGTCCACAGCGCATATCCACGGGAACTAGTACTCCCCCTCCAATTCCAGCTTGCGGTATGTCTAGTCGTGTTGTTTGGGTGAGGACCAGCGGTCAGGGGTACAGGGACTGCCATGGGGTCATGGGGTGATGGGAGATGAAGGGTCTCTTTCTCCGAGGCAGCTGGGCTTCTTTTAATGGGCAAGGTCAGCAATGAAATGACCAGGAAGAGAAATTGCTGTCATTATGCATCAGTGGCAATCTTCTATCAATGATTCCCCTTGTACCGTTCCCTTTGCCACGGGCTGAAGCAAACATGGCCCTAATCAGTTTTACATCTCCGTTTAATTTTATTGGAAAGAAGAGCTGGCAATGCATCACAGAGGCCGGGTGTGACACGAAAGGTGACCCCCCGCTAACTTAATGGCACAATACATAACCCTTAATGAAGTTGCTATCTTGTCCCTCTTTGGCTGTCTCAGCCCCGTGATTTACGATGGCATCATTTTGCTTTGCCCTCTTTTCATTTCAGCTTTGACAAAGTGGATGGAACAATTATCTTCGTTATCGGCCAGAGCAGTAGAAATGTGATAGTTGGGAGATTTCTGCGGGTGGAAGGCCTTGGCTGGGGATCAAAACCAATGGTGAAATGTGCTTAGGAATTTTTTTTCTCCTCTTCCCTTCTTCCTGTGACTGTGGGCTCTTGAAGATGGATGGTGTATCCCAGAGAGCGGTGTGAGTCCTGTATCACTGTGGCAAGAAGTAATTTCAGGAGACGGGGAGGCTGCAGATAGAACAGAGCTGGGAATTTTGCAGTTTGTTCTCTTTGAGCTCCTTAGATTTGTCTTTCCGTGAACACCCAGGCCAAGTTCTCGCTATCACAGCTTTATCTCCCATCCATTTGCAGGAATGGAACATAGATTTTTCTATTTTATAAATGATACCCTGCATTTATTTTGTCTAATTAAATATTGTTTATTCATTCACTACTCAATCAACATTTATTGGGTGCCTCCTACATATTAAACAAAATTAGGTGCTGTGGAAAGACAGAGAAGGAATAGTGATGGATTTAATCCTCAAGAAATGGTATATTCGACCAATAGAAATAAGACGTGAATATAAGTGAAGGTAACGTGAGATGGGAAGGGATTTGCATATCAAGAGCTGAAGGCGGAGGGTCCTGGGGTTGTTCACAGGAAGGAGAATTTATTTCCAAAATGAGAGCTGGACCTTAAAAGGGGAACAGAATGTGGACAGATAAAAATGAGATGCATTTGTTTCTATCATCTTTTTTTTTTTAACATCTTTACTGGAGAATAATTGCTTTACAATGGTGTGTTAGTTTCTGCTGTATAACAGAGTGAAATCAGCTTTATGCATACATATATCCCCATATTCCCTCCCTCTTGAGCCTCCCTCCCACCCTCCCTATCCCACCCCTCTAGGTGGTCACAAAGCACCGGAGCTGATCTCCCTGTGCCATGCGGCTGCTTCCCACTAGCTATCTATTTTACATTTGGCAGTGTATATATGTCAACGCCACTCTCTCACTTCGTCCCAGCTTACCCTTCCCCATCCCCGTGTCCTCAAGTCCATTCTCTACGTCTGCGTCTTTATTCCTGTCCTGCCC